>NW_025063098.1:28352500-28952500 GCF_018153295.1 Drosophila grimshawi
GTAACGGCCATATATATTCTGGATCACCATAAAGATCGTCTGTTTAAAGAGAGCAAAGTTATCTACTACATTTTTATTTGTTTGCAAACAGTTAACAAGTCACAACTAGATTTAATACTAAAAGTGTCTTAAAAGTGCTAGAAATAAGTGCGAAATACTCAATACAAATTCGATACACCGATTCAAAAACCGACTGACGATAAGTTTATTTTAATTCAAGCTTGCTTAAGTAAGTTAAATATTTCGAATTTATTTTGAAAAACTGCTTTTTTTGTGTTTGTCTTATAAATTTTGGAAACTTTTAATTGGTGCTATTTTCGAATTCAAATTTTTAGCGTAGGTTCTCGTATACCCTACACAGCACAAGCTGAGTTTTAATTCACTAGGGTAACTGCTAGTCGGGCACTCTCGACTCGAGTGCTTTGGGCTGCTTTTTAGTTTTATCCGTGCGGACAGACATCTTCTTGTAGCATATAGCATGGCTTAGAGCCGAACTCAGTTCAGCTCAGCTGGGCCATAAACTCACCCGGATGCTGGTCGACTCGGTCTTATCTCTGGCTTATCAGCTGGACCACACCTTGGACCTAACCTTTTTGGCAGCCGCAACAGCCTTGACAATCGCAAAATGCCGACTCAAGTTCAAATTCGAGCGAAAAATAAACCTGAACCAAAAAAAATTGCCACATGTGGTGAAAGTAAAAATTCATATTTTTTTCTTCTTTCATTTTTGCTGTTGTTGTTGTTGCGCTGTTTGCGCCTCTGGTTATTGTTATTGCTGTTGTTAGTGTTGCTGTTGTTGCTGCTGCTGCTGCTGCTGCAGTTGCTGCTGCTTTTCACATTTAACGCAAAGAGGCCAACATAAAAATGTCTAAGCCAACTGCGCACAGCGCCGCATTGCAGTTGGCCTCAAGCCCCTTCTTTTATTATACACTCCCAGTGAGAGGGTATTACAATTTATGATTGCTTCGAATGCATACCCTGATCATTAATATATTTTCTTTATTTTCCTTGACCTTTATACTTTTTACTTTCATTATTAATAATCTACTATTTAAAAGATATTGGTAAAATTGGATATTTTTCTGTGTTTTGCTAATTATTTTCATATTTTTTTAATACTTAATATATTAATAATAATTTAATATATATTTTTTTTATCCTCTTTAAATTTTTAATTTGTAATTTTTGTGTGCTGTTTTTAGCACAGATTAAAAATAATAAAACAGTAAATAAATAAAAATTGTTTCCATTTTATGGCCTGCTATATTTTCCAAGTATTCCACTCCACATTTGATTTAATCCATTTCCAATTTGTATCTTTATTAAGATAAGTTTCTTAGGAACTATGTTCAACATAAAAATTGACTAATACATTGATTGTTAGGGTATTTGATATTCGCTGTCAGCTCAAAGACTTTTGCTTTTGTTGTTACCACTTCATTAAAGGCTAAGGCTAAGCGGGTCTGGAGCTGCATATAAATACACATACAGAGAGACACATAGATATATCTGTGCGCATATATCTTTTACTTTCATTTGCTTTTCCAAATAATTTTGCCATTTTCATCAGGCGGCAGGCTGCGTCGGTGGTGCTGGTGGTGTTGCCGCTGGTTGTAACTGAGGCAGAGGCCAACTCAATGTCGCTGATCATGAACATGACACAATATTATGGATTATGAGTCGCCTGTGGCTGTTTTGTTGTTGTTGTTGTTGCTTGCCTGTGTGTGTGTGTTTGTCTGCCCGGGAAATTGGTGTGGCAAAAAAAAAAAAGGCAAGAAAAGATACGTTTTTGCTTATCTCATTTTTGTAGTTCATAATTTACGGTTTATTTATGAGTTGTCATGTTGCTTGCGACGTGTTGCGGCGGCACACATTGTCAAGTTCAAGGTGTCCTTTTGGGCGCCTGGCGTTTAGATCACTTTGATATTTATGAGTTTATGCAGAAAATTGTCTCGATTGTTTTTTTTATGTCCTGTCTTCACAGTTCCCACAGGGCCCACACACACACTCACAGACTCACACGTACAGGGAGAGAGCAGGATTCGATGGGAAGGCGAATACTTTCACACGTTATTAATGAATGGCTGTGGTTTCTTCACTCAGAACATTTTTTGGGAATTTGGTAAGCAAAAACGTTGTCAGAAACTGGGCAAGATGAGAAATCTTACTTATTTCAAAACTGCTTCGGTAAATCACGAAGCTTACAATTCTAAAAGTTGAATTGTTTAACATTTTACAATAGCCATATAATAAAAATATGTCAATGTTATTTTTGGTTAAATTAGAGCTTGATTTTTTGGAGTAAGATATTTAGTTATTTCCTATCTTTCTTATCTTAAAATATATAAACACTTGAAATATGTTAATATATTTTTGAAATCAAAAACTTGATAGTTTGTTATTTTAATTATTTTGGATTTTTAAATAAGGAATACAAATCATACCTAAAAAAAATAAGTTATAATGATTTCAACTTGAAATATAAACACAAAAATAATATGACAGATATATTATAAATTTTTATAAATATGAAATAGAAACTAAGACAGCTTGAATCAACAATTGAAGTACTTAAATTAAGGAACTGAAAGTCTTACATTTGATTATTGTACGAATTCTTAATTATCGTTGAAATCAAGACTATAACAATCTAATATTTATTTAAAAAATGAATATTAAATAATATTTAAAGAATATTATGGAATTTTGTGCACGCGGCACTTTTTTCTTTGAGTGTTGTTTTTTGGCCAATTGCAGGGACATTCAATACATGCATCCTTGAACTTCCTTGAGATGAGGGCAGCTGTGTGTCCTCCCGACCTCTTCCGGCTGGTTAGGCACATGGGAGCAGTTTCGAGCCAAGATTTTCGGCTAAGCTTTCAGCCAGCCAATTGGCTATCAAATAACTTTAAGGCGGCAGCTGCTGCTGCTGCTGATGTTGCTGCTGTTGCTGCTGCTGCTACTCGGTTTGCTCTTTGGCTGCTGTGCTGGCCAATTCACACGCTCGTGGGCGCATCCCATGGCTGGCAATTCAGTTCAGGCCAAATTGGCTAACAATCTTTTTGTGTTTTTTTGTTGTTGCTTGTTTGTTGTTGTTGCCACTTTTTGCAAGCGGTTGTGGTTGGTGCAATCATTGGATTAATTTTAATATGTCCATGGCTATAAAGCGTTTACGTCCAGCTCAATCTGTGCTCGGCCTGCTGCATCTATGATTATGGTTTCACCGGCAATCGACTCGACGTTGCCTACTAATACACACACACACACACTTCTCTCTGTGTACATGTGTATGTGTGTGACTCTATACATACATAAATGTAGCAACGTTTGGTTGCCAGCTTGGCTGCTGGAATTGCGACCTCTTTGGGAGCGTTATTGCCGCTGCTGCTGCTGCTGTTGCTGCTGTTGCAGTTGCAGTTGCTGTTGCTGTTGCTGCTGCTGTTGTAGCTGGTTACGAAACCCCAAGAAAAACTTCCGCATTCATTTAAGATCATTTCTGTCGTTGGCTGCTTCAAGTGGTTGTTGTTGCTGGCTGCTGCCGGTGCAGATTTGCAACAGCAACAGCAACAGCCCCCCCTCATTTGGTGTTGCCTGTGTCTATGTGTGTATATGAGTGTGTGTCTGTGTGTGTGTATGTGTGTTGTTTGCTATTATTAATGCCACCGTCGCTGCCGTTGCTCCCGCATCCCACTTACTGTTGTTGTTTTTGTTGCTGTTGCTGTCTCTCCCATGCGCAGCGCGTCGCTGTTTTCGTGAATTTATGGATCAACATTGCATACCGCACGACAAGGAACCAACTGCTACCGGCAACAACAGCAACAACAACAAGTAGCAATAACAACTGGCAACAACAACCAGGCACAACAGCAACAGCTCTAAGCTGTAATAGCCCCAAACGTCTGCCAAGTGACAAGCACCAAAATTGACAAGGTGCCTGTTGTTGTTGTTGTTGCTGTTGTTGCAGTTGTTGTTTCACTCGTTGTTGTTGCAGTTGTCAAATCAATTGATTCGTCAGGATGCAAGTACAGGTAACACATACAAATGTGGAATTACGCATTTAATTGCAGAGCTGCAACATTTCAAGTTTTATACTTTCGATCGAATCTTAAGTTTTGTCTTTAATATAACTTAAATAAGGAATTTGTTTAGAAATAAATGTTATTAAGTTCAGAAGAAGGAATAAATAATTAACATTTTTAATATAAATTTTATGCAATTTGCATTTTAAAACTAACCTTTTATTCATATACAAAGTTATATATATATTATATAGATTTATATTAAATTTGATTTATCTGATAAAGTCATTAACTCGTCTTTTTAACTTATAAATTATACAGATTTTATTATGCTTTATTATGGCTTACTTTTAGATACTAATTATTAAGAAATAACTATTTTAATTTACAATTTTTTTATACAATCAAAAAACAGTACAAAATTCTTTATAATGACCTATTTTTATAATTGAAATGTGTATTTCTTTCCAATTTGCCAATGTACAATTTTAGCTTTCAATTAAATAGTGATATTAAAATAAAAAGTAATTCATTAATTACATTTCCAATTATTATTAAACGAAATAACAGTTGTGACTCCAATATTTAACAAGTTCGAGTAAGCTTCCGTCTGATCTGTAATCGCTCCTGAAAGTGGAGAACCACCTCACCCATTAGTCATTACAAGCATGCCCCCATCCCCCCCACTCTGCGTCCCGTTCGAACTGTGGCAGCTGTTGCTGCCATCCCGAAGCTGAAAACCAGTCCTGCCATAATCAGGTCATGCCTTGCCTTGTGGCCCGTTAACCAGCCAAGAGAAGAACAGTTCCAGGCAAAAAACGCCTTACCAATAAATTCGCACTAATGGCAAAATAAAAAAAAATATAAAAAGAAAAAGAATAACAAAAGAAGCAACAGTTTGCCGCACATCAATAATGAATACCGTTAGCTCCTCTTCAGCCGGAGTCAGAGTCAGAGCAAGAGCAAGATCATGGGGCAAGCTCACGGCAGGCATCTTGACCAAATGCAACTGGTTGCTTGGTTGTCATTGTCGAATGTGGAGGCATGCGTCAATAAATTACCTAGAAGCGCACCCAAGAGCGCTGTCAAGACCAAAGCCAAGAACAAAAAGAGCCACAGAGCCAACAAGCCGACAAACAGACAAATGGCCAAACGAACGGGGTAAACTGGCAACTGGCAACTGGCAACTGGCAACTGGCAAACGGGCAAACAGGCAAACTCGCAAACTGGCTAACTGGCTAACTGGCCAACGGTACATTATGCAATCACGGCATGAATGAGACACTCTTGACCGAGTTTCCATAGCCAGGCAATAACGGTAACGCAACGTAAGCGACAGCTGACAAGTGGCCTGTGCAGCAGAGGCACAAGCAGAGGCACATGCAGAGGCACTGGCTGCGGCAGCAGCAGCAGCAGCAGCAGCAGCAACTAACGGGTTCTTATAAGCTTTGCCTAAGCGAAATAGAAGAAATAAGCAAGAACCGCGAAGTGCATCCGAGCAAACTCAAAGTGAACTGCACTTGCCCCTTATGTAAAAGATACAATACACAAGAAGAAAAATTTGGCTACAACAAATAAAAGGGAAAAATGCAATATGCTTTTTTCGCAGAAGAAAAAAATTAACTTCCTCCTTTAAACCACTTCAAATCGAATAACTTGAAATGTAATGCATCACTTTCTTCACACAAAAAGAAAAAAAAAAAGTTAATAACAAAAAAAAAACCGTTTCTTCATTGAACGTATTAAATAAGATAAATATAACTTTTCGAAATAATAAAGTATTTTTAATATATTTTTTCGATTTACTTAAAATTAGCAAAATTGTTCTTTTTTAAGAATCCAGATTGTCAAAATAATTATAGTGAATTCAAAAAGTGGTTCGAAATACCAAATTTTAGATGATTTATTTCTTAATCTTTTTCCCTGTATTAGCTGGAATTCTTTTTAAATTCGAATTAGTTTTATTCGAGTCAATGCAATCATTTTGCTTAACTTGTTAAAGTTTAGCCAGGATTGTTTTAAATTTGTAATTCAATAAAAGCTATAACGAAAGCGGAAATAAGAAATAATATCCATAATTGTAGAGGAAGTCAAAAGCCAACGAATTAAATCTTGCAAGCGTAATAACTCTATTCAAAGTAATGGTTGCAGTAAGTCAGTGACTAATAATACATCTGGGGAATAATGATAATCAAGGGAAATTATAATACAATAGCTTTAGTTTATTCACTCTGACATTAAGAAATACATGCTTAGATGTATGTGTGATGCATACGGTGATTACAAAGAGTTGTATATGTGTAAGTACGGCGCTTTATTTATTGTTTAGTGTAGATTGAATCGCACCTAATCAATCAGATGGGTCTTGACCAGGGCAACAATTGGCGCTGCTGTTGGCATATTGGGATACTCGCCGGCACTGCCGGCAATGTCCAGATGGGTGTACTTCAGTGGCTTCTTCGAGTCGACGCCGTGTTTGTCCAGTCCGGTGACCTTGATCAGGAATGCAGCGGGCACTTGATGGCCACGTGGTGTCCTCACAGATGGTGCCGAATTTGACTGGACCACATCCTCGCCCAAGACCTTGGGGGCATTGAAGTCAAAGTCACATTGACGCAGCACAGAGACCTCGAAGGGTTCGCCATAGGTCTGGCCAGCGGCCTGCAGCTTGCGTGCATGATCCTCCTTGGCGGCGACACTATTGTCGACAATGATGGACTGACCCTCGCCAGCGGAAATGAAAGCATGACCCGTCAACGTGGCAATGGTAAAGATATGCGCATTCGGCAGATCTCTCTCAATGGCCATCTCCTTCATGCGGCACAGGACATCGGCCATGCACATTCTGCCTTCGGCATCGGTGTTGCCAATTCTTACACGAACACCAGCACGGGACGTTATGATCTCATCGGATACATAGCACTCCTCGCCAACGGAGTTGCGCACCATGCAAAGGGCGCCAATTACATGAATATCCTCGGGCTTCTGCTCACTGACCACATGCATGAAACCAGCAACGGCAGCAGCGCCACACTTGTCACGGGACATGCCCGCCATAACGCCGCCAGCCTTGATGTCAGCGCCACCAGTGTCGTAGGTGACTCCCTTGCCCACCAGCATCACAGTTTTTCTCGCCGGCTTGGGTGGCTTATACTCGAGGAATATGATGCGTCCCTGATGCCGCTCCACACAATTGGCAGCCCGATTGACGGCCTCAAAGAGCGGATACTCATTGCTGAGCACATCCACATCGCTGATCACCGTCACCGACAAATTGGCGAACAGTGGCTCGATGTACGCCTCCACAAGAGGTGGCGCCATGCGCTCCGGATCACCGCCACCAATGTCACGGGCAATGCGACGAGCCGACTCAAGGACCAGAGCATCCTTCATGATCTTTTCAGCATTGGGATTGTTAATCAGCACGGAGAGTGAACTAATGCGTTTCTTCTTCTCGGGCACTTCCTCGCGCAGTTGAATGGGCTGAAGAAGGGGAGCAAACGGTGGAGGTAAGCAAATTAGGGGTAGTTTATCAGATACATACCACATAGAGCTCCTCCAGGGCGCCAAGAACCGTACACAGTTCCACCTGCGAGAAGCGTTTGCTGTTGGGCACCACCAAAAGTGGCGCCTTAAATCCAGACTGTGAATCAAAAAAGAAAAGATGAGATGATTAGGATTACGCTTCAAACAGAATCTGATGTCTACCTTGATGGCTCGCTGAAGCGACTGGGCAGCTGCCTTCTGATAGCAGCGGACATCGTCATAGTCGGTTAACTCCTGCACCGGAGCATAGATCACAGGCAGACCGAGATTAGACTTGAAGCAGGAGACGACACTGTCGAAGGCCTTGTCATAGGAGCGATGCTCCTCAAAGACCTCAGCCAGCTCGTTGGGCACAGCACGATCGATGACGCAAAGGACATCGTGGCCAGACTTGGCCAAGATCTTGGACAAGGTAACCGTGCAGGGCAATAGCCTTGAAGGGGAGCAAAGTACAAACAATAAAATTAATAACTTTTATTGTCTACTGCAAATATGCTTACATAGTATATTTCTATATAATTGCCACAAACGGCAGTGGCAGCTAATTGAAATGCAATTTAAACACGTCGCCTGACAACTTTGAGTTGAGTATTTCAATTAGTTGTCGCAAAAGTTCACCCGATTAGTTATGTATGTATCTACCATATAAGTTAGTATTTATATTTATTTATATACTTTGTGCTACGTACTCGGAATACCAAGTAGAACTTTAATGAACCTGGTACCCATTAAACGTAGAACTTAAATTAAACTGATTTCCATTAAATGTACTGTTCTATTGACTAGAAACCCTTTCTGATTTAATTTTTGTATGCCTCAGTGAAATAAAATAATAATACAAATATTGTAGCTTAATGAAAACGATTTCATTTAGCGATGATGCAATAAAATCATCAAACACATTTTTTTGCCGTATAAAAATAAATTGGAGAATTTTAATTATGGAACCACAGTCATACAAACCATTTCTAACTGGAAACCCCCAGACTCTTTGAGAATACCACACATATAATGAAAATATATGTAAATAATTGGTCGCAGATTGAGTAATTATGTGACAACATTTTTTCTTTATACACTTGGGATAAATACAATTTTTAACGAGGCAAGAAAGATATAAAATAGTTAAAAAATCGACTTGTGAAATAAAAATACCCAATTTTTATTCTAGTTATAGTATGGAAATTCCATCCAGAAATATAAAAATTAGATACGAATTATAAAAAGCCACGAACTTTATCAGATGTATATAAATGCAGCAAACACTGTGTAATTTGTCCACCCCTTTCCGCCATATCAAGTCGGACTGATAGCATTACCCAAGAGTGAGATTATCTCAATTCTGAAGTGCAGTAAATAACTGCGATTGCGATAAGCTTGAGTAACGAAGGAGGCGCTATTAAATGTTCTTCAACTGTCGTTCATCGACACCTAATCTCAGACGCAAAAATAAAAAAGAGAAGAGAGCGAGAGCGAGAGAGAGAGAGAGAGAGAGAGAACTGTCCTTAAATACATATGCAACTTGATGTTACTTACTTCTCGAGTCCCATGTTGAAAGCGTTAAACGGTGGCAAGTACAACTGCAGCGGACGGCAAACGGACAGTCACTGAGCGTTGACAGATTGTTGTATATTGAAATAAAACAATGGAATTCTGGAATGGGTGACTGGAAATAACAAAAGCGATAAGGCACACTGATAGTGATAGATTTTTGTTTTGTGTTTGTTATTGAGAGGAACGGAGACTTCGCGTTGGCAACTGCACAAATTGTTGTGTTTTGCATGCAACTCAAACCAGTTGCCTTTTATAGCGAAGCGGCTCGCAATAGCTGCCCACGAACTATGAATAATCGTTGGAATGCTTTGTAATTGAAACTGTCCCTTGCACATAATAACAATAACAAAAGTGCAGTCGGCTTTTACTCACGTCGTTTTTTTTCTTTTTCTTACACACCACACAGAGCACAGAACAAACACACTTCAATCGGATGGCAATTCTCTTGCGAGTCACGTTCACGGCTAGTGTAAAAAGAGCGGCTAAGGTGAAAAACAGCTGATGGCCTCAAAATGCCGGTCAGCTGTTGTTAGCGTTGCCAACCACAATAAAATCAACTAAAGCGATGTATTTTAAATGTAAATAAAAGATTTGGAATTAATTATTTGTATTTTTCGTTTTAAAATAATTGAAAGTTTTGATTAGAAATCAAGGGACGATTGACAAAAATTATATTTTTTATATAACTTCTAAATCAAGAAATTAATAGCCTTAGTTTCGATCATAAAATGCTATTTTACATTTAGTGTACAATCTGTAATTGTACATTTTATTCGCCATTTATATAGCTCTGTACGTCTTTAATTAACTGCGGCAACTTGTTGGCATCCAGCGCCAAGAGTTTTCTGTAAGGAGTCATAATTGAATCGCCCTCGAGCCAATTACCAGCCATGCCCGAGTCGCATTCGGAGGCCACGGAATACTCGAAACTAAATTTGGCGCGCTCCGAGAGCAGCTCCTCCTCATCATTGGTATAGCTATCCTCCGAGGGTTTGCCCTTCTTGGCCTCCTTGCGATAGAACTTGACCAGTAGCAGCAATGTGCCGAAATCGAATTTCATTTTCTTGGCCTTGGCATCATCGATTTCCTGCTGCAAATTCTGCAGCAGCGGCACTGAGATTTGTGCGGGAATATTGATGAATCGCTCGTTGATCAGAAAGCCCACATGACGCTGCTCCTGATCGAGTAGCTCACGCAGCTGCTGCTGCACTTGCTCCGTCGCATGTTTCCCAGCTCGTTCGAGGAGATAGCTGCGTAGTTGACTTATGCTCGGCTGATCCTTTTTGGCAGTTAGATTCAGCACTGATGTGATGCCAAAAATGGTGCCATCTTCGACCATGTTGTCATCATCCGTTTCGTCATCCTCCTCGCACTGGCAAATCACGCTGCCCACATAATTTTGAGCTGCCAAAGAAATCGACTTAGATCAACTAAAGACCGACTGAAATAATTCACTTTTTACCTATGAGCAATTCGGCCATTTGGTTGCAGTTGATGTGTGCGCGCAGGAAGAGTCGCTGCAGCAGCTGTGAGATGCCCTGTGCATCTGGATCGACAGGCGCGCGACCCTCAAAATCAATTTGCACTTCCTGTTGCAATTATTAAGAATTTATTAGTAAATTTACTTTTACTGGTGCATATTAGTGCAACTACCTCATTGCCCTTGTACGCATCTGGATGCGATCCACCGTCGTCGTCGTCATCGTCATCGCTAGAGCTCGTTTCCTCATTATTTTTATCCACCTCCATTGTGTTTAAGTTTTTGCGTTTATTCGACGACATTTTCTGTGTTTGCTTTTGATATGCAGCTAAACAGCGGCAGTTGAAAACAGCTGTGTTAAGCACACACGTGTTGCGCGGCGTTGCCAGAAAATACGGAATTCGACTAGTTCTTGTGAACCGCGCTAATTTTATTCTTGTTTTGAGTTATTTATTATAAATTGTTACTTATAATTAATAATTGTTTGATTTAATCATGTTGCTGGCACTTCAATTTTGCTCAAATGCTCCTCATATTGTTGCTGTGTTAGTAGACTGGCCTTGATATCATCACAATTCTCGATTTTGGGCAACAAAATGGCAAAGTATCCCGCACCCTCAGGAACCGTTTCCAGTTGTTTGGCATCCGCAACGAGAGAAGTGTTCACTTCCACCAACTTTCCCCGTATGCAACTGGGAATTTTGTACACTTTGCCCGTTTCGGTTGTTAACAACGCCAGCGTTGTGTCCGCCTGCAAAATCATGCCGCCCTTTTTAGCCTTACCCTTGACCACATTCTGGCTGCGATCCACATTTCCCACATCATAACTAACTGAGGCAATTCCTTCGCCATAAGCCGGATGTGTCGACGCTAAACAGATGAGGCAAATGCGATTGGAGTGGTAGAGCACCTGGTAAGCAGCATCCGATTTGATATAGTAGTAGCGGGTAAAAAAGCGATCCACCACACTGGGATATTTCTCTTCGTAGCAATCGGTGATGGGGCTCACAAGCTGGCCACAAATCTCCTGCTTCTCCTGCTGAAAGTAGAAGGGTGCAAAGGGATCCTCCTCCGCCTGTGCATACATGGCTCCTTAGTTGGCCTGTTCACCACGCAGCAGTCTCTCCTTGTACTTGGCCTGATTCTCTCGGGCCCTGGCGCGATTTGCAGCGGATCGAGCAACTCTTTCTGATTTCAGGCACTTCACCACCTGATCGTCAATCGTATTGCAAACGCCGATAAATTTGGCAAAGGCGTTCTGAGCAAAAAAAAAAACTTCAATTAGCACTGAGAATAAATACATTTATTTTACTTACATTTTCGTGACAGGCTTTGAGTTGCTCAATTAGTATATTGCAGGCTGGTGTGTGCAAATGAGAGGCCAAATCCGTGTGCATCTTCAGTGGCTTAAGCACATTTATCTATATTTATTTATTTTCCCAGTCGTTGCTCTTACGCAAATGTATTTATCGCCAGCAGCTTTCGCTGTTATCGATATGCCGGCGATAAATTGGTTACCAAACAGCTGTTTCGGAAATACCAAAAAATACTTTTAAAGTAGCGGTTATTTTTTGGTATATAAATTTGAAATAGTTTCCTTTTCATGTATTTAAATGTATTTGCCTTTCAAAGCTGATAGAAAACACAGTTAAATAAGCTTTTATGTTTTTTTTTATCATTTATTTATTTGTGTATTTTACCCGCTCTCACAGTTGATTGTTACATATGTTCTCAGTTTTGTAACAGATATATAAAATATCCATATATTTATATTTCATGAACATATTTCGTATCTCTCACATGCCTTTATAGTCATATTTTTTTTTAGAAAAATTGATTTAACGTCTTCACTGTTTCACTTTTTTGCTACCAAAAAGTCTTATCAACTACATCATCGAAATAGGGTTTGCCTCAAAAAATAAACTAACTTGGTTTTTGTTTTGCTCAAACAATTTGTAAAAACACTGCTAAACTCTCAAAAATTTGTGCGCTGTTGCTGTCAACTATAAATAGATAAAAATGGTGTTTCTGTATTTTGAGGGGAGTCTAAAAGGTTTAAATAGTTAGATATCGTCAAAAGTTCGGATTTAATTTGCCTCATGCTACGTTCGCTAAGCTCAGTTAAAAATAAAAAGCTGATTTACTCTACTAAAACAAAAGACTCAACACTATTATCTCTCTGCTAAATAATTCTGTTTGTGTTTGTATGTTTGTGTTTGTGTTTACGCTCTCATTTGTGCATTAGTTTTCTCTCATAAAGCTCTCAGTTCGGTTATATTATTATAATAGGTATTCAAAATTAAAATGTTGCAACTCAGATGAAAAATAAATAAAGTTTCCTAAAGGTTCATGTTTGACCTTATATCAAATAACAAAGATGAAGAAAAGAAAACACTCTCCAAAAGCAAAATTATTGTTCTCATTTGTCTTACGCTGTTGTTGTTGTTGTTTTTGTTATGGCTGTTATTGTTATTGTTATTGTTGCTTTGGTTTCTTTGTGTTCGTCAGTAAGTAACAAGGATGTTAACAATAGTTTTGCTCTCATTTGTGGCTCCTGGGTGTTTCCTTCAATCTCTTTCTCTCTCGCTCTCTATTGTTCGTTCTCTCTCTTTTTCTCTCTATCGCTCTCCAGTTAATTGTCTCCAGACGTTTGCCGTGTTCTCTCCATCTATCATTAAAACAAACTAAATGGCAGGTTTAGTCCTTAAAAGGAGCCAACACCTCAACTCGTCTTCTTCGGCTCCGTTTGAACGTGTCCAGGACTCGAGGCCTGTTCCTGTGCCTGTGCTTGCGCCTGTGCCTCAATTCCGGCCAGCGCAGCCTCCGACATTTTCTTGTACTTGCCAGCCAACTCGGGCATCTCGTACGCAATGGCCAAGTCGAGTTTGGTAATTGGACAGCCCCGGAAATAGGTGCAAGTATCCCTGAGTTTCTTGAACTCGTACAGCGGATTCAAACGGAAGAAGTCGCGATATACTTCGGGATCGGGCAAGTCATAACGCGAGATATTGGTCAGCGTTGAAAGACCCTCATAGATGTGATAGTTCTGCGGATGATCAATGATGTCATCTGCGATGCGCTTCTTGTTGCCAAACAGCGTCTTGTGATTGTAGAACGTGTTCAAATAGCAGTCAACCATCTTGGCATGATTACGCACACGCACCTGCAAATAGATAGAATGGTAATAAAAATAGAATTACTTTTGTAATTACAGCTCTCGACTATGGCTATGCCTGGCCACAGGAAACTTTGAAGTTATGCGAATGAACACGCAAAATTGTATTTCATAGTCAAAGGGTATTTTCCAGCACATCATCAACTTCAAGTTTTGTTAGGTCTGCGTATGGATTATCAATTTGTCAGTTAGGCAGTCAATCAGTCAGTCAGTTAGTGTTTGATATATATTTTGGAACTGAAAGGTTACTCACGGCGAAGCGTCGGGCGCTGGCGATCTTGTGCTCGATACGCTTATCGATGGCTGTGCGAAGATCGCGCAGGAAGGCACGCTCCTGGGCGGCAAGGAGGCGAGCTGGTGCGCCATCCTGATACGGATGCGTCCACAGCGATGTGGTGTACATGAGTGGCGGCTGAGCGGAGGACATCAGTGGCGAGATGTTCCAAATGAGGGCACCCTGGACGCGCAACAGCTCTTCGGGCTTAACAGTGTCCGCCTTGTTCAAAATGATGCGCGTTTGATATTCGCGACCCTTGAGCTGATCGAGGATGGCCTCGGTCTCTGGGCCGACATCCAACTTGGCTGGGTCGTATACCAGAAAGATGATGTCGGCACGATCGATAAACCACTGGCAGGCATCGTTGAAGGGGAAGACGCGAGATACTTGCTTGCGTACCTCGAGTATGCCAGGTATCTCAACGATGTTGACCTGAAAAATACAAAAACCAAATACAAAAATTACAAATTCATTTGGCATATGCACACATCGCATTCAATTTGGCCCATTGTCTTTGGCTATTTTCGAGGCATTTAGTTTCGTTAATAACCAAATACTATAAATGCTGCCTATTTTTCGGGCAATGTGCCAAAAAATAAAAACAGTTTCCCAATCCGTCGAGCTGCCCTGCCAAAAGCTATTTGGGAGACAAGTTAATGCACTTAACAACCAAGTACATATGTATTCAAAAACATATAATACCTTTTCAAGCAGCTTGCTCTTCATTTTTAAGCCACGCAGACGCTCCTCCAAACCCTGGCCAAATTTCTGCAGACCAGCGAATGTATAATCGGCAGCCAGTTGAGTGCCATCCAAAACTTCCGTCTCATTGCCCCACATTAAAATGTTGAAGTAGGCCGGAGATGGTTCAGCTCCTAAAGTCAAACAAACAATTATATCATATTGTTATTAGCATTCTTTCTCTCAAACTTACCGGTTCTCAACGAGTTGGGCGTGTATTCGTTGTCAGTCAAATAGTTGAGAATGGATGATTTACCACCCGACCAGGGACCCATGAATAGAATCAATGGCTTGGAGAAGATCTCGGGATCACTGAAGTGGCGATTGCTCAAGTCACGGTACTTGTACAAAGTCTCCAGTGGCTTGACGGCATTCTCATAGATTTTCTTAATGTCGCGCAAGATAATCTCTGCGACATTATCGGTGGCCTTCTCCCGGGCATTGAACTCCTCGTCTAACTGTAGAAGTTCTGAGATGTGTTGACGACTGCGACGATTCTCTGGGATTGCACCTTCCTGAAAAAAGAGTGTAGACTTTAATGATACCCCTCTATTTGATCTGTAGTGAACCTACCCAGAGCAATTCGTCTTCTGGCATGGTGTCATCGTCGTCATCGTCAGCAGCAACAGCTGTTTCTTGTGGTTCATCCTGAGCCACTTCGATTTCTTTGACTTCCACGGATGCTTCCACTTCTGGCTCAACGGCTTCCTCTTCAGCGGCAACTGGCTCGGGCTCGGGCTCCTCCTCCTTCACTTCTTCCTCTTCTTCCACTTCTGGCTCAGCTTCAACTTCAGCCTCAGCAGTTTCCACCTCCTTGGAAGCTTCCTC
Organism: Drosophila grimshawi; assembly: GCF_018153295.1. NCBI lineage: Eukaryota > Metazoa > Arthropoda > Insecta > Diptera > Drosophilidae > Drosophila > Drosophila grimshawi. Next base: position 28,368,121 of record NW_025063098.1, read on the forward strand.
TTCAGCGGGGAATTCCTCAGCTGGACTTGCAGGCTCCTCAACTTGTACAACAGGAGCAGCGTCCACCTCACGCTTGCTGCGTTTCTTCACCTCTTCTTCATCAATGTCCACTTCGTGGCTATCATCATGAACATTGGGTATTCCATCACCATCCATGTCGTTATCATGCACATTCAAGATGCCATCGCCGTCCATATCCTCGTCCTTCTCGTTGACCTTGTTATCCCCATCGATGTCATCGTCCAAAGCATTTGGCACACCATCGCCATCGATGTCCATGCTCTGAGGCTCTTCGGAATTGGATAAGCCATCACCATCGACGTCGTGATCTTCATCATTACGGACACCATCGCCATCTATGTCACTGTCCTCTGAAATCATTGAGAATCATAAAAACATTTTAGACTAATAGGATGGTTTTTTTCGACTTTATTTTACTCACCATGGTTAAGGGTACCATCTCCATCAATGTCTTCATCCTCTGCTCATGTTAAGATAGAACATTAAAGAGTGTTGAAAATTCATCAATGATTGACTTACCATGATTGGCTTTGCCATCCCCATCCAAATCTTCGTCCTTCTCATTCGGCAAACCATCGCCATCCAAATCGCTGTCCTCTACAATCGGGAACATGTTACAAGTGAGTTAAATTATTACAATTCATGTTTAATTAATCGAAATAAAATCAACAAATGAAATCATTAGCTTAAAAATGTTTAAAAACAAGAATTTAAGTTAAACAAATTGGGCTTCAAACATTTCTTTAGGGGACTTTGAGCATACCGTGATTTAGAGTACCATCTCCGTCGATATCATCGTCCTCTGCATGAGAGAGTATCCTTGTATTGCTTATATTTATGATATTTTTAATTACTCACCATGATTAGCTTTTCCATCTCCATCCAAGTCCTCGTCTTTTTCGTTAAGCAAACCATCGCCATCCAAATCGCTGTCCTCTGTCCAAATGAAAAATCCCAATCAAATTATAGACATATGCATTTATTTTCCAGCGCTAAAGCGTCACCTTCATTTGGTATTCCATCGCCATCAATGTCATCGTCCTTTTCATTGTGAATACCATCGCCGTCAATGTCGTCGTCATCTTCATTAGGAATACCATCGCCATCGATGTCGTCATCCTCATCGTTGGGTATGCCATCACCATCGATGTCATCGTCCTCCTCATTTGGAATACCATCACCATCGATATCATCGTCCTTCTCATTTGGTATGCCATCGCCATCGATATCGTCGTCATCTTCATTGGGAATGCCATCGCCATCGATGTCGTCGTCCTCATCGTTCGGTATGCCATCACCATCAATATCATCGTCCTTCTCATTTGGTATGCCATCGCCATCGATATCGTCATCCTCATCATTTGGTATGCCATCGCCATCTATGTCGTCGTCCTGATCATCTGGTATGCCATCGCCGTCAATGTCGTTGACGCCTTTCGCGTCCTCTGTGGAATCCACATCAGAAATTTCTACAGTTTCTTTTTCATCATCATTCCCACCATCATCATCATCATCATCGTCATCATCCCTACGAGGCTGATCGGCTTGTACTTCTCCAGAGCCACTCGTGACACCATCTACAGGTACCACTTGATCATATATGCGATCTTATATATACCATTTTTCTTTTTGTGTACAACTTACCGGTTTTTAGTTCATTTATTGCCTTTTCAATGTAGGGTCGACATTCTGATTCGCTTGGTCCGACATCGGCATTGGCAAACCCAACTGGAAGCCATTAGCAAATTAAATGGGTGAATGGGTAAATAATATTTAACATGTCTTTTTATATTTTTTTAATTATTCTTTTTACTTAAAATACTTAGATTTTGATGGCAACAAAAATTATAGTAACTTGGTTTTATTGTATATACAAATGATTTCCTTAAGCTAAAAATATATTCTTATAGAAGGGTATTATTTCTACAATGAACAACATTGAAGTTCTCATTCCTTATCTCCGATTTATCAGCTTTTAAAATATCATTTTTTAGCTGTGCGTGTAAAATGAATTTTGGAAAAGTTTGAAAATCAATTTAAACATTTTTATTTTTGTACAAGTCCTGAAGGTTTAATTTTATTATTTCGTGCTTGATGTTAGCGCCGAGGTCATTTTATCTTTTCAAACTTGACATTATTTATTGTATATACCATTGGACACACACACACACACACGCATAGGCACACACACGTAGGCACACCATGAAATATGTTCGGCAATTTATGAATTTTATTTTTAAAAGATGAAAATTCAAACACACATTTGCTCTGGTCGCTGTTAGATTGTGGCAAATGTGAATGGGCGTGTATATATTCTGTTTTGTTGGTCACTCGCCCACTATATTTTACTTTTCCATCCATACTCGCTGTACTCGCTGTTTAGTGACGTGAGTGCATATATATTATATAAGTAAAATTTACTTTTACATTTAGTGTTCTTTTTTTTCTTCTTTTTGTACTCGCCTTTGAGTGACAGGTGTGGACTTAAGGTCGTTGCTAATTACTTTCTCGATTGCAGACAGCTGCGATTATTCATGTATAACTATAGATATCGAGGCATATGAATAGAAGCTAGATATATATATGTATATAATTGAAGTACAATATGTTTGTTCGATGTGCAATGTAGCTGTCAGCGGGTAATTCTCTTGATTTATTTCCGTGAATTTATTTGCGAGTATGGGAAGCTATTTAAGTTATTTCAAATCTCATTCCTATCCGCATAAACAGCATTATTTATACGGTGTGTTTGAGATGACTGCTTGCATATTGTGTTTATGTTGCTTGCAACCAATCTTATATATACACATTTATATATTGCATAGATAGTTTCTCTGTGATTTGAATTTATTTTCTTTTCTGCAAGCCAAACAAAATCCACAGAGGAATATAAGTTTTACGGGGCTCTGCTCAGAAACAGATACAGGCTACAGCAGGCTACGAATACAGTCTCAGATACAGATACTTGCTCAATACATAAAATAACTTAAGAATTCTAAATTTAAAAATATTACAAACGATGACAAGAAGAGCGACCAAAATCTGCCGAACAAAATTTTGAGAAAAGCAAAAAGCAAAAAACAAAAAGAAAAAACAAAAACAACACCAAGCTGAAGAAAGTGACCAACAAAATTGTGTTTGTCTACGTATTTGTGCAGCTGCCAATGTATTTGTATTATCCAACGAGTCTAGGCCAAAATTTTAAGATAGTATATTCTCAAAGTGTCGTCTCTGACGTTTGAACACACACACACACACACACACACACACACACACATACACAGCCACACGCACACACATACGCACTGAGCTGTGGCAAATATTTTTAAATATATGCTTAGATATATATATATATATATATATATTTTAATTTTTTTTCTCATTTCTCTATTTGTTATAAAAATTGCATAATGCCTTTGCGCTACGTTGAGATATGCGGGAATATTTAAATAGTGTCAACTACTTATATAAAGAGATCCTGGCGACACACTCACCATTATTGGATACGGCGATTAACGTCAGTCCCAGCAGGAACCAAATTGTTAGTCGCCCCATAATAATCAAATCCACAAATTATCCTTGAGTTTTCCCAGTTTGATTTAGCACCTTAGCCACGTCATAAATTCTCCTTTTATTCTTTCGAATTTTTCCCGTAATTATGTATAATTAGGAAAAAATTAATAAATCACTTGCTCTCGTATAATCGCATATATATATATATCCACAATATATGCGCTCGTTTAAATGCACTGCGTATGAAAGGGTAAAAATTTTAAATGCTACAGATTATTTTCTCACATATCAATATATATATATATATATGTATGTACTAAAGCATATGCCGAATTATTAGCTATATACTATGTGCACAACATATATATATAGAAATACTAGAAATATCTAATTAGACCCGTACAAATTTGTTACACTTTTTGTGGGTTTTTAGAATTTTGCACTTGTTCGTATTTTTGTCACTTTGCAGTTCGTTTATTTATTATTAAAATAATTTTTCAAAATTCGCGATAAACTGATTTATAATTCTTTTTTTTTTTGTATTTTTATTTAATTTTATTTATTAATTTTTTTTGCAAGCCCTTATTTGCAAAATTTTAACCAACAATCGTCGGCTGGGTAATCCTTAGTGTCCCTTTCGACGATTGTCAGCTAAATAATTTGCTTATTCTTGGCCCGTCGTCTTCGCACGTTGTGTGCGTTTCGTTTTTTGAATTTTAGCTATATATATATTTTTTCTGGCTATTGGCTAAAAAAGCAAAATAGAACTGTTCAGAAATGTAATGAAAATGTATTATGTGGCGTACACGAGTATACGAGACGATCTCTCCCGGTCCAAAACCAATTCGTAACTCAACATGCATATACCATGAATTTACCTTGTGACCGCGAAAATTATTTCATTTTGATATTTTTGTAGCAAAAAAAAACTTTGTCAAAAGCACTGCGACGAGTAAACCTATCTCTTTTTTTTTTTGCCGATGCTCTCAGAGAGAATGCCCCAGAGAGGGAGCAACCAAATATTTTATTTGGGGAAAATTAAAAAGCCGGAGAAAATTGTGCCGCGTTCTAAATGCTGCAATAAATATAGGTATGTTAAAGATACGGCAGTATTTAGTACAGGACTTTAGTTACTATCGAGATATATGCATTCAATAATTAGCCTCTTATTATTATACTGTAACCATTTTCAGCAGATGTAAATGGAGGTATGAATATTACTTCCACAGAATTATCAAATTAAAAACTATTAAAATAAATACAAAAGCTACGTCAAACAAATATAAGCTGATTAATGATCCTTAAATAACGCAGAGTTCTCTTATTCTCCAAAGAACTTTGTTTGGAATACCCGCGTTTAATTATAGCCAAAGATTTGCTCATTTTAAATATACGCGCAGAAGTGTTGGTTCAAGAGCAACAATAATAGCAAATAAATTTTGTTTCGCCTGGCTGGCATATTTACCCCACAAATATCTTGAGTACTCACAGCATAGACCATATGTAATATTCAACGATTTATTTCGTGTCACAAATGATTAAACTTGATGCAATATCTTACTCTTTGACCGCCCCTCCCCCCTGTGGTGCTCCGCGGACACTCAGTTGTAAAATGTGAAAATATATCTGTGTATATAGCATATTCATGTCGCATTTATCACCGTTCATTAATATGCTTGATTGCACGAACAGCTGTTGTTTGGTCGGTTGCTTGACTGTGTGTCTGTGTGTGTTGTTTATGTGTTGTGTGTGTGGTCGCAGACAAGTGCAACATTATGCTTTACGTCTCCTGAGATTAAATATTTTTATAGAACTGTGACAGGTAACGAACGGCGCTGGGACAATTTTATAAAATGTTGAATGTGCTTTTGGAACTGGCTCAATTGAAAGGTGCTTTCAATTTCATCAAGGCTCTTTACTTCAATCAAAAGAGGATGTTTAATTATTATAAATTCTATTTAGCTGACATTAGAATCATTAAATATAGTTCGATAGAGGTGAAATTCCCGAATCTCAGGCACCATGTTTCTTCTCTGCAGATATGATTGAGCTGGAGGGGTTTTCGCCTGTTGCTTTTGTGCCCCTAAAAGTATGGGACTTTTTTTTAGCTTAATACAGACCAATTGGCAAAAATAATTTCATAAAAGTTTTCCGCTTTTCCAGTGCCTTATTTCAAAGTTGTGTAGTTCCAGTAAGAAGGCAGTATAAACGGGAATCTCAGATACGCCTCGGATTACTCTTGTAGATCGGAGGTAGGCGGATGATGAACGTATGATGATGTGTCTCTCTCTTAAATGGTGAGTCAAGTTTTCATACAAGAACTCATATTTTGAACTATGATTTCCAAAGCAGCTATATGATATAGTGATTCGATCTATCCGGCTCATTAATTGCAAAGTTTTATGTGGATGTATATTTTTATTGTTTTCGTCTGGCGAAAGTAAATGTTATTTGAATTTATGATTTGTCGAAGCTATTAAATTATAAATACTTGAAAGCTAAGACATATCACTCACTCTCACTGAGCACTCTAAAAATAGTTTATTAATAAATAGGTATTAAAATATATCTGTGTGAAAAATGGGTCTAGTGGGTCTCATTATCACGCGCTCTCTTCTTAAGGCGGGTGCAATAATACCGATCATTATTCTCAATCCAATCGCAGACATTCAGAACGGTATGAAAAGCGGTGCCTTCTTTGCACTCAAACTCAACAGGCTTGCCATGCACGCAGCGCAAATACTGGAAGATATAGCAATAGATAGAGTATTTCAAATATGTACACTTTAAGTTTCTTTTTTAGCTTACCTTTCGGCAATCGGGATGCGGCACAAAGTCGCGATTGGTGCAATCAATTTCGCTGGGATCAAATGCAATTCCTGTCGCTGCAGTTGGCTCGGGATCTACAATTGACTCGGGCTCTTCGGTGACCTCGGGAGCAGTTGTTGTTGTCGTCGTGGTCGTTCTTGCAGTTGTTGTCTTCTTTGGCTTTTTTTAATGTAAATTTAAAAAATGACTCACTTTTAAATACACTTAAAATAAGCATTTACTTGCAGAAAAACTGCTTTTAAAATTGTTAAGTATTTTTGAAAATGCAGAAAAGATACACTAACATTATAAATAATAAGAATTCGACTTTTCAGAAATTTGGTTAGTAAATTTATAAAATATTTTTTAAAAAGAACTTTGAGTTTTTTTTAGTGTATCTACTCACCTTTGTAGTGGATCTCTTGGTGGTGCTGCTTGCAGTTGGCAACGGCACTTGCGTTGGTCTTGCCGTTGGTCTTGGCGTTGGTCGTGGCGGCGGTTTCGGTTTACGCGTCGACGTCGTCGGTAGCAGTGGTCCGACGCTGCCCTGCTCGTCGGGATTCGGTGGCGTAGCGGGTGGCTTGGCCCATTCGGGCTGCATATTCGCAAAATGAGCTCATTAGCATTCACTCGCTCAATTGGCACTGTGACAACTTACCCGCGGCGTTGTCTCACGCGTCGGCTCTGGCACCCGGTATTGCCGCATATTGTTGTACAGTATCTGCATTAGGGCATTCTTTGGCCCACACAAACCATGAAAGTCGTCCATGTCAATTGCCCAGGTCATTGCACCCGCGTAGCCCTTCTCCTTGATGAAGTCCATTTTGAGCTGCACCGAGGCCTCGTTCTCGTAGCCCACCCACTGGGTGTCCTTGTAGGTGTAGGGCACCATGCCCTCCTCATCCCACTCGACCGTCCAGCCCTTGGATTTGTCCATCACCTCCGTGCATATCTCATAGTAAGCCAAGAAGCCACTTGCATTCGTATAGGGTCCTGGGGCACCACCACCCGCCTCCTTGTTGATGTACGTGCCCATGTTGTAGTTCTTGTTGGAGCTGCTCAGCGTAAACGTGCGTCCATAGAATGGGACACCCACCACCAACTTGTTGGCAGGACAACCCATCTCCTCCCACAGCGCCAAGCCGTCATTCTAAATGATATGCATACTAATTAGCTTGCCAAGCAACTCGATTATCTCTCATTGTCTCCATCTCTCTCTCTCTCTCTCTCTCTCTCGCTCTCTCTTTGTCTCTCTCCGCTATACACTTACCACATTGAGGCGCTCGTAGGCATACTGATCGTGTTTGCGTTTATATAGCGGACTGTGCACATCTGCGAAGCCAGCCCAGTTGCCGCGCAGGTCATAGGTCATCGCGTGTATGGCATCCAACTGTCTGTAAATCAAATGCAAATTGATAACAACATATTTATAATAATAGTACAAAATTAAATTATTATAATAATACCCGACTGGACACTCTATTTTGAATTCTCTTAATACATGCTTATAAATAGAGTTACTCAAATTCATAACTCACATCAGGTGAGCTTGAAAAGTAAACAGCAATAAAATCTAAATTCATTTCTATATGAGTCAGTTTGCAAATTGAAAGGAGCATGATTACACTTTTATCTAGATGGTTTTGACAGCTTGGAAGACAAAGGTTAGTTCGAAGTCTCTTGAAATTACCTTCGAACTATTTTAACTGCAGTGACTACAATGACAAAAAGTTGATCTGAATTTCTTATTGGCATTTTAAACGTGGCTTTCAATTTAGATAAGTTAAACATTCTACACACTTAATACACATTATAGGGTATATAGATTTTTGTTTACTCACTCGCACAACTCTGGCACATGATAGCCCTCCTGCAGTCTAAACTTGGCCACTGGCACCGCCATCGTGATTTCCCAGCCGCGTCCTTCACGATCAAAAGCGCGACGCAATTCTTGGACAAAGTAGAGGAATTTATCCTTGTCGCCAAAGCTGCCGCCACGATCCGTCGCACCCGGATACTCCCAGTCGAGATCGAAGCCATCGAAGTCGTACTTCTTCATGAACTGCACCACGCTGCGTATGAAACTCTGACGACGTTCGCGCACCGCCGACATTTGCGAATACTTCGAACCACCCTCGGCCCAGCCGCCGACAGCTATTTGCAGCTTGAGATTGGGATGCGTTTCACGCAGCTGCGTGAATTTTCGGAAGCCCTCCTGATTCACATCCAGCTCCTCATCAATAACCAAAACATTCCAGCTCTTGTCATTCAACCCAATGAAGGAGTAAACGAGATGCGTACACAGATCAGCGGGCACATCTTCCAGACCATAGCGTCCAATGCCCGGACGATAAACAGCCCAGTTGCTAAAGTAGCAAACAATCCGTGCAGGCTGCTCCTTGCCCAAGATTAGGCTGGGCAAGGCCAGAAGCAACAACAATGGCAACAGCATGTGATGATTTTGCACTGGGAATATAACAAAGCATTTACAAAACAAACGAATAGCTTACAATTTGTTTATGAAATAAAATTGAAAATATTTTTTGAAAAGTCACAAAAACCATATTTATCTATATATATATATATATATATATATATATATATATACATGTTATATTTATTTTATTTGCTTTTTATTTTGCTGTCAATGAAAAAAGAACCGTGGAATACATTTTTTATTTACAAGCAATTAAAAAGTTCACAAATATAATGTTTTATTATTTATATTGTATCAAAAAAATAGATATATTTTTTAGTGGCACCAATAAATGTGAACAGATTGCTATTTGAGAGAGTTCGTATAGAAATGATAATAAATATGAATTCGAATTGAGTTCTTTCTCTTTTGCAGTAGCTAAAATTGGTGAAAATACGAATTATTTGCGCTCGCTGGAACGGAGCTATTTGGCTTAAAAATTTAAAATAATGCGGCTCCCTAAAAGGTAGTAACAATGTTATGACTTGTTTTTCGAGATCCACGCGACACGCATACATAAATAAATTGTGAGGCATGACGAAAACAAAAGCTTTTTGGATGCACTTGCGACTTTTGTACTTAATTTATTGGGCCTGCTAAGGTTATGTGTCCATAATGCAGCCCCAAAGTCTACAAATGTTTGAGTTCGTTCACCGTTTTGTATTTAACACTTGCTTAATATGCACGGCGAGGCTTACCCATTTCTTAGTGCCTTTAAAAACACAAACGCGGCACTCTCGATGCGATTCAGCGAATTGGAGCTGGATACGAAACCGACTACCGACTACCGACTACCGGCGACCGACGAACGACGACTTGAGGCGACGCTCGTTTGGCGTCAAATGACAGTCAAAGTATCGGACTGAGTTTCTTTTATACAATCTAGTGGGAGGCGTTGTGGTCCGGTTCTTGGAACGCGCCTCTTTGTTCCTGGCCAAGTGCGTGAGACGCGCAGATTTCTTATTGTTGCTGTTGTTAATGTTATTGTTTTTGCTGTTGTTTTGCTTTGGCTTCTGTGCTCAATTCCAGATCTGTCGACTTTCTTTCGTTTTTTATGAGGTTTATTTTCGGTTTTTGTTTTGCATTCGCGTTTTATGTTCCCCTCGTCAAAGTGATATTGTTTATGATCTAGTTAAAACCATGCATAAAAACCCGTTTTAAGTTCAACTCCCGTTGCTCAATCCTGGCATTCGAAAGTTCGTCCAGGCAAAACGGACAAAGGGGTTCGATGGCCTCCCTGCAGCTTCTTAGCCTCTTTGTAAGTAATAAATGGATCAGATAACTTGGCTAAGATAACGTTCTTAATGCAGCTTGGATGTGCACTCCAATAAAAGAGAGTATAATTGAGAAAAACTTACAAAATAAATACGGGATTAAACCAAAAATGTAGAAAGAAAGTGGTCTACAATCAGACAACATTTTTATAAATATATGTATAATTTTAAAGATATTATTATTTCTTTTTGGAATTTATGTAAATAATCTTTTTCATGTGTATTCTATTTTCTTTGCAGGTAATTGCTTACTGATTGAAGATTTTTGTAGTGGAAAGTGAAAAACGTATTTTTTTCGAGTGTAAACTTAAATGCAAAGACTAACTTAATCCCGACCACTGCGAAGGTCAATTAAAAGTGGCTCCTCTGTGGTTGTTGTGGTTGTTGGTGTTGTTGTTGTTGTTGTTGTTGTTACAGGTATTCTTGTTGTTACTGGTAATCTTGTTGGTCCTTTTGTTGCTTTTGTTTTCCTTGTTATTGGTGTTCTTGTTGTTGTTGTTGTTGGTGGTGCTTCGGGCATTGGCTGAGAGTCCGGCTTATTTTCTATAAGCAAGGTAAAACATGTTATCATTTCAACTTTATCAAAAAAAAGCACTTAGGCTCACTTGGAAAGGGAGCCAGTGGTGTGGGCAAATATGTATTATATCTACCGCCACTGGGTCCATAGCCGAAGCCAAATGGGACTGGTGGTCGCGGATGCGGTCGCCAGTTGCCGAAGCCAAAGCCAAAGAAGGGTTGACGATATCTGTCATGGGAATGCCCATCGAAGTATCCATGGGAACGCCTACCAGAATGTCCATGGAAATGAGAATGTGAATCATCGTTCACATCACCATGTCCCCAGTCAGGCTCGTCCAACTCCTCGCTTGAATGTCCATGGGAGTATCCCTGCCAATGATCATCATGATGGCGACGCTGGCGCTTCAGTGCAGCAGCCCTCCGGACTGGCACTGATTCATCGAGCCGTAAATCCGGAGTTATATGACTGCAAGTAGTTAAGGCATTTAGCATTGTCCGCTATACAGCTCTGGACACAAATACAAACGCATTCTCCAAAGTGGGTGCAGCTAGAAGCAGCAATCCCTGCAGGCTTATCACAGCCAGCAGCGTCAACTGTGTGTTTGATGAATGCGAGTGCAGATAGAGAAGTGAGTAATGTACTAGAGTTTATCGGGCAACACACACAAATATATATATAGCACATTGGGAACTTACAATCGTTGTGCTGCCTGCTGCAGACATAATCTTAATATTTATTGTGTTTCCTATCGTTTGAACTAAACTTCACACCTCGACCAGACAATGCCAAGTGAAGTTAAGTTATAACGCGACTCAATGAATTCCGCACAATTAATATAGTCGACTTGGGTTTTTTTTCATTTCAATATGAATCGTTCACTCAGAGTTTGAGTGAATTTAATGCGCATCATCGTCGGACAACAACAATAGGTATAAGCCAATCAGGTTTGATGTAGTTTCAGGTTTTTGTCACATATGTATTATCCATACTTGTTATATACTCAAGTGCAAACATATCCATGTATTCAACTTAATAATTACATTCGTTAACGTATTATTTATTAACTGCTGGAGTAGTATTATAATTTTGGGTTCACTCTCACTGCACTACGACAAATTGTTATTAATACTGTCTACGTACATTTCTACATGATAGAAATCTCAAGAGCAAAAACAAACACCTGTCAAAAATGAATATATTCTTAATTTTCTAATTTATAATTTTTATTTGATTTTAGATGTGTTCGCGTGTTATGCTTTTTCTGCCCCCATGGTCACGATTATGCTAATCGAATAGAAGAATTTGATAACGCTGCTTTTTAGAAAGTTATTGAATGCTCCACATTTCGCATACAGCTTAACTTGACACAACACACTCCTCCAGTCTCCACCCTCCCCTCTGGTCAGATCAGCCCACTTGCTTCAACGCCCACTCACGCAACCTGAGCAGCTTGTGTGCTTCTCATTCTGCTCTGTTTTGCTTAATACCCTGTAATTATCAAATGGATCGAAAAAAGCGGGTGTATTACACTTAGCAAAGGCGGAAGGTATATATATTACAGACAGACAGAAACAACCGAGTTAACCGAGCAATATCAGTCTGTAAGTCGAACTATCTATCAGTTGACATCAGGGCGTCGAACACAACTAGCAGGAAACGTTTATAATCGGATAGAATATTTGAAAAGCCTCGTTGTTCCAGTAGCTGCAATTATCGTGAATTGAAATGCAGTGAAAGAATCGGTTTCAAAGGTCAACTTGCGACAAAAAGCCTATTACCTCCGTGATAAATCAATGACTTTAGCTGATGTCATAATGTAAGTAAATAATAAATGCATCATTCATTTTAAAGCTAATATACTTCCTATTTAAAACACATCAAATATGAAATGTCAAGTGTCAAGATTCAATTCGCTTGAATCTACGTAGACATGTGAGGTATTTGCGACCATTTATATAAAGAGTATCTGTTAGTCGATTACTCGTCGCCTCGAGCACACTCACTTGTTGCTCGATGGGCTTGTCAGTTTTGCGTTGTTCTGTTGTTGCTGTTGTTTTTGTTGTGGTTGTTGTCTTTTCAGTGGCGCACGTCTCAACCAGGCAGCCAGCCAGCCAGCCTTCTGAGTGCTTCATTGTGATTCATGCGAGGCGCTAGGTTTGTCATCGCTGCTCGTCTCTATTTTTAATAGAGCCCACATTGATCTTGAAATTTTGCTGACAATTGACGCAAGCAATTGTGATAACTGCTGACCAGTTGAATAGCCATTGAACAGAGAGACTCTTCCTGTTCCGTTCCGTTCCGCTGGTGCTGGTGCTAACAATAACAAATTCAGTTGTAACCGGGTGCAATAAATAATATTAAAATGCTGGATGGAATTTGAATTTTCAACTATATTCTTTATTGATAACATTTATCTCGTCTTTTCGCAGTTTTTTTTTTTTTATTTTCTCGTGTGTGATTTTTTTTCGTTTAAACATTTTTCATATAATGTCATATGTATATATGTAGGTGTTTATATATATGTATTTATGCAATAAATATTTTGTGTGATCATGTTCTGCAATAGTTGTGGGGAATATGCGTGCAATTCATAGTCGGATATAAGCCAGAACTAGCATATCAATTGACTTGGCTCGAACTAAGGTCAAACTTGTTTAAGCGACATTTACATATGTTCACATATAGCACCGCGAAATGTACAAATTATTTTTGTTTTGTATGATATATTATAATATAATCGAATGTAATCATAATTATAAAATAGAATTATATGTATTTATGTGAATATCAAGAACTTGGCGCAAATGAATGTACTAAAGAACTTAGCATTAAATAATAAACTTAAAACTTGTAACAAAATTAAAAATTAAGAACTTCATATTAACTTAAAATAGTTTTGTACAATTTGCTTTATCTTTTTATGTGTATATATATATATATGTTTATATATATATTTAACAATATATCGTTGTGTGTTTACTATATGCATATATTTTTTACGATATTTATGTATTTGTGTAGTAAATTGTGATTTTTTTTATAATAACTTTAAAAGTTATACAGACATTAACATTGAATTGCATTTGCGTATAATAGTATATCATTGACTTTGCATTGTTTAAAAACATTTATAATTCTTTTTATTCTTTTAATTTTTACTTTCCTTTTTTTTGTTTTTGCTTCCTTTGCGTGCTTTTGATAATTGCCTGGCTAATTGACCTATATTTAAATAATTGATTATATTTATAGTTATTTATCTGATTCAAACGCATGAGTAAACTAAAAATAATATATGCATATCCGTATTTTTAGTTTAACGTAGGGTCTCCTCTTCCACTCATTTTATCTGTCTTTAATACAATTTAATTATATTAAGCTTTAAATTGTGTTTTGTTGTGATAGGTACGTATTGAAATATTGCCAAGGTTGTGAAAATGCCCTTATTTGAGCTGACCCTCTTTTAAAATCGGGTATTGACTGTTTTTATTTATGTTTTATGTTAGTTCCTAACTACCATTGTGGTGCCCTTTTCTTGTTTTTCTTGTTGTTCTTCTTGTTGTTGTTGCTTTTGATTTGTGATCTTAAAAACTTGTTTGTATCAAATGCAATAATTGGCTTCAAAATTTGTATTTGACATATTGTTGTTCTTATGGTTTGGGGGAAAATGCGCTACTCTTCAAAAGTCAGTTTGTAAAAGTCTTTAGAGTTATTGTTTTTAGTTACCAACACATACACATAATAAGTTGGCTCCAATTTTCTGATATAATTCATGTACTTGTTCGAGAGCCTGCAACAAGTATTGATGCGTCGTAGTTAGAGTGCTAGTATATGTCTATATAGACCGATATGGTAGGACTATAGTACCAAGCGACGACAGTCAATAAACTGCTCTACCGACTACCCATGTCTGCTTCAGAGAACGTTGCTTTAACATTTGATGTAATTGCCATCGTTTATAATGATTATTAACACGCTTATTGATATGTTGCATCTTTATGTAGTATATATATATATATATATATATGTGTGTGTTGCATCTTTATGTAATACATATGTATATATACATATATATTTAATATAGGCATATGTATATACGTGAGTATGTAAGCATTAACAGTTTTTTTTTTATTTATTATTTTTCGCATTCCTAAAAATTCGTTAATTTATATATTGTTTTTGATATCTTTAAAATGCTCTTGCTTATCAGTCACTTAACAATTGATACGATTTTCGATTTAAATTTCGATTTTAAATTGTTTTTAGCAAAGTTTCTCTAGTTTGATTTTCGAAGATAAATGCAGCTGTTATTGTGCTTATTTATAGTATATAATCGCTTCTTTCGGTGTAGTTAGTTATTTGCCATACGCTTAACTGTAAAAATTATCGCGTTGTTGGTATAACGGCAGTGGTTCACTTGGCGATTCCGAGCGCCGCTCCTCATCGCTGCCCTGGCCCGATTTCCCATTGGCCGTCTTCGACATGGCTTTCTCTGCGGGTTAACAGAAAAACATACACAAAAAAGTTGTAATTAGTTCGAGTTCTTAATTGACGAATGCAGGCCAAGAACCTTCCCAAGCGTGCTGTAAAAGTTGGAGGAAAAAAGTCCGTAGATTGGAAACCATTTTGCAAGTTTGAATAAATACACATACATATATATTGTATATAAATATATGTTTTGTTTTATATAGATTGGTTTGTATATTGGGTTCTGTATGTTGTTAGTGTTGTTCTGGCTCTCTTGTTATTATTGTTGAGCTTATACTTACTCGTCTGTTGAGCGATTCTGCGCATTTTTGACTTTTGCGTGTGTTTTTTCTTTTTTTCGTTTGTCTTACGCAGTTTTTACAAGTGCACAAATTTTGTTAAGACATTAAGCATTGGCAAATTTCGCATTACACTGTCAACTTTGCTTCCCTTACAGATAATGCAGTAATTAATTACTATTGCAAGCTAATAGTTGCATTTCAATTACCCATTAAATTGCAGAATTTTAATAAGACTTTAAACTGTTTTTACCCCAAAATGTAACACTATTCAATTTAAATTACTCAATTACTTTATTCATCAGACTTTTATTGCGATTGGAAATTAATGCACTTCTAAATAAAATTTTAAATCTTCTAATAAATGTAATTTTTTCTTTACAGAAGCCCAACTTTAAAATGCTTTAAATTTAGTTGTTAAAATAATTAAATCTCTCTTTTTCTTACTCAATGTCTTCTTATTTTATACTTTCCCAATAGAAATTGCACTACAAAGTTGCTTTAAAATATTTATTTCAGTGCTATCTTTCTTTACAAAAAAGAGAAGAAGAAAAACCAAAAACTTAAATTGGTGTTCAGTTCGCTGCATTTTTGCATTATTGTGTTGGGTTGTGTTGGGTTTTTAGTTTGGTAGTGTATCTTTTACTATTGCTATTACTACAAGCGCGTGCTGATTAGTTGTGCCAATTCAAAGCTAATAAACTAAGCAAAGTTTTCCAAATTCAGCTGGTTATAGTTAGAGTAACTGCAAGTCACTTAGATATATATATTTATATTGTTTTATATACGAGTATAATTGTAATAAATGTGTACAAACCTTGACTTACGCATTTGTATAACTGTTGTTTAACTTTTGTGCTTGTTGTAGTTGTTGTTGTTGTTGTTGGTTGTACTTGTTGTAGTTGTTGCAATTGCTTTGTTGTTGTTGTTGTTGTCGTTTAGTATTTTGTGATTGCATTGAACTGATTTTAATTTTCTTTTTTTTCTGTGAGCTTAGCATGCGATAATCTCAACGTCGCGTGAGTTCTTGCTGTGCTATTGTTGTTTTTGTTTTTGTTGTTGTTGTTGTGCTTGTATGTAGTATGTACTTGTTGTTGTTGTTGTTATTGTTGCTGTTGTTGTTGTTGTTGCTGTTCTTATTGTGTAGCTTTAGGTGTTGCATATGCATATGTAATAGTTGCTTACATAACATATATCGAACCTAGTCAACATTTTGTGGCCCATTTTGCAACTCAAAAGTGAACGAATTAAATGCCAGACAAACATAACACAAAATGTGAACAATAAATTAACAAAAACATAAACGACACGACAAGCTAAGTTTGAGTTAGTTTTGACTAGTGGGATTGCCTAAAAGTATGCAAAAAAAATAAATAAATAATAAGAAAAATTAAAATTATAAATGAAACAAATACAAATTGTAAGTTTGATTTAATAATATAAAACACAAACAATCAGTAAACTGTATTTAATAAATATTGTCAACATGAAGTTTAACATTAACGGTAATGCACGGCGTATGCGTAATATTTTTGTATAATAAATTTTTCAATTCATTGAATTTAAACCTTGATGTGATTTAGTTAAAGATACACATGAATCAGGTGCTATATGCATGAAGGGGCTATGTGGGGCTTGTCTTTATCGTCTGGGAGTGTGAAATTGACTGTGGAAATGTGTTGCGAGTGTGTTTTGGGTGTGTGAGTGGTAATTTATATGAATTTCGAAGGCCTTTCTTGATGAGCTCGCAAATGAGATGAGAATGAGCGGGTAGGGTACTGAATAAAGGGCGTAACACTTTGTGGATGTTATGCATATGATATGTACTCATTAATCGTCTAGAAAATTAGAAAAAGTTGAGAGAGAATATATATATTTATAGATTAGAAGAGCATAGAGACAGTTTCGAATGGGAGGATCACAGTCTTATGTTTCTCGCTGATATGATTCAAATACACTGAATAAACTCTTAGATAGTTATACAAAGATACATATATATATATATATATATAAATAGATATGGGTGTGGTGTGAACAGAAAACGATTTGGAGCACATTATTTATTAGTAATGAACATAAACATAAACAAGGAACGAAAACTCAACTTGCAAGCATTTTGAGTACAATCCGAATACTTAACAAAAATATATTTTGGACATCGATTCGAACTTAATTCAAATGTTTTTCAATATGTTTAAATAAGAGTAGAGCAAACAGTATACATATTTCATTTACATACCTGCAACAATTTTGCTGACTTGCATCACTTGTTGGGCCAAAATCTGATTGAGCTGCAGCAAGTGCTCGCGTTGCTTCTTCTCCGCTGTGATCTTGCTCGCTGGCAGAGTCTCGTTCTCCTGCAATATGGTTAATAACAGGTAATAGTAACAAACAACCACTAAATATTCTCTATAGATATTTTTGACAACTGCTTACATTGCTGCTAATGGGCGCTTCAGCTAGCATTTTCTTAATGGACTCAACCTTCTCCTGGCGACGCTTCTTCTCCTCTGGCGACAGCTCGGGCGTCTGTTGTGTTTTAGAATGTCATAAATAAATGTCAAACAAAAAATTATATTGTTTTCCACTTACTGTTTCTGGTATGTAACGCTCGGGTATGACTATTTTGTTGGGCGCCAATAGCAAGTTGTCAATGGTATTCTCCGAGATCTTCTCGCCCTGACCCAAGGCTGAGCGCACCACATCGGGCGCATTTATGCGTGGACGCAACGCCACCTCCATGTCCAGATCATCTCGTGCACGCCAATTGGTATTCTGCAATAGATAATATAAATAAATTTATCAGTTCAGTTATGAATAACTAATTGTATTTTGCTGAGTTTTGGAATCAAAAAATTGTTCAAAAATTAAGAACAAAATAAGTTTCCTTAATACAAAATTGCAAATAATTTTCACCATCAAAAAGAAGCTTACATTTCGATTCATGTCATTCTCTGCCTGCACCTTCTCCATTGCCTTCTGGTTGACATTGTTGGGTGCCGTATAGTGTCGTCGCTTCTCGCGCGGCACAGCTCGTCGATGCTTGTGATGCGGTGGTGGGACACGCTCCACAATCTTTTCAGTATCCTCCGAGGCGGAACCGGCGGACATTTCGTTGATGATCTGACGTGCAGCGACACTCTGGAACACTGGCTCCGGGCTAATGTCCGTCAAGCTCTTGTTCAAGCTCTGCATCGAGTCTGTCTTGGTGCGCAGAGCGACTCTGGCGCTGTCCCGGGCAGGATGTGCCTGCTGCTGCAGCTGCTTGGCAAAATACGCATTGGCCAAGGGATTCAGATGCTCCCGTTGCTCCCGCTGATGCTGCTGCTGCTGCTGCTGCTGCTGATGATGATGATGGTGGTGGTGGCCATTGCTTTGTGGTGCTGGCGGTGGCGGTGCCTGATGTTGCTCATAGTTGCTATTGCGATCGTAGTCGTTGACGCCATTATAGTGGTGTCCATTCTGTTTACCATTCATGTGCCTGCTGTGCCTGGACTTTGGAGGTTCGCTGTAGTTGCGCGGCAGCGACTTGGAACGATTGTGGTGTCCATTGGTCATTGGCTCCTCCATGCTGTGAGCATACTGCTGCTGCTGCTGTTGAGCATATTGCTCCTCCTCCAGCACTTGATCCAGATTCTGGGTAGAGTTGCTCAATCCTCGCTCGCTGCGATCACGATGCCGACGCTCCGATTCGCGCTTGACAATGCGCACCGTTTTGATCTCCTGCTTCTCGAGATTGCTCAGATTGGCAAAGGGATTGCTGTCCAGAAAACCATCGCTATCGACGCCACTCATCTCCAGGGCATCGCTGCTGCCATTATAGCGATTATAGTCACCCAACTTGGCCGAGCTATTGGTGTCCACATAGAGTGGTGTCGATAGATTCAAAGTGGAATCATTTAAATGCTGTTGACTGCCATTGTGCATCATATTGGCATCCAGATCGGTCTCTGTCCAGCTGGTGGAGTTGCTTCGTTTCTTCAGACTACCATTGGTGGTGCCTCCGCCTCCGTTAGTTGGACTCAATTCCTTGTTGCCAATCTCCTGATACAAACGCGTCGAGTTCTCCGTCAACTGACGCACTGCGGAGCTGAGATCATGTCGCTGCCTCTGCATATCCCCAACCAGAGATTGAACACGCTCCAACTCAGACTGGAGTACAGCAGCTGTCTGATTGCCATTCAATTGTGAGGCATCATTGCTGACGCCATTGCTCCGAGCTGCCTGCACCTTCTGGCGGAGTGTCAACAGCTCCTGCTCCAAACGCGCATTGCCCGCAACAGTCTGCTCCAGTTTCTGTGAGGGATTACAATGCGAATTAGTTCGATGTGTTCAATATGTTATTGGTGGCACATGCAGCAATTGCAGCAGTTACAACTGATTGAGGCGGACTGTAGAAGTCTTTTGCATTTTAAGCTATACTTCAAAGCTGAATGGAGTTCGATTCTAAATTGTTGCGATTATTTTTTTGATAAGATCTAGATTTGAATCGCTTGTGCAGATTAAGTATCACAAATCGATACTACAGTTTCAGTAGTTGTATAGAGTTCGGAACATTTTAATTATTAATCAATTCATATTTTTCTAAAGGTAAGGATTTAGTTTTTGACTTTGACTTTAATTCAAAAGAAGTCAATATAATTTTTCGCCTATGCTGCATATTTTTAAATGAAAATCGAATAAATAGGACTCGTCTTCAAAAAAAGCTCTACTATAGACATTACATAACTGCTACGAGTTAAAATCGCTTTGTAAAATTCTTAGGCTGTATTTATGCGAAATCAATTTGCTAATAGAACAAAGCAGTTAGTTACATATTTGTTTGTTGTTTTTCTCATTAGTTACATAAGCGACATGCGAAGCTCAAAGCAGACAAAAAAATATATTGTATTATACCATAGCTGACACATATAATGCAAAAAACTTCTACTAGGCACCTGAGCTACCTTTGAGTTCTCCGCCAGCAGCTGATGGACACGCGACAATTCACGCTCCAAAATGTGCTGCTGCTTCTTGGCCGCCTCCAAAGCCATGGGCGTGGCATTGTTGTCGTGAATGCGCGCCCTCAAACCACCCAATGCACGCTCCAGATCCTCTTTGTCCCGCTGCAAACTCTGCAATATGCCCGACTCCTCCTGCAGCAGCCGATCCAGCTGATAGAGCTCATGAACCTTGGCCTAGAAAAGTACAAAAATATATAGAGTACAAATAGAAATTGAGTTATTAGCCGGCTTAGCATCGAGCCCAGTTCAGCACAAATCTAAGCCAGAACCGAACTCCTCTTAAAACAAAGATCTTGGCAACCGATCTAAAATCATGCTTTGGGCTCGAACTACCAAGTTGAAGCCATTTTACTATTGCTGCCTCGATGTCAAATAGTTTGCTTACCTGCAACTCTGCTTGATTGGGACTCAATCGTTCCCATTGCTTTTCCTCCTCCTGTAACATTTGACGCTCCTGCATACGCTGATTGAACTCCAATCGATCCAATGTTGCTGGCTGTGCTCGTCCATTGGCATCGTTGCGATACAGCGAACCCAGCTTTACCATGTTATCCACCAGATTGACCAGTGGCTTGCTCTTCTCATATTGCCGCTCCAAGTCCAGCAAATGTTGCTTTAGATAATCCAAGCGCTGAATGCTCTCAGCACGCGTTAGACCCTCAGCACCACGCAGACGATTCTATAGCCGATTGCGATAAGTTATTAGTTTAAAAGGCAAGGATAGAGGCTTATGGTAAACAATTATAGTTAAGATTCGAGTAGACATGTTTTAGTTACGAAACCAACACCAGTTGATTCTTAAAATATTTGTTTAGTCAACAACCAGCACCAATTGCAAAGAGTTCACAATCGTTAACCACCTGCACATTGTGAATATCGCTGCAGCATTGCTCGATGGCCCTTGCCGTTTGGCTGCTCTGCCGTCTCAATTGTATTAGCAGCAGCACCAGCTCCTCGTGTGTGCGACTCAACAAATCGCCAGCCGATACGTCCAGATTCTAGAGTGTTATTAAATCAATCAATCAATCAATCAGGATGAATAACGAAGCTGCTGTGAAGCACAGCTTTACCAGACACCAAGCGTACCAATCTGCCACTTGTGTGGGTAGATTTATCAAATTAGACAGTATATATAATTAACTTGCACAAGTCTAAGCGGATTTGATGAAAATTTAACATGTAATTATTAAAAATCGAATTCAGATTTTCCTTTATTTGGATAAGAGTTATAAGAAAAAGAATTTGTATGTAGAGCTCTGAAAATGTGCTTAAGCTGAAGGGTAATTCTACTCCTGAAACATAACTACCCACAACGGGATATATAAGAAATTGTAATTGTGTTGGATTTGCCAAGTCAGAAAAGTTTAAGCAGTGGACACAGTTTTGTATAAACCCCCCTCGCATTGGAGACCGCAACTTACCCTTATCTGTGAGCTGGTCTCACGCTCCAGCATATCTATTTCAGCTCGACTGCCAGCGCGACGCATTCCAAATTGCATTTGTTGCTGTTGCAACTGTTGCTGTTGCAGCTGTTGCTGTTGCTGTGGCGTCGAAGTCGCCATGTGGCCTGACCGATCATTATATTGGCCACGATCCGTGAGCACTGTGGCCTTGGCATAGTTGGTTTCCGTCGCATTGCCATAGTAGGGATCGTAGTGGGCGAAAGCCGACGCCGACTCCTGATGCTGTGCATCCGAGGGATCCGGTTTAACAGTTAGATTGCCCTTGGGCAAATTGTTCACGTTGCGCACCGAAATCGAGGCTGTAAAATCAAATGCAAGTTTAGTTTTGGGCGAGGCAAACACAATGGTTCGCAGGCTGAGAGAGGACATGTAATTTTAATTATAATTAGAGAAAAGCATTAAATAAATAGTTAAGGAGCGGCGTTAACTTCTCATCTATCAACAATTTGTTGTACGTATTTTTTCAGCAGTCAGAAAGTTGCACTACAAAAAGTAAAAGCGTCTAAAGGAGTTGGTCAATTGTCTTATTATTTTTGGCTGCCCGCAAAAGTGTGCTATAATTGGCTTTTTTTCTTAAAAACTTGTCAACTTTACAGCGTGTATACTTATGTGTGTGTGTGTATGTGTGTGTGTGTGTGTGTGTGTGTGTGGGTGAGTGTGTGATGAGTGTGTGTATTGATGAGTGAAATGAACATGAATATATACAAGCGCATTAAAAATTACATAAGATATAGGAATAGGTGTTTTTTGGTATAAATATATATATATGTGTATATATAGAGAGATATGTATATAAAAAAAATTGCTTACCATTTTGTTAAATGAAACAAAACAACACAACAATTATAACAAACAACAATAACAAATAACAATTTTGAAAAGAGAATATTTAGTGAAACAAAAACAGGCAACAGAACAATGGCAAACAATTTCAACTAATGCCTCTGGTATAAATCGATTTGTAAAACTTTCTACAGCATTAAAACAAGACAACAACAAACTAAAAAAAAAAAAACTAAGAAAAAAAACTGTCACATTTCAACACACTCAAATGTCGGGCTAACAGTGCGTATGCGTGCTATTTGTGAGTTTGCCTCAATTGTTTCTTGTATTTTGACCTTGTGCCGCATTCACAACAGCTTGATTATTGTTATTGGGATTGACATTGATTTCATTGTTGCCATTCAGCTGCTGAATGATGGAGCGCACATTGCTGGTCAGCGGCAACATGGGACCACTTGAGGAAGGACCTCGTGTTGACATCTCTGCATTGTTGTTGTGGCTGTTGTTGCTGTTGGTGTTGCTGTTGGTGTTATGGCTCTTCATCAGACCACTTGACATGGCATCCCATTGTCGTATATTCTCGCGATCCAGTTCGTTTGACTTGTGCGATAAATTGGAACCCGTCTCCTCGCGCAACACCTCATAGACATCCGCATCGCTTTGAGCCTGGCCAAGAGGTGAACTATTGTTGGCCAACAGCTGCACATACACATCATGCTCATCGCTGGCTGGTGAAGGGGATGCCGCTGAGAATAATCTTGGCTTCTGACAGTCATTCACATAGGTCACTTCGCGGCTCAGTTTCGTTTTGGTCGCCTGACTGGTGGGCGTGGTCATGGGCATAGGTGTTGGTATGGGCAAAGTGGGAGCGGCTACCGCAATCCTATCTAAATCGTCCAAGGAGCGCGCATGACGCTGTGAAACGCGTCGCAAGGATTCACGCCACAATGCATCCTCCTCCCAGAGCAGCTCGCCACCTAAAACTGAGAGTTGATTGGCGTTATTTGTGGTCGCAGTTGGTCCACCAGTAGTAGCTCGCTTGTCAAGTTCGAGATCATCGTCACCAACACCGACCAACTGCTGCTCGTCACCAACCTCATCCAACAGGCTACCACCAGTCAGTTTACGAGCGAGATTTGTGTTTTTAGTACTAGTTGTAAGATATGAATGAGTTTGGTTTAGTGAATGTTCAACGTTGATGCTGCTGCTGCCGCCGCTGCTGCTGCTGATGCTGATGCTGATCTCTGGCGGAGGCACTTGCTCCAGCATATTGTTCAACTTCAGCTTATTGCAGCTATAGCTGAGCTTCTCAATGTTCGCCTTATCGCTATACAGATTCTTGCTATCGATGGCCTGATCCTTATTCACCAATGCGTCCATATTAAACTGCAACCGATCGATGGGATTATGAATGTGGGCGATGTTCAAACCATGAGCATGAATATCCCGTTGATTATTTAATGGTGGTGCCGCTGGCAATTCGGAATAATAATATGGTGCCGACTGTGTGGATATATTGCTATTGTTACGACTATGCAGGGGAGTGAGGCAAATGGCAGCACCCTCGGCAATTGAGCTGCTGCCGAGCTGTTGGATGGAATCCGTTGAGGATAGAAAATGTATGTTGCCATAGAAATGCTGTTCATCGTTGTCGGCATTGCGAAAGGTCTTCGGGGGCTTGATGACACTGGTGAGGCACATATCCGTGGGCGTCACATCATTTAGTAAGTGTCGTTGGGGCGTGGCATGCGTTTGATATGGCAACAAATCGCTGCTCTGCAAATTACTCAAATAAGTATCCAGTTCATGGCTGCTGAGTGTCTCCTCAAAATGCTCGCTCATCGATTCAATCTCACTAATGGACTCCTGGGACAATGGTCGCCTCGAACGCTGGCGCTCCAGCTCCGAGTCGGAACGCTGACGAAACTCCACGGATTCATTTTCACTGGGCAATGAATTGTTGCTGGGGCAACGCAGCTTGCGATACAGTTCCAAATCCGAGGATGAGGTGCGTGAGGAGCTCTTGTCCGTCTGGCAGCTATAGTTGGAGTCAGATAAGGTGCGTGCATGCTGCTGCTGGAGGAGCGCTAATCCCGCTCCAACCGCTCCTGCTCGACGCTGCTGCTGCTCTGGTGTGCCACGCACCTTGGCAAAGTGATCCGGTAGAGAGAGGCGACTGCTCTTCAGCGTGGTGCTCGGTTCCATTTTGGGCAGATTGAGTGAGGTGTTACTCGCATGCATCTTGGGCAATTGCTCATAGGAGAGATTCACTTTACTATCGCTGCGCCTCTTCACCGTGTCATAGTGCTCCGACGAGAAGATCTCCTCCGTTTTCAGCTCCTCCATGGGTGGCGGGGAGTCGGGAATGGGCGGTGGCGGTAGTATTTCACTATCCGAACTCTCCGCATAGTTATTGAGCGGAGTGGAGGCGCCCAGGTAATATGAAGCAGGTCGAAATGTATCCGATAAACTGAATCGAGTGCGGGAACGCAATCTCTTTGCCTCCAGCTGCTGCTTGCTGCTCTCGTCATCCGCATCGGAGCTGTCGCTGGCCAGGTTGCTCTTCGTTGGCTTGAGTATATCTGGCATATCCTTGCCCTGACGTTTCTTTGATTTCTTTTTCAGAGTATCACTTCCACATTTTTTGCTCTTCTTCAGAGTGGACCGCCCTGAGGAACAATGCGCCTCCTCAGCGGCAGCGACAGCAGCAGCGGCTGCAGCTGCTTTGACACCTGCCAACTCCATGTAGACAGGCTCCGAGTTTGTTGATTTAATGCTGTTGGATATGCACATTATCTCATAGTTGCTTCGATAGTCATCGTCATTGAGCCCCTTGGTCATCTCCACATAATGATTCTCCTCCTCCGCATAGCACTCATGGCTAGCAACCAAACTCAAAGTGCCCGGCTGTCCCAACTCCACCTTCTTGGGCGTCATGGGCAGGTAATGACTCTCGTCTAGCTGCTGATCCGTGGGTGTAATGGGCTCATTTACATACAGTTGTTGCATCTCCTTGTCGCTGGGCAAATTGGCATTCCCACTGTCATCGTTCTCCTTCCCATTATTCCCATTCCCATTCGCATCCTCATCGTCGTTGTCGTTGTCGTCGTCGTCTTGTGCCAAAGCCTCATCTATGTCATCATCTGTGTACTCCTCACAGGCAGTGCTCTCATCCTCCTCATCACCATCATCATTATCATCATCATCATCAACCTCCTTATCCCCTTGCTCCGCTTGTGCCGCATATTCCGCTGCTGCCTCACCCAATGATGGTTTCTCCTCCGCTGTGGGCGTTAAATCCTCCTCCGACTGTTGTTGCTGCTGCTGCTGCTGCTGCAGTTGATGCTGCTGCTCTTTGTATAACTTCAGTTGCATCAGCATGGGCGTCTCCTCGGCATCGCTTATCGTCGACACCCTTGCGCCACCATCCTTTGCTTCATATTCCACATTCTCATAGTTGCTGGTGCTGTTGCTGCTGCTGTTGCTGTTGCTGCCACTGACCAGCTTGTTGCTGTACACGGGCACATAGTTCACGTTCTGTGGCGATTTGGGTGCCGACTTTTTGGGTAAAATTGGCACAGCCTCAACATCTTCAACCTCATCCGCATCCTCATCATCGTCATCATCATCATCCCCATCCTTGTCCCTTGCCATCGGCTGCAATTGCAGCTTAAGCTTGGGCTTTAACTTTGGCTGCACCTGAATAATAGGTGTTCTGCTGGCTTCGTGCACTTTGAGAATGGGTTTTAGCTGGAAATTCTGGCTGCTGGCCATGGCTGGTGACTTCAAATCCCTTTCTACTGCTGCTGCTGCTGCTGCTGCTGTTGTTGTTGTTGTTGTGTTTAAGTTGCTGAAATTTTTACTAAGGCTAATATTTGATGGTGCTGTTGTTGTGTTTGTTGTTGTTGTTGTTACTGTTGCTCTTGTTGTCTCTGCTAATGTTATTGTTGTCGTTTCTGTTGTTGCTGTTGTTGTTGTGTTTTGTGTGCTAGTTGTTGCTGTTGTTGTTGTTGTTGACCTTCCTGCCGTCACACTTATGTTATCATCCAGCCCAGGCCCAGCTGCGCTTTGTGCGTTTTCTTTTTATTTGTTTTTTATATTTTTGTTCAAACATTTACAACATTTACAAAATTTTCAGAAATCAAAAAAAATGTATACACAAAAATGGAAAAGAAAGATAAATAAAATATTTTTTTTTTGTGTTTCATTCAAATGGGTTTTTTTTTGTGTTTAATTTTGGAGCCCATGATTTGAATTTAAGTTCAGTTTGAGTTTTTTGTTTTTTTTTTTATTTTTTGGGTTTTAGTGCGAAATTTTACTGCGGCTTTTTAGTAGACGAAACACCAAGCACCCATTTTCCATGATTGATATGAAATTTAAAAAGCAACTATTTAAACCAACTACTCGAGAGAAATTAATTTCAAGAGAGAGAGAGAAATAGACAGAGCCTGCCAAAAAGTTGTGATGTATAAAGAAAGCAAAATCAAATAACAAAAGAAAAAGTTGAAAACTTTGCAAAGAACTGCAACATTTACACAATTAAAATTTTACTTGGAAAAAAAAAACAAATAACTTGCCTACTTTTAGGCTTGGCCTGCAGTCAACAACATCTCTAAAGATTTAATTAATATGCATATATTTGTTTCACCTAATTGGCAATGAATAACTAAGTATTTCAAAATTCGGATATTTTCACATTGTGTGTGCGCACGGCAGGAAGGTTTTTTTTTGTTTTTTTGTTGGTTTTTTTGGTTAAATTTATTGTTTATACATTTGGGTTTTATCATATTAATATTGCATTTTGCCTTTGTTGTGTGTTGCGCAATACGAAATTAATTAAAACATAAAAAATTCAAAAATAAAGAGAACATTATGATATACTACAACAGATTGTGTTTAGTTTGACATCTAAATAGGCATGCAAATTGGTTGGTTATTAGCTGAGTTAATAGGTAGAATCGCATATGTTTTAAAGTGTGTTACTTAATGCTATCGACTTAAAGCAACAACTACTTAGTTTTACATGGCAAATAGCACAACTATTAGAGTTAAAGCTCGAAACTAGTATACAAAGCAATTTGCCAGCTTAATAACAGAGATATTTACATAACTACAGGTACTAAGAGAAGGGAATGGAAGGGAGCGAAACACAAAATTAAACTAGTACAAGCTCAAACTGAGCAGGCCAAAGCCAGCTGAAGGCACACTCAAAGAAAGGTATACAAATATATCAGATAAATAAATATGAAAGGAGAAAAGACTTGGAAACTTTTTGTGTATTCAAATTAATGGCTTAAGTATTGCACTGCATTTTTAATCACCAAAAAAACTATTGGATTATTAGCATTTAACTGAACTTATATTAAGGAATATGCAAATATGAATTAAACTTTTCTTATTTGAATTCTATCTATATTCTATTCAATCTATGCATATTGGAAGTTAGAATTTTAAGTTTTGTTCTTCCGTTTTTGGGAATTTTGGATATTTTATAACATTTTCATATTAAGTACATTTTTCGTTGAGTGTAGCTTCAAGGTTGCTGAAAGGCACTACAATTGCAACAGGAGAGCAAAGCCGAAGAGCTAACAAAAGTAAAAGTAGAAACTACGCCAGAACAAAGGCAAATCTGCAACAAGAGATAGATACAAGGAAGGAGAGATAGACAGAGTGAGTGTGAGAGTGAGAGTGAGACAGAGCGCAACAATGGAGAGAGATAGCGTTACAGTAGCAGTAGCAAATATGTAGACAGGAAGCCCAAAAACAAACAGGCATCGATAGCACAAAAGACTTAAAGCAAAGCAAAAATGGGGGAGAGCAATGTGCGTTTCATAAATAAATAAACAGAATCAATTCTCTGAAGATAGACTCACCCTCATCATCCGAGGAGTAGCTGTTGTACACCACTCCACCGGGTCCAACATTTGCATGCGTTTCTGATCGGGATCGTTGTATGCCCGATGAGGGGGCGGCGGATGCGGCGCCAGAGTTGGCTGGTGTTGCAACAACGAGTCCCGTTTTGCCCGCAAGTGGTGCATAGCGTGCACCACTAGCCACCGCCGTGGAGGCGAGCAAAATGTTCGGATTGCTGCCAAGCTTGGACATTGCAGACATATTGCTGCCACCCTGTTGGACACCCTTGCGGGTCAGCGGCGATTGTAGCATGCGCTGTTTCCATTCCAGCAGACGTTTCATTGACTCCTCCCGTTTCCGTTCACCATCCTGTGGATTGTGCGGCGACGGGGCCGCGCCACCGGATGTGGGTGATGTTGCCACCGAATTGCTGGCCGAATAATCATCATCTAGGCCACCGTTACGCTTCGGCAATCGTGCGCTTGCCGAGCGCAGAAACAGTTCGTTCTTGCTAATGATCTCCTGCGTGGACATCGAGGGTGGGAATATCGAGCCCGGATGTACATTCAACGGCGGCAAATCCTCATCTTGTCCAGCCACCTGCTGTTGCTGCTGCTGCTGCAGCTGCTGGTGTTGCTGTGCGTGCGTGGAAACGGAACGTGCACCACCTGCACCCTGACTGGCCGAGCGACTCATGCGTGGCATGCTGCATGCGACACCACCCTGGGCCTGTGCCTCGGCGAGCAACTCCTGGCGCTTGTAGGCACGCTCATACGGATTTTCATAGCCAATGGTGTTGTTGCCAAATTCACCAGCAACTGTACGATAACTGCCTGCCTGCTGCGGCTGAGCAGCTGCACCACCACCACCATTAGCACCACCAGCACCAGCACCAGCACCACCCACATAGAGAGCACTTTTGCGCATCTTCTCCGCATAGCTGGCCTCCGAGTAGTAGAAACTATCGGGCGTGCGATTTATGTCCAAGCTCGATTTGGGTCGCGGTGCCCGTCCCGCTTCATGCTTGCTCTGCGCAATTGCGGCGGCAGCGGCAGCAGCAGCGGCCTCGGCACGTGCCTCATACTCCAGAAAGTCAGCGGAGTGCGGACGCACAATCGCCGCTGCGGTCCGTGCACGCAAGTCCATCGTATTGATTAGTTGATCGGCCGCATTTGGCTGTGGGGCAAAAGCAAATTGTTTGTCATTGGTTAATATTTTGTATATATTCTTTTTCGGAGCAGCTGCAGTTGAGCTTGCCCAACTCTCATCAGAATCTATTGGCAACGTGCCTTTACACGATATTTAGTGATAAGGCTATCACGGCGCCGAAATAGCTCAGTTGGGAGAGCGTTAGACTGAAGATCTAAATGTCCCCGGTTCAATCCCGGGTTTCGGCAAAAAGTGAATTTCTTTTTTATTGCTATCAGTAAATTTCTATTTTTATGTTTGTATATTTCGTATTATCAGTTAACTTTCGACTTTTCTAAATTTATATTATCGCATTTGCAGGTTTCAGGTACAGATTCTAATCACCGTTTGTCCAAAATTAGCAACTGCTTAGAAATAGATTATTAAGCGAAATCGCCACTCAGGATTTGGGGTTGGGCAATCAAGTGAGTTTGAATTGTGCATCTTAAACGAGCCGACAGGCAAATTGTGATGGCCTATTTATACATATATATATATATATATATATATATGTATATATATGAGGAGTATAAGCGACCACGAGGCATGCACAGCTGCTTGGGGCCCAGGCGCATAAATCATGCACGCGACTCATTTCCTGGCTGACCCACAAAGAGCAGCTGCAGCCTGTACAATTGCAACTGCAAGTGCAAGCCGGGGGCGAAAGGGCGAGCACACCATAAAGTTGCACTTTAGGAACCGCGGCATGCGCCAATGTGGCATTTGTGGCAGTTAGCAGAGAGTGAGTTCGGCACAAAATGTCTGCAATTTAGCAACAACCCACTGACACACTAAAGTCTAATTAGTGGGCGCAGCAGAAGCGGCAAGGACCTGCGACCCAAGTCTTTGAAAACTCTGAGTTCAGCAAAATTTTAAAACAAGCAGCTCCCTCACTTCTTGAGGCAGTCCCGCAATTGCAATGCTCTGGCAAAATGCGGTCATAAATCGTATATTTCTGGATTGGCTGTGGAGCAGATTTTAAATAAACTATCTTAGAAATTTCTTAGAAACATATTAAATATCATTACTCTAGCTCACATTGATGAATTATATATAAATTTACTTTATTCACTAACACGATTCGTATTTTTAAACAAATACTTTTGTATCCGTATTTTATAGGGCAACTTCAATAAGATACGCAGCTGCAAGCATTTTATTTTTAGCTGGCAACAACTTTTGCTTGTTTGCTAAAATAAATTATAATATTTAATTCCCCCATATGTTCTGTGAAATGCCGAAAGCAAGAAATAAAAGTAAACTGTGCTTAATTTTTAATGCTTTCACATTTCAAATTTCATCTCCAGCTGCTTAAAAGCTTTTCGGCAAATCGAAGTTTTGTTAAGATACAAAATGTGCGAGCTACACGAAATTTACATTCTAAATTAGTTTTCTCAACTCACTCAATATTTACATTTTCGTAAAGGAATATTTGAGATGTAATCAAGGTAAAAAGCATCTTTGCTGTTTGGCTCAGAATAAAGGTCGACTATTAATAGCTTAATAATATATACAACTCATTGCAAATGAACCCAAACCCATATCTATCTCACCCCAAATGGAAAACCCTTCTATATTTATAGAGTTTTCTAGCACAATTTTGTGATATGCTGTCAAAACCGATAATGTGCATCGTTAATGTAATCTATCAAATTGATGTGTGTCATATTTTCAACGCTTTCCATCAATCACATTGTTTTCCAAAAGTTATAGCAAACCTAAAACTTTTGCCATCATGCAAATAAAATTGATGGTAAAATGCGAGAACTATTTTAAGACATGGCAACTTTAAGACGTGTTTCAGAATTATAAAAGATTTGTATGTTGTCTTACAGTCCTGCAGCGAAAAAGGATGAGCAAAAGATGGATTGTCAAAGTTCAATTCAAGTTTAAAGTGATATTTGTTGACATCTCGATATGTATTGGATATTGCTTAAGGCAGTTAAATCACACAACAAATCTAAATTTTAGTTTGACTTAGTGCAACATAAGGACTATTCTTTAAAAGTAAATCTCCCTTTTTTCGTATACAGCTCAAACCTGATGTCGAATTCATTGTGCTCCTCTGATGGCCCTAAGTGTCTGCAAAGTAAAAGCTTCTGGCTACGTGCTGAGGTAAACTTCTTAGTAGAGCAGTTGCCGCTGCCTGTACCAGTTTAGTTCGTAATGGGTTCTGGCCTACATTTACCCACAGCGGTTACGTTTAAGTTTTTGCCTTTTTATTCGACTAAGTTTCAGTTGAAGTTTGCGAGCGCATCAAGTGGCGCAATGACATGAGATGATTTGTTGTGCTAACCTTAGCACCGAGACAGCCGCAGAAAGGAAAAATGATGATGTGCAACGAGCTGTGAAACGCACTAAACTCCACTCTAGCTCTTTGTTTCTTTGAACGTATGAGATATTTCCATAGAAATAAGACAACTACGCTTCTCTTAGAAAGCAAACAAGTGTACAGAGTAGGAAAAATAATAAACCGGGATTATATTCAATTTGTATTCTACAATGATCCACCGCAGCCCAGTTTGTCCTCTTTACGCTTCTTCTACAATACTATTGCTATAAATAAAAATCTCTTTTTTGATTTCAGATTGTAAATCTTAATTTTAAGCTAAAATTGTTCTTAAATCTAGGCTTCTATTTTTTCAAGAGCAATCGTTTGTTTCATAAGAAATATAAATGACCTCTGAGCTATTTGTCACTTTCGGGTGATTTGTAAGATTCAAGTTCCTACTTTCTGTTCTATATCTAGTTTATATGACTTACCTCCATGTGGTTGGGCGTGTATCGCTGTGGCATTGCTGGCACATGCTTGCTGCCATCGTAGCTGGGCGGGCTGAGTGGCCGCCGATAGCTGGCTGCCTCTTGGAGCAGCGCCTCATGAGCGGATATGGCGCCACCTGCTCCTGCCAGCTGCGACATGTTGTAAATGTCCTCGTAGTCGGCTGCAGCTGCGGCGGCAAACATTCGCTGCTGCTTGGAGCGACCATAGGCGTCTGGTGTGCGTCGCTCGGCTTGAAGCTGCTGCTGGTTCGGATAGACGCCACCACGCTGCATCATCTTAGCCATGTAGAGATCCCGTTCACCATAGATCTCCTCCACTGCGCGCTGCTGCTGCAGACGAGCTATCTGCTCCTCCATGTCCAGGTGTTGTTGCTGGAACTGTGCCTCCAGATGATCCAGGGAGTATTGCTGCTGTGCCTGCTGCAACTGCAGCGCCGTCGACACATGGCCCGTTCGTGTATCGTAGATGGCATGATGCTGCTGTGGCTGCTGCTGCTGTTGTTGAGATCGTTGCTGGTAGAGCTGCTGCGTGGGTGACAACATGCCCCCGGTGCGACGACTTGGTGGCACTGGCTGCTGTTCATTGTGCTCGGGCGATGGTGAGGAGTAGCCACCATCGTTAATTCTACGCGGCTTGGGTGGTGCATTCGCATACAGTGGCTGAGCACCACCACCGGGATTATCCGAAGCAGGCGTCAGTTGACCCTTGCCTGGCTGAGATTGCAATGTGTGTATGCCCGAGTCGGAGTTTTCCCCGCTGTGATTCAGCGACGAGTTAACACTGGGCTCCGATTCACCGCTACTGGGTGCCTGCATCATGCTGGCGGCAGCCAGAGCTCGGACCCACTGCATCATGGCATCTGCACTATCGGCAGCCAGCCAATAAGTGCGCATATTCTGATGTTCGCACTTGAAGGCAAACTTGCGATAGATTTTGTCCTCGGGCAGGCAGGCAGACACCCGATATGAGGGCAACAACACCGAACCCAACAGCTTCTCCTCCTCGGGTCCCTTGTAGTAGTACAGGCAGTATTCGGCGAGGACGAACCAACGCTTGCGCCAGACTTTCAATCCATCCGATCCCTGTTTGTGCAACCAGCCAGAGAGGGTAACCGGAGTCGTCGGTGGTCGCTTGGTAATCGGAGACTTCAGTGCCTGCCCAGAGCCAATGCTCTTCTTTCGATCTAGGGGAGCATGGGTTGGACTGCGCGTGGAGGCCGATGAGGATTCCTCCGAGCTAGGGGTGGGTTTGGGCTTTACAGTTGAGATTTGTGTCTGACAGGCCTGATTGACCACATGTCCAGGATGATTCTGTTGGATGTAGACGGGCCCATGCTCGCTGCCGGGCGTTTGCAACTCTGGCTTATGACGTTGTTGCTGTTGTTGCTGCTGTTGCTGTTGCTGCTGTTGTTGCTGCAGTTGCTGCTGCAACTGTTGCTGTTGTTGTTGATGTTGCAACTGGAGCTGCAACTGTTGTTGCTGCTGTGCATAAAGTTGTTCCTGATAGTG
Organism: Drosophila grimshawi; assembly: GCF_018153295.1. NCBI lineage: Eukaryota > Metazoa > Arthropoda > Insecta > Diptera > Drosophilidae > Drosophila > Drosophila grimshawi. Next base: position 28,402,076 of record NW_025063098.1, read on the forward strand.
TTTGGGCATCTGCTGCTGCTGTTGCTGTTGCTGCTGCTGCTGCTGCTGCAATTTCAAAGGACCCGAGGCAGCCTGATATTGATTGCCTAGGTTAAGGGTTGAAGGAGGAGCTCTCTGCTGCTGCTGCTGTTGTTGCTGCTGCTGCTGCTGTTGTTGTTGTTGCAGTTGCTGTTGCTGCTGCAATGTCATGTTGGACACCATGCTCGAAGATTGACTCATGTGATAATGGGCTGTGGGTGGATTCATTGCCTGTCGCATTGCAAACGTTCGCTGCTGCTGCTGCTGCGCCTCACTTTGCGTCACCAACTGTGCCTGCATCTTGGCCTGTTGCAACTGTTGATATTGCGCCTGCAGCGCCGATATAGGATGTTGTCCTGCCGTCGCATTGCTCGCCTGCAAACGTCCGGCAGCCGCTAGATAAGTCCGCTCCGTGGGCGACTGATAGATTTGCTCGCCACCCCCGCTCGAGTACGACTGATGATAGGGTGAACTATGCGAGCTGCTCGAATTGCCGCCATGATTGTGCTTGAGCAGACCATGCTTCGCCTGCGGCTGCATATCGATGGGTGATAACGGACCCCCACCGCTGGATGAGGTCGCCGTCGGCGATTGCTGGTAAAGCGCCTGTGACTGCAGATGGTAGCCGGCGGGCGAATGTGTCGCCGTGCGATAATCAATTAGATTCGTCTGATAGGCGAGTGGCAGTTTCTTTTGCTGCTGTGCAGTTGCCGCCTGCAACTGTTGCAGCTTTTTGGCGTCCATGGTGCCGGCGGTGAAGAGCGGTGGCGCTTCCAACCTAAAAGAAAATTATACGAAATATATAAATTTGAAATCTTTTTTTTATTTTTGTTTTGACAGAAATCTCAAATTCCGACTGTGAAGTTGAGAATGAGTATGAAAGAGATACAATATTTAAATAATAGAATGTAGGAAAAAAATTAATTGATGTCTCACAAAGAGAGATCGGTTTGGGTTCTGAACCGGAAAATGGATTGAACTCTTTAGCATTCGAATTAAAAAAAAAAAAAATGGATTGTAAAAATGAGCCAGTCTTCAGATTTGGAATGATGTCGTTTCAATTAGCAAAGGTTGGCGAGATTAATTCAATTGCGTGGACAAGCGGTTAAGCTGTACGCGACGTCGACGATGAGGAGGCTTTGCCAATTGGTGACCAAAAAGCAGCGCTAAATCCGCGCCAATTTTATTGAAGCCGGCAACTGGGGATGCAACTGGCTCAGCCCATAATTGACGTTAATTGATTGAGTGCAACGCGAAGGCCTCCCATCGGTCAGGTCAGGTCGCACAGTGGCACAGTGGCACAGTGGACGTAGAAAATGGCATATAAATATCATAATTATGCATGGGGTTTAGCCTGGCTTTCATCTACTTACCAGTCCCACAGCTGATAAATGCAGCCAAACATGTTTTCGCTTTCGTTTCTGTTCACGCGCGCACGTTAATTAATTTATAATTTAATTGGCCTTATCAATGGTGCACGATTTTTTCCAATCTGTTGTTCCTTTTTTTTCCACCAGACTTTTATTATTTTTTGATTGGATGCGAAAACTCAATTACGCGTTCCAAACTCATTTTCAAAATGAAATGTGGCAATAGTCTCTTTTGTTGTTCAGTGCATTCATTTTTGTGTTTTTATTCGTGATATGCTCGGTTTATCCCTCCCATCGCCAGAGAGAAAGAGAGAGAAATGAAAATATTCCGCTCGCCCAGTTGCTGCAGTTGAAAAACTGTGTGAAAATATGTCTATTTTTATTGGGGACACCCGCAGATTTATGCCTCTCAATTTTGGTCAGTGGGCGAAAGTCAACAAAGACAAAAAAAAACCAAAAACAAAAAGAGATGCAAATTGAAACTACAATTGTAGACACACCAATTATTTCATTAGACGCAACGCAGAACTATCTATTAATACTCTAGATAAATATTCGTTTTTTAATTGGCATTGGGAAAATCTGTCACAACAGAAGTCTTGGGCTGTGAAATAGGCGTAGTAAAAACAAGTCAACCTCTCAACGATGATTAAAATTCATTACGTAAAAAATACTAATGTAAAATTGATTTAATACATAGTCTGCAAGGGTATGTAATCTTTGGCGTGTCTAAAATTCCCATTGCGTGTTGTTTATTTATTCAATGTGTTTGCTATAGTATTTCAATTGTAGCTTTAAGCATTTTATGCATATCTATATTGGTTTGTTGTCGGACGCAATAAATAATTGCGTCGAGCTGTGAAAAATCTCCAATAAATTTCCAACGTACACAAAAATTTAAAACAAAAAGAGAATTTTCACAGAAATTCCACATGATTGGAATGCAATTTTTGCAATTATTTTCAATACAAATATTTAAAGAATTTAACAATATATTGTTTGCATCCAAGTTGCCAAAATATTTTATAACAAAAGTTATAAAAGGGAGCTGAGCATTTAAAAAATGCAATTACTGAAAAGTTATTTATTTAGCAAAGCAGTTTTGAGCACAAAGAATTGCTGAACGTTATTCAATTTTTAACAACGGTTGAATTTGTTTAACCCTAAAAATTCAACTTGTGGAAACTAAAGCGAGAAAAACGATACTCATATCATAAGTTCAAAAATGCATTTCGATTCTATTATAAATGGAATAAACGTCCTCTATTTCTGATCGAGTTAAGGAAAAAGTCAAGTTACACTGAATTGTAAATTCAACTCGATAAAACCTTTTCATTCCGAATTTTGTATATACTTTGATATATTTATGTCTTGTCTAAAAATTCGATTATCATAGCAAACTGATAATGATGTCTGTGCCAGTTTTCTCATTTCTATATACTACAATGAAAGTTTTCGCAAGGCAAAATTGGCAAACTCGACTTGACAGCCACAACCGCAATTAAACATGATGATTTCTGCTTCAATTGAGGAGTCATCGCAGCTGAAAATATATGTGAAATTCTGTATATATTTTTGTATATATAATAAGGGCGAAGAGAACACAATCGAAATCTACCGCAGACAGACGTGAAGCTGTCAGATGAGCCGCTGTCGATAACGAATTCAACGGGGAAATGCACTTAATGCAATTGACCAGTGCTATCCAATTATTTGAAATGAAATTCACATTCATGTGTGTGTATTTGTGTGTCGTAAATGAAATAAGTGACGTTCAAATGCCATCGGAAAAGGAATTATAAACTGCAAATATCATTTATTTCATGTGGCTCGAAATCGATTTAACAAAATGCACACATATTGCATACTTTGGGGCGCAGCTTGGCTCGTTGTTGCTGCAAAAAGCGTAAGAGCCAAGTTAAAAGCGTCTGACAGCACAATACAACTTGGCACAAATGTCGACGTTCGAGCATTAAAAGCAAAATCCTGTTGAAAATGTTGCGCAATAAATAAACAATTGATCCGGGATTTAAGCACAAACACAGCACGTGTAGTTCTATGCGTGTGTGTGTGTGTGTGTGTGTGTGTGTATGTATGTGTGTGTGTGAGTTTTAGACTGGGTTGCCCTGCTGTGCCGACAAATGTTAAATCATGGCATTAGCAGCCTTCGGCGTGGCCATTTTACGGTACAATCAACAGCAAACCGGGCTAGCCAACTAACCAGCCCAGATTGCTGGCCAAGCAGTCTGCGACCGACCAACCAACCAACCAGCCAGCCAGCCAGCCAGCCAGCCAGGCAACTAGCCAACGCAAGCCATTTTATAATTGCCTTCGAGCCGGGCCAACAATTTGTATGGCTTTCAATTAACGCTTCAGAGGCAGAATTTTCCAACTGGCGCAGTCCTCGCTGAAAGATGTGGCCGAAAGCAAACGCACAAATAAAATATTGGCAGCAGAACAATAATAAACAGCCAGAAGAGTAATAAAAACACAAGTTGAAATTGGTAAGTTGGGCATGAGTAGCAGATACTCATTAAACAGATAACGCTCGTCCTCTATACACATATATATATATATATATATAATGGAAAGTATGTATGTACACCAAGGAGAAGTGCACAACATGAAAGACTAGAACTGAACAAAAGTGTATATATGAAGAGTAGAAGCCTGCTTCCTTTTGCCTAGTATAACATTAATCAATCCGCTCATGACCATTTAATGAGTGCAGGGTATAAAAAATCGATGACGATTTAACAACAAGCAGCCGCATCGTCAGGCACAGGACTTGGCTGCCACTCAGTCTGGACTTTCAGTATAAAATCGTATTGTGGTATTCTGTGGCTGTTCCCTCTACAGCGATTGTGTAACTGTATTGCTGTGCCGCTTTTCTGTGTGATGGACGTCACTAATTTGAGCATGAAAAATAACCCCAAGAGTATTTTTTTATGCACGCCATATAACGATGTTGCTGCTGCATAAGAAATGGCGGTTGCTTGTCCTTATGTCCATCGACGTCAAATTATGTGCATATAAATGGCACTGATTGCGACTATACAAATATACATATATAAAACATAATGCATACATATATTATTATGTATTAGTGTGTGTATTTACAAGTCGAATATATTTCTCAATTACTCGTACAAAGATCTGATAATATTCTTATTTACTCAACGTATTACAATGTAAACCGAATTAGAGATCCACACTGTGAATTTGGTTTTGCGTTGATTACATTCTGCCACAGTTTTGTTGCCATTTAGAGAAGTACTCTTGCAAATTTACATTTGGTTAGTTCAGCCATGCAAATGCTGTCAAATGCCAACGCTCGCCAAAGGGCTGTGTACGGGGATTAAGGAAATTTGGTGTGTATAGTCAATGCTGTCAAAAAATTAGACATTTTACTAATAAGTGTCACTGCATACAATTCCAGCTCAATTGGCATTTGCGGGCGAGCTACAAATTGTAGCTTTCAACGTGTATGTGATGATATTTAGTGCGCATACGCAATGTGGAATGTACAAATTAGCTTAGCTATAAATAGAACTCGGAGCAGAAAAGCTGCGGCGCATCTCATGTTCTAAAAATAGACAATCTTGCAAATATGTACATAATATGTACTGTGCTGGGGATACTCAATTTCACTCAAAAAAACAATTTAAATTAAATAAGTAGATATTTTTCAGCGATTATATGGTAAAAGCACTTCCTTAACTAATGAAAGTAATCATAAAAAAAATGACAAAACCTATTTTAATAAGCGAAAAGAATACAAAAACAAAAATCGTAAAGATAGATAGATAGTTAATCAAGTTGATGGTTTCTCCTAAATTATATGTCCACCACTGTTAGTGCAGAATATGTTTAAGTCTTTCAACAAGAGACTTTCTTTGACGTAATTGAAACTTTAGCTGAGGCAAGCAGCTTGAGTTTAATAGTGTAGCATATAACTTGGCTTTAAAATCGCGTATTAATTGCTGCTGCACATGCAACAATCATTGTAATTGCCAATGGCATTTGTAGGCCGCAATGACGTCATTATCATTTGGCAGCAAGTGTTACTCGACTAATAAGAGGAAGTGGAAGAAGATAACCACAGATGGAGCAGCCGCAGCCGGAGCCGCAGCAATGTGCCACGATCCACTGGCCACGACGCATCAGCCACTCAACGAGCCATTTCACTTGAAAGCGTGTTGCAAGCTCAAGTAGGCCAGCGGCTCAACTGGCCAACCGGCCAATGGGGCAACTTAATTATTACTGTGAAGGATACAACCCAGGCCTGGTCAAAAGAGGTGCGCCTGCAAAGCTCTGACTCGCTCCCTGCTGCTCTCTGGGGCCACTCGTAATACGTTAAGTGCAATTATAAATACTTATCAGCCAGCAGATTTCAAGTGGAAACGGAAGTAGCAAATAACAAAAAAAACAAAAAAAAACGAAACCGAGCACAAAAATTAACGAAAGAAACAAAAAGAGAGGAAAATCAATAAAACAAGTGGCAGCCAAAGGCAAAAGACAGCAAATACTTTCGAGACGCTAATGCAAACACACACACAACAAGCGAGCTCCAGCGAGCTATGGAAATGTTGACAAAGTTACTGTGAAAAATACACACACACACACAAACAAACAATCACACACACACACACAAACAACTACAATGTGAAGCGCTGCGGGTTAGCAGATAAGAAGCAGAAGAAAAAAAAGAATAAGTAAAAGAAAAAACCTTTTACTTTTTTATTTATCATTTCTTGAGCGCCTGTGGGCTATTGGCACATGACCTTGCCCCGACGGCCTGACAGACGCTTTGATGAGTTGTCAACGGGCGAGTTCTGTGACAGTCAGTGTGAGTGTGTATGTGTGTGTGTGTGTGTGAGTGCTTTTTTTTTATGTGTAAGTTGCCCTTTGGGGACTTACTGGCATACTTATTGGGGCGAAAAGTGTTGCATAATATTTGTGCTCGCAAATGGCCAACAATTTGCAAGGACACTTCATTCAGCATTGCAACACATTGTGGCACATCATTTCTGTTTCTGTAAGAATAACACATAAATTTACTGTTTATATAATTTGTGCTCAGTGCTCAGGCTTGAAACATGAACAGCGCCATCAATTTGCAATTGCAAACAATTGAATGTAATTAAAAGCATCTCAATCAAAACTGATACTGTGCGAGAATATGTTTGTCTGCGTGTGTGGATGGCAATCTGTTTTCGTGGCCAATCGATAAAATTGAAATCGAGCAGCAGCCGCAACCACAACAACAGCATAGACATAAATCAGCAATTGGCCAAAACCAAAGCTGGTCGAAACCAAACGCATTTGCCAGCACACTCAGACTACTAATTAGTGTCTCTCGTAATATGCATCATCCAAAACGACCATTTCACACAAATCGACAATGAGCACACCTTGCATCATGGATGCACAAGCGATAATTCAGGTAGATTGCCTATCGGCCTGGTCAAAAGCTATTAATCGAGTCCAAAGCAAAACAGTTAATCAAGATCCAAAAATTATTGTTCTAAATTATACTCAAATATCGAAATTATGAAAAGAAAAAAATATTTCTTAATTAATTCATGTCAACAAAGTAGTTATGATAATGAAATAAATAAGTAGCTGGACATCGATATCCTTATATAATTAACAGCCTGCTTAAAATCTTTACTAAATCCTCCTAAGCCCATTTCATGATGTAAAACATAAAATGCAGTAATAATGCAAACAACAAACAACAAAAGAAAAATTGGAATGATCATATGTCAAATGAAAAAAAGAAGAGTATTTTTGGAGGTCTCTCAGGGTCGAACACTCTGGCAACAATTCAAAGTTGCACACTTGATTTGGCTGACAGTGCACTTCAATTCGCAGCCAGCAAACAAACAATGCTGAGCGAGTGCAAGAGGGTTGCGGGGTTAAGCATGGTTTGGGGGGGCTGCTCTCAAAAAATACTCTGTTCATAGAGCTGCCAGTTTTATAGCATACAAAACAAAACATGAGGCCAACAACAAGCATAAATATTCATTGTGAGAGACAGGACTCAGTGCGATAGAGGATAGAAAAACACACGCACACTAATAGACAGATGTTGTGTGTGTGTGTGTGTGTGTGTGTGTGTTTGATGTTTAAGTGGATGCCAACTTCCGCCCAGAATGACACTTGATGATGAAGATTTTTGTTGCTTTCACTTTTTGCCATTGTTTATGGCATAGTAGACATCGGCCTGATTGGCCTCACGTAGTAGTGGATGCTCGGCATGTTGTAGTAGCATTTGTGTATAGTGGGTGCATCCTTTTGAGCATGTCCTGTCTGCATGCGAAATTGACAAGCACATTGACAGGCGAGGCAAATGCGACAGCTGTTGGGTGGCTATTAAGCCCAACTCAACTACAGCCTAGGTGATTATCGAATGCACACAAAAGCACACAGCCTGCGAAGCACACACACCTGGGCAGGTAAATTAAGCAAACAGGATGATGGCAAAAAGTTGAAATAAGTCATTGCAGCGGCATTCCAACTGAGAGCTGAAGGATGAAATTACCTCACGCCAAACAACATGACGATAACATGAGCCCCACAGCTGCATACGCACCCAGAGAAATGTGAATCTAAATGAAAGCAAAACAGCTACAAAATGCAGAGTCTCATTCAATTATGAATATTCGAAAATATACAAATTTATTTCTATAAGAAACGATCCAACTCATTATAAGCATTTTCATTTAATTGCATTTTCTAACCGCTTAAGTCAAAAACTTAATTTCCTGATTTAAACTAATTTGATTTAATGTCTCAAAAAAAAACTAAAAATCAAATTTTAAATAATTCGTTTACGAATAATCTTAAATAAAAGATTTTGTATAAAAATCTATAACATATTGCTCATGTTTGTTGAGCACTCAAAGAAAGCAAACTTTTTGGTTTAAGACTACGAACTTTAAAGTTTTCCTTTTATTCTCTACCCTTTGGCACTTGTGTTATTTATAAAAGTCTATTTTTTTTTCGAGTGTAGCTGCTTTTGACTGCCAGGTGCCGGCTGCTGCTGCTGCTGCTGCTGCTGTTGGCGCCTAGGCATGCGCTAATGCCTCGCATTCATTTGCAGCCATCAAAAGTGAAAAATTCAAATCAAGGCACACGCACCGAGCACGAGGCAGAGTAAGGACACTCACACACACACACACACACACACACACAATCTCACTCACTCAAAAGCCAGGACTTTATCATAGAAACATGAGCGACGGCAGGCTGTCATTCATGTTGCATACCAATTTAAATACTTTGCACGCAAAAACACACACACACACACATACACACACCAACTCACACACACACCAACTGACACACACAGCTGGGGTTAGAGAACTACGGCTTTAGCGTCTGCTGCTGTTACCCATTTCCGTTTTTGGCAGCACAAAAGCCACTCGGGTCCGCCGTGTGCCTGCAGGATGTGTGCCATGTTTATGGCTCGCAGACCGCCCTCCTGCCTCCCACAACCCCATCACCATCTATCCCTTTCTCTCTGGCACTCTCTCGTTCTCCCCCCTCTGGTTCTCGCCTCGCCTTGCGACGTTTTTGTGCTCTTCACGTGGAAACAAAAGGCGGGCACAAATATTTTTCTCTAATAGTTGTCGCTAAAGTCTGCTGTGTGTATGTGACAGTTTGTGTGTGTTTGTGTGTGTGTGTCGGTCTTTGTGTGTGTTTGAGTGTGCGTCGGTCTTTTTGTGTGCTACAAGCTTTTGTTTATGGTATATTTGTTTTGCATTTTCCTGGACAGCTTGTCCGAAAAACTACAGCGAGAGTTGCGACAGAGAATTGAATTAAAATTGTGAACAAACAAACGGCTGAAGGATGAATGAACGAAAAAAGAAAAATCCTTTTGTGCAAAGTAAATAAAGCGCTTAAAATGAATTATAATTGAGGTATGGTTAGCCAAAGGCTCTTATCCGAAAGGTTCGAAAGGTTTCTTTTGAATTTCAAAGTAAAGTGGTGCAGAAATGGTATTGGAAGTAAATACTGGAAGGCTTTCTTTATAAGATCAGTTATTTGAATTCATAGCAGCTATGCGAGAAACTGTTCGAACCACCCACGAATGTCCAAAAACAACATCTGCGATATATCGTTATTTTTATGTGCTATTTTGTTTTGTTCCATTTTCTATTATTCCATTTCTTTGCACTTGCCTTGCTGGACGAATTCATTTGGCATTTGATATATATATAAATGTGTATATATTTGGATGTTGGTTTCCTTTTGTTATATTGTGTATGTGTGTGTGTAAGTGTGTGGTTCTCTGAGTGTATGTGTGCCTAAAGGAGCAACTTTTAGCTTCAGCTCGACTTGCTTCCCTCTATGAATTGTGTATAAATGTAAATTGTTATTGATTATGCTGCACATAAAATCTAAAAACACATACACTTACACAAGCCAGTCACACACTCCCACACACACACACACACACACACACACACACACACACACACACACACACACACACACACACACACACACACACACACACAGACACAACGCTCTCAATTTTGTAACCCGTCATAAATTTGAGTATTGACAATTTTTGACCCGGAACCCTTTGTTTGTTTGACCCTTGCCCAACAAGCCGGCAACTCTTGTTGTTCTTTGGAAAATGTACTTAAGGCCAGCTTAAGTTTCAAACGTACACTTGCAAAAAAAACCCATGATTAGTAATATATTTATAACCTGTAGAGAACTTCATTAATTTGCTACATAAAGTGCTTGAGTAAGTACACATTACTCTCGATTGTGAATATTATATAAATAATCAAGAATCAAGTACAAAATACTCTGTCTGCTGCCTCAGTGTACCTTTTGTATTTGCAAGTTAGTTTTCGAAATATTACACATACGCCACATGGGCAATGGCATTATAATGCTATAAATACCGAATGAAATGCACTTTGACTGCTTGACTTTGGGCTTACAGGTTTGTCTGTGTTTGTGTTCATGATGAGGAGTTGCAGTTGAAGTTACAGTTAAGGTTGAGGTTGAGGTTGCTGCCTCTCATGCTGAGTTTGGCCAACAGTTTGTCAGCAAGTTAAGAAAGCAAAACGGCTTAGGCGAAAACTTTTTGCCCACAACAGTGGCAGTCGTCGAAAATGTTGCAGCAGCAGTAGGAGCAGCAGCAGCGTGACAAGGACACATAATGAGTTTTGCAATTATACGCCGAGCTGATGACTTGCCATTTGCAATTACCTGATGCTGATCCAAGTGTTGTCTGAACTTTTAATTGCAGATAGATGCGAAGATGGCGAGCCGCAAAAAAAAACAACGTGTACTACAACAAAATTAGAAATCATCAGAAAAACGCACAAAATAATCATCAAGTCAACGACTGCAAATGTTCCGTATATTCAAATGCTTGCCTGGCATGCACTAAATCTTATTTCACATGCAACTGAACGAATCAAATGGCAGCCTTCAATGCAAATGAAAATTGTTGCGACTGTCGTTGGAATGGGGTGTGCGGCATGGGAAAAGGGGTGAAAGACGGGGTACCAGATAGATAGGAGTGCTGTGGCTTGGCGCCTATTTGGCGGTTGCCTAAAATTAGGTAAGGCCATTATGAAATTATGAAAATTAGAATTGAAATGAGCGAACATGACGTGACGTAAAATGGAGAAGCTGGCAGAATGAAATTACATTATAATTTATGTGTACGTGCTTTCTATGGCAAAACGCTTTCACGTGTGTGGTCTGAACAGCTGCAGCTAAAGCAGAGTGAAAGTTCATGTAGTTATTTATCTAATAGATAACCCATCAAATGGCAAACAATAAAATTGTGAAATTTAATCAAATTTATTACCCACGAGCTGAAGACAAAGGCTTAATAGCCATGCAGGCATACTGACTAACATAAAACCCTAAACTAGCCGTAATCAGTAACGAAATCAGGCAACTTGACAAAAGTAAAACTCTAAACTAGGTATAATGTGACGCAGAATCTGTGACATTGAGGAACAATCCTCAAAACAATAATAATAATAATAATAAACTCTAATCCCAGTACAAATTTGTATAGTGGAAAATTTAAACAGAAAGCTGCTTAATAAAATATATTTTATTCTATTAAATAAATCGTTTAAATATATTTTGAGACTGTTTGTCTTTTTTTCAATTTCTTTGGTTTTTCACAATTGAAGTCCATTAATAATCTGGACGTTAAGCCGCGATCAAACGGGATTTACTTTTGAAACTGGGTTGAGATTTCACAAAACTTATGATAATCTACTATTTAACCTGGGCCCAGCTGCGACTTTATATAATGAAATATTTATTTGAATACCTCTTAAATTGCTTGCCAATGCATATCCTCTGCATGAGTCTTAAAGCACTCAAAATTGAGCAGTTTAGCAATTATGTTTCAGTCAAAGATTAAGTGATTTAAGCTTGACTGATAGACTTAAAACTTTTGGAAAATCCTTTAAGCCTTCTGTCATAAAACTTTCAGTTTATGCGACATATGAAAACCATAATTATGAACTTATGCAAAATACGATTCAATGAACTAAAGTGAATAAACGGCTATAGTTAAACCAATTGATTGACTACACATCCAATTAGTTGGCTGAATGTGTATAAATTAATCAAAATTGTGGCTGAAATTGAATTGCTAAGAATCTTCGGTCAATGCTGAGAAATGTTTCCAATATGCCGAATGGAATTAACTGAATGCAGAGTGAGTTAAAGCTGGATGAAAAGTCAGGATAAAATATGCTTGGTCGTTGACTGTTGTCGACTTCGCTGGATATGCAAATGTTGTAGATACTGTTTTGAATAACATTATTCATTAGATGCGAGACATGTGTGTATGTGTGTGCTGTGGGTGTGTAAATGTGCTGCTAGGCATAATAAATTGCTTTAAAAGCGTCCAAAGACGGCGGCCCACAACACAACAGACACAGTTAGAAGGGGAGACGAGCAAAAGTTGCTAACAATTTAGTTGGCAGTCAGTATCCTTGTGTTATATGTGCGGCACATTGTACTTTGTTCAAGCACACAAACACACACACACACACACACACACACACACACACACACACACACACACACACACACACACACTCGAGAGACTCAGGTGTACGAAGATAAGAACGAAACGCGTCTTACGCGAATCCCAGCCAAAAATAAACGCCAAGAGACGTGTGGGCCAAGAGAAACACAAAGAGAAGGCCAACACATGAAATTTACTTCCTACACTCAGAAAAACGATTATAGAGACATTCTCTGTGAAATCAATCCTTATAAGTAGTAACAACAATTGTTGAATTAAGTATTTAGTAAGTATTTCAAATCTTGCAGCCATAATTAAAAGATCTCAGATTTGGCATTAGTTCGGATTGATTCAAGAATTTCTGTACATAACATAGAGTATAATATAAAATAGTTAAATACTTTGCTTAAACGAACAATGTTCGTGATGGAAATTACAGTGAAATCAATCGTGCTCAACTTGTACCGGATAACATTTACCTGAAGTAGTTTCGTGATTGCAAAAACCTCACTTAAAATAAGAATTTCGTTTCCAATCTGAGACAAGTCATGTTTGTGATTAAAGTCCAAAATATTTTGAAAGTGTACAAAGACACCAACTTAAGGGATGAGTTTGAAAGGGTGTATAAAAGGTATCTAGACAGATGTGAATTCTAGGCGCATTCACTCGCTGATAGGCGCTAAACTTTTGATATTGTGGCCACTGGACGATGACGATGACGACATAAAAACGTGAATGGTGGACGTGAATATGGAATAGTTGGCTGGCTGGCTGGCTTGGCGGACGTGGAATTTTGGACATGGACTTTAGGCCAGTGCTCGGCAAAATGCGACGAAGTCTTGGCTCGCCTCGTTGGCTGCCTGGCACATAATAATTTACATAATATACGTGTGCGCAATCAGCAAAAAACGACAACAACCACAACAGCAGCAACAGCAGCAACAACAGCAACAACAGCAACAGCAGCAACAACAGCAACAACAGCAACAACATCAACAACAGCAACAACAACCACAACAGCAGCAGCAGCAGCAGCAGCAGGGAACGATAACAACGAGGCAGCGTCTCGCACACACAGGAATATATTTTCACTCTCACAGGGCGCGACGTGGGGATTTTTGTGCTTTCGGTTTTTATTCATTCCTTTTTTTTTTGACTCTCGATATAAATGCGAATACTGCTGCACGCTTTACATAACACCGCACACACACACACACACACACACACACACAATCACACACATATAGAAGCACAGAAATATTTCTAATTCATTTTCTTATTGGTTTTATTGTACGCGTTGTGGAAGAGCAAAAACGGTACACCCCCAAAAACAGCCACGCTGACTTTGACTGCCTGTCTAACGGCCTGCCTGCCTGTTATTTTCTATTTGTCTTTTTTTCATGGTATATTTTCTTGTTTTTCTCTGTTTTTTTCTATTATTTTTTCTTCTTTTTCTGAGTTGCCAACCAAAAACACGCGCGTTGCCAACTGTCCGCTGTTCGGTTTCTGGGCAGCCGCTGCTGGCGAAATTCGTGAGGAGACTGCAGGAAAAATCGTTTCGTTGCGTTGCGTTTCGTTTCGGTGCTCGGCAAATAAAAAGGACACTCGCCAAAGCAGGAGCACAAAACTGAGCGAAAGCTCGTTCGAGTCAAAGCTTTCGAAAGCTGCGCGGGTTGTCAAAACAGTTGCTGTTCAAAATAAATATTGCGCATACGACGCGTGAGCAAATTTTAACTCGAAACTTGCACTCAAATGAAGCTTTAACTTCAGCTGTCTGTTTGTGTGTGTGTGTGTATGTGTGTGTGTGTGTGTGTGTGTGTGTGTGTGTGTGTGTGTGTGCGTGTGTGTATGTGTTGCCTTGTGTTATGCATTAAGGAAAAGAGCTTTCATTTCTAATTTAAACCAAGCAGCTAGCAAAAACACCGGCAGCATAACAACTGCACAACATATACATATTTACCTCCATAAAGAATGATGTTAATGTTGGTGTTGTTTTTGTTTAAATTGTTGTTGGAGTTGCTGTTGTTGTTGTTGTTTTTGTTATTGTTGTTGTTGCCACCTTGGGGCAAAGCTCAGCACTGCAATCCAATTGATGTTCTCAGACCAATGTTTAGCTAATGAAAATGTCTTTGAGAGTTTGTACGCAAGAAGAACAAATGGCAGGCTTAAAGTCAAGTTTTTATACTCAACGACTTTCTGAATAGTTAAAATGGAATTTCTAATAGGTTCTACTTGAGGAAGTATAAAGCGCTTTAAATTTGAAAGTTGCTCACAGATGATACGAATGAGTCCAGTAATACATAAACTTAGTACTAGAATTAAGTAAAAGTTGAGCATAGAACGCAATTTACGTTCTCTTAATTTAATCGTCGTCGTTGTTAGGCCATAAAATAGTTTAACTACTCAGTTTTAAGTATGCATTTCTTTACATATGGTTAATTGCAATGTGCCTCTGCAAGCGCTTTAGGGCGATTTCGAATTAACGCGTGCGAGTCGTGTACAAGGCCATAAAATCTGTGTTAATATCTATAATCTAACACCACGCGCTTTCCGTTGCTGCTGTTGTTATTGTTATTGTTGTTGTTGTCTCTAATTATCATTTGTTGCGCATGCGAGAGCAATTATCTAAACTTAGCAGGGCAATAAGTCAAGTCAACTCACCTTTTGGGGCCAATATATATATGTATATATATATGGGTATCAATATATGGGCAATAAATTTAGGCACTGCGTCGCTGCTGCTGGTGCTGGTGCTGCTGCTGCTGCTGCTCAGTCATCATTAGCATAGCTGGAAAAGAGAAGGGAGAACGATTAGAGTGAGTGAGTGAGCGGCATTGGTATGCAGCTGGGGTAAAAAAACACTGAAAGAACTCAACTGAGAACTGAGAAATCGTGCAAGAGACGCGTATGTCAATTAAAAGCCTATAACAACAAACAAACAAACAAACAACTACAACATCGGGCAACAAACACCACGAATATGGGCAAAAGGCAAATGCTGAAACCCAGCTTGGCTTCCAGCTACACGCAATACACACAAATCGTTGCACGCAACATGCTAAACAATGCCACAGCGACATGCGCCCCCCTGGTGGCAGCAGGCCGTACGGGGAGTGTCGAATGAAGCAATTTTGGTCACACAAGTCACGTGCAACCAAATGGCAGAAACGACAAAACACGCGTTTCAATACTGCCGCACATGAAGTCCAAGTCGAAACGTTTTCGGTTAGCATTTGTATTTTGAATTGGGTGCGGAATTGCTTTGCATTGGATTCCATATGCATCGCGGCTCAGACACACACACAGTGGAAACTGAGGGAAACGTTTCCATGGAAGTGCATTTACACACCTCGACGAATTGGCTGTGGTCGGTCGGTCGGTTAACTTTCAGAATAGACACAGCTTTGTTTAACTGCCGCAAATTGGGTATGATAAAGTTAACATGCAGGTCAAGTGAAGTGGGATTCGTGGGCCGAGTACGAAGAAATGGTAGAAATGTGTAACAAACTTTTCCCATTTTTCCTGGAAAAATAAGGGAACCCTGGTACTGAAGGGAACGAGAATAAAGCAAGACACATACGTGAAGTGTACAGCTCAAAAGATTGATACAAACTTCTTCAATTAGTTAGGGCAAACTTAAGTGAGTAAGTATTTATAAATATAATATTGAAGATTATCAGCTATACAAACTTGAGTGTGATATACAAGTAAGTGAAGAGCAATATACCTATCAAAAGTTGGTTGAAGTTGCTGTGGGACAATTTGAAGAGGGGTTCATAATTCGATTCAACGAGAGAATTGCAGAAAGACCATAATCTGCAATAACAATCAAGTAATTTGGCCTGCCATTGGCAAATATGGGAAACAATTTTGCAATTGAAAATATTAGCAGTGAGCTCAAATAGCTAATTAGCCTGCAGGCCTAAGCCTCATCAAAGTGCAATTACTTTTTACACATTTCTCTCTCATTGTGAGCGTGTGCAATTGAAAACAATTAGCAAAGTGTGCAGGAGATTTAGAGCGGAATGTCATAGCCCTAATTGCCCAAGCATACAGTCGCAGCAACGAGGCGCAAATTTAATGCCGGAGACATGCAAAAATTACATCCTCAATTGCAGTCACAGTGCAGTGTTGGCCTGCAACCGGCAGTTGCATTAGCAGTGGCAGTGGCAACGCCAGAGTTGCATAAAGGCGACCAAATTCAATAAACAAGGCGCTCGTGCGGTGCCCAGAATACTTTCATACTTCAGTCTCTTCTCTGCTCTGCTCTTCCGCGCTCTTTGTGTGTGTGTGTGTGTGTATGCAACGAAGCATGATGTCTCGAGGGTCTCAATGGACACAGACAATGTTGTTGTTGTTGTTGTTGCAAGCTTTATGCGGGCAGCAGCAGCAGCAGCAGCAGCAACAGAGAAACAACAACAGCAGCAGGAGCAACTCAAAACCAAAACAAAATCAATTGCAGGCAGCCCAGTTCGCCTGCCCGCAAATGTAGGCAATATAAATTTGGCAAACAGCTTGCACACGCACACATACACCCACACACACACACTCTCACACACACATTGAGTCATTACAGCAACATCAAGCGCTGCAAGCATTGGCTATAAATTCAATTGAATGCCACAAAGAGTGGCCACATGCGTGGGTTAGGCACATCAATTGCTGTCCTACTGCCCCCCTTCTTCCCGCAACACTGCTTTGCCACCACCGGTGGTGCACTCAAGTGAATCCGCTTATCCCGCCCCAACTCGCGTGGCACTATGTACAAATCAGGGTACTTTTCTTGCAAAAAAAATTGTTTACATAACAAACCTGAGACACAAATAGAATGAAAATAAAATATAATAAAACATATTTGATAAAGAGTAATTTTGTTATTTTAAGATTTCTTATGAATTCTGTAAAGGTCAAGTTACTAGATAAGAGTCTACGCAGCATTGATTTATTTGTATATTTTTATTTGAACATGATAAGAATAGCATATTTGATTATATTATTGATAAGCTTCGTATTTTGGGTCAATATTTGAAGAGCTTAACTTCAAGTGCAGTGTAAATTGAATGAATATGTTGTAAGCTGAAAATCTTTACAGCTAAATATTAAATATATCATCGTTCTACTATTACTAGAAGACCATACACTGCCTCACTTCCCCAACAAAGTACCCAAGCAGATAGCTCAACAACTTAAATCATCCAACCATAAAACAAGCTCTTCATGTCTACCAATTAAATCACAGTTGGAACCATACTCAATAACTGTTAGTATTTCGTTTGTAACTTATTTATAGTGTTGTAATAAAGTAGAAAATAAGCAGAATCTTAAACTACACATTGAGCTTAACCACATTATCTAAAATGCAATGAGTACTGACTTCCAAGAATATACAATTTCTTATTAACGACTCAACAAGTGAGTAAGCGGAATGTTTAAATTAACTGACGGTGACTACTCAATTTCTTGTATATATGTAAATTACTTGAACTTTAGAGTGGTTAACGGGTTATGGGAGAAAAATGTTGAATTTTGCCCACAGTGGTGCTTCATGCTCCATTGACGTGCCACATTCAGGTTGAACGCCAAAGCGTACATTTCGCCAATTACGTGGCTGCTGCTTAGTCTGGACACTGCAGACTGTCCTCCTGGCTGGCCACGTGGCTGTCGTTTTAAGGTGGCAATTGATTGTCGTTGTGGCCCTAATGCAGATGGCCGCCTGTCCGATGCGGCCAAAGTGTGGACAAGCCCTAAAACTTTACACACCATGCACATCCTTTGACCCAGGAGTTCATTGAACTTCGCAGCGTTGTCAATGCAGCCAGCCTAATGCATAATTAAGTACAAGTGGTAGGTGTTTGTGCGGGTGTGTGGGTGTGAGTGTGTGTGTGTGTGTGTTTATGCGACGCTTTGCACTTGTGTTTAACTATGCGTAAAATATGGCTCAGTGACTTATACGCCACCAAACAAACACCCAGCAGAGCATAGAAACCACCCAGCACTTTGCGTTGCCAACAACTGACACACTTAAAGCTGCATCCTCAGCATCAGAGCAAATTCATTTAAAGCTCTGGCCTAATGCAAAAGTCACGTTCTGGCATAGAGAAACGCCAGTAAACCGCAAACGGTTTTCGCATTTGACATTTTGTTGCCGGTCTCAGCGGAATAAAACTACTGGCATTAGGCCCGTTGGCAGTAAAACCGTAAATTGTTCGATTTGCGTTCACAAATTGCGCTTGACTTCCGTTCGCTGTTGATTTTCACCACCACAAGCAACAAGCATTGCATTCACATTCACACACTCAGAGAAAATATTGAGTATTGTTTACTCAAATCAAGTTAAGAATCCATACACGGCAGCCACGTTCACACACTCAGAAAAAGCTAGAGAATTGTTGACTCAAATCAAGTCAGAAAACGAAATTCTTTTGCAAAATAACTTACGGCATCGGTGAAGTACTTTTGTTCTTATTTTAACTATATATGTATGGTGATTTTTCGCTGAGTGCATTTGCATTGAAAGACACAATCAACACGATTGATTTGTCGCTTGTTGCGGTTGGGAATTGTGTCGTCTTTGGCGTCTTCTTCAGTGATGGGCATCAATCAAAGGCAACATTATTTTCACATTATGCACAATCACACGAAGACAGAGTTTGCTGTCTCTAAAAGTGGGTCAAAAGGTGATTTTTAGCCTCTAGACGCTTTTTGCCATTTGTGCGCCTCTTTGGCAAATTGCCAATCACATCAAGGTTTTTTTTTTATTATTTTGTGCCTCTGCCTGCCTAGGTGCCATTTAACATGAACCTGAAGGCACTTTTGTGAAAATGCCAATACCAAGTTTCCCATCAATTGCAATTGTCGTCGTGTTGTCGGCGTGGCAACAAAAGTCTAATCTCATAATGTGGCATAAATCATTGCATGCCACTAAACTTGAACTTGATCTTGAAAACGGCTCCATTTGCCTAGCCATGCATACTATAAATGTGTTTATACGAAGCATGCCCATTCTCTGCATATGATTATATCATAATTTCCTACGCATTTCCACACCACTTAATAGCAAACATTACATGTGTATCTGCAGCCACATGATTTTTTTCTTTTTGTTCTCTGTTTTTTTTTTTCATTTTTCATTTTGTCTGTGTGTTACAAGTGCTATTGTTTTGTACTCTGGTTAAATATAGTATATTTACTGCATTGTTTGGTTTGTCATTAATATGAGAGGATATGTCTTAATTGCCAGTTATTTGCTTAATTATGTGTGTTGTTTGAATTCACAAATTTATGTATTAATACAGATAAATATAGAGCATGTATAACCAATCATTTCTCATTGTCTATTTTTGTAACTATCTATTTAAATAACAAATTTGTCGATGAAACTTGAACCATATGCTAATTATAATAGCTGATAATAATTATATACGGACAACTCTGTCCAATGGTAGTTGAAATAAATATGATAATGCTTATTCTTGATATTGGAGGACTATTTTGGAGTTTTTAATGAGAACCTTTTTAGTTTTAAGGCCTTGTAGTCATGGTCATATTTTGAATATTTCATGTAGTAAGCCAAAGCCTGAAGCTAATTATATAAAGCAATTGATTGGAATGTCTAACATTTGAAAGATACAGATATTTTAGATCACAAATCTAAAGTGTTAAGAGCTAGTAAAAAATTGAAAAGCATAACATTAAATATGATATAAAATTGAGACAGATTCCAAACAGATGAGAGTTTGAAGAGTAAATGTGCATCAGAACGAATAATAATTTTGTAGAAATCAAAACTAAAGTATTTTAATTGAATTCAATTAAGTTTGTTATAATAAGTTACTAAAAAAGTGTATTTCAGTTTCATCATGCATCAAATATTTTTTTCATGATTTTGTTTTTTTTTTTTTGTGTTGTGCTTTCATCGCTGCTAAACGTTCAACGCCTGTGCGCTGTTGCATGTCGCCCTGTTGTTGTTATCTGTGCGGCTTCTGTTGTTGTTGTTGCTGCTGCTGTTATGTATACATAGTAGTTTATGCATGTATATAAACCAAACAAGCGCACAATTAGAGCGCTCAAAGTCGCGTAACACTCGCAAAATGCCGGCAAACTTGGCAGCAAAATGATATTTTGTTGTTGTTGCTGTTTGTTTCGCATTTTTTGCATTTGCAATTAGGTTGTTTTTTGTTTGTTTTTTTTTTTTGTTGCACTGCATGTGTTGTGTTTAGAATTTTGTGAATGTGTCGCATGCTGTGTGCTATTAAATTGTAAGCTTTCCATTTCAATGACAATTTTATTATTATTTTTATTTTTATTTTATTTTTTTTTTTTTGTGGCGCATTCGTAATGTGCTAACAGTTGACGTCCCAGCCACGATCAAGTAAAATGTTTCTTGTTTTCAATGTTTTTTTTTTTTTTGCAATTTTAGTTGCTTATACGGGTTTTTAGACTCCGACTCTTGCACAATCTATGGACTTGGGCACCTGCACAGTCGCTGGATTCGATCCGCTGATCGATTTTAATGATCGTCGCTCAGTTCGTGCAGCGAGCTCAGCTCAAGTGTCGCAACTGACTTGCTCTGGCAGCCAGTGGCTTAGTGCAGGAGGGGGTGGCATGGTACCTGCTAAGTTAATGCTAAGCTACATCAAGCATTTTTCCGTTATTTCCATGCGCCACGCTTCATTAAGCAATTTAATGCTTAATCAGCACATTTTGTCTGGGCTTTGAATTACATTAATGTCGACAGCGGCAACTTGGTAAGAAAAAAAAATCCCAACTTATTGCATGTAATCAGCATTTTTCTGATTTCCAAGCCAGAAACCATTTCCCTTGTCCAACACTAATGCAATGAGAAAGTTACTAAAATCGCGTTACACTCAAGCAAATGAAGCTCACCAAATGCCAGCGACAAATCAACGGGTCAAATCACAACCACAACAAAAAAGTACCAAAAATTACGACACTTAAACTTTAAATTTGCACAGCTGCAAGCTGAGCCATCTGAGAAGCTTTTGTGAACAGTGCATGGCCACAAGATGCCCTATAAATATGAATTTGAAGAGAAGCCAAAGCTCAAAAGAAATCGAAGAGGAATAAATTAGACACCTTTTTATAGATCTATAAACTCGATCTGTAAAGGAACTTAGATTCTAAAATATGAAAATCAAATAAGCTCCTCTTTTGAGGCTGATAGAAAAAAATACAAGTTAGTAGATAAACAAAATATAATTATTCCACATCACCAAAATACCCTCTAAACTCACTTCTGTGCGAATAGCACATTGCTAAATAGCTGAGAAAATAGCTACTTGAAAAGTAAAAGCAAGAAGACAAAAAAAAACACAAAACAAAAGCTAAGCGGAATTGAGAGGGCATCTGAAGTTGCTGCCACTTGTCTGTGGCAGTCATTTGTCATGCGATGCCGACATTGCAAGAGACTCCGACACGAACTCCTTAGCATCAGTTTGCAACTGCGGCGCCTGCGAGAGTTGGCGGCAATTTGGCAGCAAATTGCCAAGAGAAACAACAACAGCAACAACAAGAACAACAACAACTGCTGTTAGACTGCATGTTTAGCAATCTGAGGCAAATTCCTGTCATCATTTTGGTGCTTGCAACATGCACATTGACTTATCAGCATGCGCCAAGAAGCAATGAAAAACTCTGCTAAAGCTGATAAGCGACACAACATTTTGAAATATTACAAAAATGTAGGGCATTCAGAGTCAGGGGCCATTGATAGTTTTTTTGTGATGATGCGCAGCGACTTCGTCGATGCCTAAATGTATATAACAAACAATTTAATAATTTAAAGCGACGAGCGACATTTTTCCTCGTTCCCCAGCGGCCCGCAACATACAAAAATCGTTTCCGACATTTAACCAAGCGATGCGCCCTGCCCCCCAAAGGCTTTATGTTTGCCCAGTGAAGCAACAAACACAAACCAATCCCAACGGGGTGATGGCTGTGAAGGGGGGCAGAGGCAAACCAACCGCAACTGTTACAATTTGTTGAAAGCTGCAAGGGGCGTTTGAGAACTGCAGCAAATCGATCAAACTTCTGGGTCTGCAATTGCAGCAACGATTTGTCATGGAAGCCCCCCAAAAACTGCAATGCGTAAATGTATAGGAAATGTATTATTTGTAGAGGGCATAGAAAGAATACACTGCGAAAAACAAAACAGTTAGAAGGCAGGTTCTAAAATTGGCTGTTGTGAGGAGATCCTTTTAATAAATGCCTAACAAACGATTGGGGATTATTTTTAGAAATGCCCTTAATAAAAATCGTTCAATAATTATGATTAAAATGTGATTAAAATTTCAATTTCAACAGATTGGCACCTCTCCAGTTATTTATATCATTGCACACCCAGTTGTTTAACAAAAAAATATTTTACTTTTCAAAATGTTCGTGCTTGAAACTAAGACGAATTTATTTAATTCTCTAATTTGAAAATGCTACGTGTTTTAAACATAAAAATTATAACAATAAAAAAAGCCTCGAAACGTGTTAATAACGTAACACGTTTTTACATCATTTTCAAATGCTGTTTTCTCAGTGTAGAAAGTGTTTGGAGGGAAAGAAAATGGAAGCTTGTATGGAGTCATGCCAGTCAATATTTATAAGCTCAAATCCCATTTGGAATACGCAAAACGAGACGAGAAGAAATTTTATTCGTTTACATATTGAAATCGCCCAATGTGAAATGTGGAAATGAAAATCTGTGCAAATGGAAAGTCGCAGCGCACACATGTGCGACACACACACACACACACACACACATACACACACACACTCATGTGTATGTTATATGGCATTCCCATGTGTGCTCAAGGGTTTTATTTGTTTTTTTTTTTTTTTTATGCGGCTAAACTCGTTGTAAACTCTGTTGCAAGCAGCACCCAAATCTCAGTTACATCAGGCGCGCGCAAACGAGTTTTGTTTTCACTCGCTTAAAGCCCAAAATCAATGTTTTCGACCTGATCGGCTCATGGGCAGAGGTGGGCAGGTGTGGGGAGGAAGGTGTCGTTTTTGACTCTTGCTGCATTTTCAACAACAATAACAACAACAAATAATTGTACATATGTACATATTATGTTGACCCAATTTGTTGTCACAAATTGGACGTTTCAACAAGAAAGCAACAACAACAAATTGCTGGCAACACCATGCCACGCCCAAAATGTCAAAATGACAGCCATGCCCCGGCCAAAGTTGTGCGTAGTTTTTGAGGCGCGTTTCTTATTGATTTTGTCGCGGCTAAGTAAAGTCAATTCAAAGTTTTTGGCCTCAAACTGCAGCCACACAGAATAAGTTGCGCTTGCTGGGCCAAACTTGCATACCTTCAAGTTTGTAAATACCCTTGGAGTTTGGAGTTGCACATGGGGTATGATGCAAATGCATATAATATGTGAAAGAATGCGGGATTTTTAGTTGATTATAATATAAGCTAAATAACAATTTAGGAGTAACTAAGAAATACAATATATTAGTCAGTATACGATACTATAGACGATACTAAATAAAGCCTAGATATTCTACAAATTGCTCGAGCATCTATTAATCAAAGCTGATTCATTTTATAATCATTCGTTTGCCATATTTAAACAGAGCAGCTGCCCATTGCACAACCGAGAGTAAAGTAATGCAACTTAAATTATATTAGGCAAGTCAACATAGTTGGCCAATAACTTTCAAATGGCCCAAAGAAATGGCAAAGTTTTGAAAGTTGCCATACGCTCCACAACCAATTGAATGTTGCCAATTACCAGCCACCACTACTGCTGCTGCTACTGCTACCATTTATGAACGTGAATTGTGAGCGTATTGTATTAGCCAGCCGAGCAGATTCAATTAAACTTTGGCTTCACGCTTTCAATCAAGCATACAACGTGTTGGCCCGCGTTGGTCAACTGTGCCAGCTTTCAGCTGCCACAGCTTCCAGCTGCAACAGTGAAAGTGTGCTGGGGCCAGTGCCTCTGCCAATCAATAATAAGTAATCGAGCCAGTTTGTGCAGTTGACGTAGCTAGCAGTCCCGGTTCCAGTTCCAGTTGCAGTTGCAGTGTCAAGTGCAATTGGCAGTTGGCGGCCAGTGAACTGTTAACAAGGCGATTGCCTATCAATTTCCATTTGGGCAACACCGATTGATTTTCATCTCGCTTGACCTCCAAGTTCAACGGCACTCTGCTGGGCAACCTGAGACGA
This sequence comes from Drosophila grimshawi, assembly GCF_018153295.1. Lineage (NCBI taxonomy): Eukaryota > Metazoa > Arthropoda > Insecta > Diptera > Drosophilidae > Drosophila > Drosophila grimshawi. Next base: position 28,426,695 of record NW_025063098.1, read on the forward strand.
TGGCAATGTGCTGCTTCTATGAATTATAAATGAGCACGCTCGCAATTAAATCGAGCATCCGCCTCAAATTGAAATCGAAACCTCCGGGCCAGTACAGCTGCAGCTGCAGTTGTTTCCATTTTCCCCCTTTGCTACACTTAAATAAAAAAAAAATAAACGGAAATTGTCAAAATAGACCAGAGAAGAAATAGTTTTCCAAGAAGGTTTTTCGAAATCATCATGCTTTTAAATGGAGTCTATTTTGGAATAAGTGCAAATATTAGGTTTTTAAGTTATAAAGTTGTGATTTGTTGGAATACGAAACTTATTTCTAATTTTGAAGAATTTCTAAAAGAAATATTCAAAATCATCTATCAAATATACTAACTCAGCTTGAGTGTTTTGATTGAACAATTTAAAAAATATGAACGAACAAAACAGTATACTTTCTAATAAAGCTGTACTAATAGTTGGCACATATTTTTTCTTTGAGTGTATGCGTCTCATCCAGTCTGGTACTCGGTGCATTAATCTGGCACAAGCACGCGCTGCCTGAGAACAATAGACTACAGAATGCAGTCGCGACTACTAACCGGGGGCTGGATGTTGGTGGTGCATGTTGTAGCCGATTGTTGCCGCTTAGTTGCATTCGCAACAAGAACAACAAATACAACAATAATAATAATAATAATAATAATAATAACAACAAGCAACAGCATGAAAAATAAGAAGAAGAAGAAGACACGCATGGAAACCAAGCCGGATCACGCTTGGCCAACGCTGCGTGATGAAGTGGCCGTGTCCCTTGCCTTGTTTTCTCGTTCTTTAGATGCACACACATATATGGATTGCATTTACACCATGTACAAAATTGGCACATTTTTACTCTCGTTTCAACAAGTTGCAAGTTGCCAGTTGCAAGCTGCGTGTGCTGCGTTCTGCGTGCTACAAACTGAGAGCAACGAAATGGAACGTACCGCACATGAGAGCAGGAAATGCAGGTTAAAATGATAAAAATCGATAGAGACACAAGCAAAGGAAGCTGCCACCGGGTGCCTTTAGATAAGATTAATTAAAGTGAGAGCAGCCGCCTTTGGCCTGGCTTTAACATAAAGAAAAATGAGAAGATAAATACGGCTACGTAGAAGCATTTAATAATCAAATCAATCCAATCTTGAACCTAACCCGAATCTATTGAAAATGGGAGCAAATGTAAAATGATGTTCTGCAAATGTATGTAAAATACAGAAATAAGACGATCAGATCAGAGGATTTAATCCTAAATAGATAATATTTTTAATATTAGTTGTCGTATTCCATCCAGCTTATTTTATTTCCATCACTTCAAATCGACTTAAAATCGATTTCGGATAGCAATAAAAGATTCAAATGTAAAGATATATATATTAAAAACTGAGGCATAAGAAATTCAAGTTTAGTTAACCAAAGCGTCTTTCATATTGTACAAACTACTATCAACAACTCTATTAAGTATTGAGCAGCTGACTTCAGCGTATCTCCCAGCTAAGTTCCCTCGACTACCGCATTCTAAATGATTCTTAACAAATAAGTTTATACAAAATTAAGACTTTTTTGTATGGCGAGTACTCTAAGTCCGTTAGACAGCAGCATAGTTGAACAAAGTCAAAGATTTCTTATGGAGTAGGTCATATCTATAAAGAGTAGTATTACTGTCGGCTGCAAATATGTTGAAATTTTATAAGACAGCTTCATTGGAACATGGTTGTCAGAATTTATAAGACTTTATCGGATAGCTAACTGTGCATATTTGAACCAAATCTCATATTAGCCCAATTCCGCACAGTCATCTATCGGCTGGCTATGTGGGGCAACATAATCAGCTTTTAGGCAATCGCACCTGACAGTGAATAGCTCAATTGCCGCTCAAATCTCATCCGACGCATCTCATCTACATCGCAACATTTAAAAGTGCCTAAGAAAAAACAAAGAAAAAAAAAACAAAAAGCAAGTCAATGTTTACCACTCGGATAGTCCACTCGAATGGGCGCCTGTTAAGAGCTACGTATCAGTGTTGATTTCCGCTCAACTGTTATTTTTATGACTTCTTCGAGACGAGACATTCCCACAGGGCTTACGAGACCGTTGAGGCCTCAGTTTCAGTTTTAGCCTTCGTCTCAGCCGTTTGCTGCGTCACATTGAAAAAACAAACACAGTCACAAATGAAAGCAACGACACCGAGTTTTGAATAATTTATGGTCAAACGATGTGGTTTGGGTCTACGATCTACAGCATTGTCCACTTTGTGTTTTATATATTCAAATGCTAATTGGAAAGACGAAACTGAGACGGCGCTTTGTGTGCCGAATGGGCATTTGTCAAAAGAAACTTAATTAGTCCAAGATGCAAGGGGGGCATTCTCTAGGAACTGTAGGAGCTGCACTTATTCGCTCGAATCCATTGGCAAGGGCTCGACACTCTTGATTGTTAACAGGTGGAAGCCTGAAATGCTCGACTGCCCTTGAATGGGAGGGCAACAAGGGCTGAAAGAAGGTACACAGAGAAAAAAAAGTGGGACTAGCTGAGGGACCAAGTCAGCCAAGTCCATCTAAGAATTTCATTCGTTGAGGATTTTTGTTGAAACTTCATCATCCAAATAACTCTCAAAATAAATAAAGGTTGATTAAAAGAAAACTTAGACTGTGAGGAGGCTAAAATGAAAGTCAACGTTGTTCAATAAAGTAATTCAGACTCTACTAAAAACAACTTGAATTTACCTTTGCGTGGAGAAGAAGGGGAAATAAATTCTGCTAAGTCGTTCTAGAAACTTCAAGTTCGATTTGCAGAAAATTTTTCTGGAAACGTCTTTGTCTAAATAATTCTCCAAAAATATAAAATGCTCTTGATTCAAGTGTGAAAATCTTGAATGTAATGAGTCAAGCTGAGTTAGCCTTTAAATATGCTAAAATTATAGACAAACTTGTTAAATTAAGTATTTTGTACTGCACGAAACCTTGATTTCTTAATTAATTTTTTATTTTTTTTTTTGCTGTGTAACTACAAATGCAAATAGTGACTGTCTGTAATTGTGTGAATAAAAGTCAACAATTTGTGGGCACGCAAACAAATCTTGACAGCAATTCCAACTCACTGTCCAAGTGTGCAGCTAGAAACCCCTTCCGTGAAATGAATTCATATCATAAAGTTGACGCTGCTGGGAAACCAGAAGAAGAAATTAGCATAGTTTTTTCTTGTTTTTTTTTTTTTTGGTTTTTACTTCAGACTGTGCTAATGTTACCAAATGTTGTTTCCTGTTGGGCGTATTTTGCTGGTGCTGATCTGCTCCCTGGCTATGTGTTGTTTAGTTCATTAACTTTGTACACTGAAAGTGAATTTCACTTTTTTTGTTTTGTTTTGTTTTGTTGCTCGAAGTTCAACGAGAGCTGGCAATAAAAATTCAAAACCTCAACACACCACGCCACGGAGTCGAGTGTAATGCATCTTTGGCATACTAAGAAACCAGTTGAATAATAACCAAGTCAGCCATGTCTCTGATGGGGCTTCTCCCCTCTCCCACTCCACTTCTTCCCCCATCAGTCTCTGTCAATGCGGTTTTTTTTTTTACTTTTCTGCAGGGAAATTGCAAATTGCCGGCACATAACCTGCGGGGTCTAAATGCTCAAAGGGCCCTTTTCTCCTCTCCCATGGTGATCGTTGATGAGAGCATTAATTTAAATTTTTAAATTACTTTCACTGCCTGTGTTAACTGGCCACGAGACAAGCCACCATACGATTGTAGTCTATAATTATGAAAACCAAACTTTATACAAACAGCGACACTTTGTCATAGGCATAAATGAATCGGAAAGTAGCAGCTGCTTCATGGAAATACTTTATATAAGCTAATTGGCTAGATAATTATCTGTGGGTTTGTCTAAGCTGATAGCTGTTAAAGCAAGGCTGAAAGTTCATCGAAAATTGTCGTTGTCTCAGTTTACGGCTCAAGTCAATGTTTCACGTTTTGGGGTCGGTTCGTGAATCCATTTCTTAAACCTGACTTTTGGCTCGAACCTTGACTTATCGTTTGGCTTCAATTTAAAGAAACCCAAGTCAAAGATAAAGATAATGTTTAAAATCGTTCCGGAAATCTATTTCACAAACTATTTTTATAAGTGAAAAAAAAAAACTTCAACATAAGTGTGGGAGATTAACTTTGAGGCAGATATAAACCAATTTACTGGCATAACAAAAGGGTTTTCATTTAATTATATTAAATAGCGACTGACATTTGGACACGGTAATAAAATAATCATCAAAAATAACACATTTAGTAACACCAAGAAAAACTTCCTAACACTTGCAATTGAAGCTGTGCAACAATTTCAAGTATTATGCGTTCATTTAGAGGGCCATGCCACGTAATTAAATGTAAAGACTGTGCCATTATGGCCTCAGTGCTCCCAATGCGCCTCGGCCCACTATAAAAGCCGAAAAAAGAGACATTAAAAAATCAGCTATAAGTTAAGGTTCAACAAAAAGTTCGTAAAGGAAAAAAAAAGCATAACAAAATAGTGGAGCCGAAACGCTTTTCGCAAGCAAACGTGCTGTCATTAAATTTAATAAGCACTTTTTGGGCCAAGCTTGGATTTTTCAAGCCCGCCCGAAAGAAAAGCAGAAGACAACAAAAAAGCGGCAGACGAAGCGTTTTTAAAATGAAATGGTCGGGCAAAATATGAAAACAAAAACAGACGAACAAAGAAATCCAATGAAAAGAAATAAAATAAAAAAATGTACAATAAAAAAAAACAACTACAAATGGCATTTGTGCGCGTTTGCTCAGTTTTAGTCTGGTTCTTTCCGGGGTTTTTCTCTATAGAGTTTTCTTCGTCGAAAAGTAAATGAACTTTAAGCACGATGTCTAACGGGGCATTTGGCTAGTGTCCAAGGTGGCTTACTACTATTACGAAATACTCGAGAATGCTGCAACCTCAATTACGTAAAGCAGAAAACAGAATCCGTTAAAGGACAAATTGAGTTATTAACTGACCCAAACTTCCAGCGAAGAAATTACTTTAAAGCCTCACGCGTGAAAAACCAAATGAGTTTATAAACGCGGCCCGGTTGAAAATGAAAAAGAAAAAAAAACAAATAGAGAACAAAAAACTGAACTGGAGCACAGTTGACGGAAACGTGCATTACGGACCACACCGACGGCCACAACGACCGTGATGATGATGATGATGATGATTACGACAAATACGACTGGGGAACTTTGTCTGTGCACCAGTTCTGGAGATCTTTCAAAGCCTCTTTTCATTGCAACTGGATTTCAATGCTCGTTGCACATTGCTGCTGGCCAAAAAAGGTAAGCACTGCCAACTGTTATATGCTGCTTGTAATCAAAATAATAATTACAATTCGTTGGAATATAATTATATTTAAGCTGACTAACTGTGAAATACCCACCACATAGAAATAACTATATGCGATTTTTAAAGATATTTATTCTCATCATCTTACATATTCTGAGTGTAGACAAATTGATTCTGTTTCTTCCCAAGCTATAAAGACATGTTCTTGCGGTTGATTAAAATGTTATTTAATTGAAAGGGGTTTGGAAAGGAGCCACCTAAGTTCCTCGTAATGTTCACTTAATCTCAAAATACGCAAACTTTTTAATTAAGTGACGCAATTCGCAGACATTGGCGAATAAACCTTCACTCAACTTAGAGTCCACTTACCTAAGATAATAAAGTGTGTGCAAATTATGTGCAAAAGTATTGCGTATATAAACTTACTGGCAGATACTTTTACCTTGAATATGTTGTAATATTGGCTGTTTCAATTGATACAGCTCGGGAAGGTAAGAAATATCATATTTCATAATTGCTGAAAACTTTCACAACTAGTGAAATGCGTTTATTTGCGTACAGCAAAGATACCCAGCAATCTGTATTTTTTTCTTATGATACAGGTCATATCGAAATATATATATATATATATATATATATATAGTAATATCGCATTTCAGTGCAGAATACACTTTTTCGCATTCAGTGCACATGAGTGCACATCAGCGGAACTGAAACTTCTGCTCCAACTAGAACTCCATCAGCAGAGCTTCAACTTGGGCACTTGACGTCTACCCCAACCTTCTTCCGTTTCTGTGGTGGGGAGTGGTCCACTCCTCCCCCCCTTCCCAAATGCCCATCTTGGCCGTCAGCTCAATTATAAAAATGGCAAAACGCATAAAACACATTAAAAAATTCTGCACGCGGAGCAATGTTTTGTGTTGCACATTTTCATTTTAACGTTCTATTTTTTATGTGCAGCAACATTTTTTTTTTTTAGTTTTTCACTGCACGCTCGCATTTCTTTTCGCATTTTGACTTTCAAGCGCTTTTTCGTTATGGAAGTTGGTCAGCAGCAAAAGCAGCAGCAGCAACAGCAGTCAAAAGAAAATACAATAAATAATGAAAAACTTTTCAATGCGATTTTCTCTGAAGAACTCAAAGCTCAAATAAACGTGCAAATTTTGTTTGTCACTCGCCCAAGCCAGTCTGATGAGAAGCGCAAAGAAAGGCTTCTACAAAATACGAGTACTTGTTACCAAAATAATGTAATGTCGGCCATTACCAGATAGCTTTTCGCACAGCCCTTCTATACTGCTGTTAACTAGTTAAATTAACAAACATTACAAGCAATTTAAAGCAGAAGACTACAATGATGGTCACTCGATTCATTACCGACTTTAGGATGTAAAAACAAGTCAAATTGTGTCAAGTCACTTTTATAAGAAGTGGCTAAAGATAATGAAGGAAAATAAAGTCAAATATTATGAATACTTTTTTGCGTCATCTCTGAAGTAGCGGGAAATGTTGGAAAAGCGTTGCATGTAACATTTGTTGTTGCTTATCCGGATGATTTTCAAATAATTTTATTTCTTTAATGTGCAAATTTGTTGTAGAAGTGTTTACTTACAGAAAGAGCAAGGCAATAAAAATGGTTTATTATAGTTGCTTTTTTTATGAGCAGCAAATTAAACACAGCTGTTGCTACGGTAATATTATTGTTGCTTTTTTTTCAAACATTAAATTATATAAGTTTTGCTCGAAACAGGTAGGTTCCTGCCACCAGCATTGTCAAAAACCAGACAGTTTTGTAACTAACCACCAATGAGAGAACAATGCGAGAGAGAGAGAGAGAGTGAGAGAGTCTAAGTGGGCGAGACTGAGAGGGAGAAACTGAGAGGGAGAGGTTGGAAGAGAGAGCACAATCAATTCCAATTGATCGACAAAGACAGCTGGCAGCTGGATAAGTCGGCAAACATGAGCAAGCAATTTGTGGCACGCAGCAGCGTGGGGCACCCAACGGCGACGACTGAACGATGCACCTGCTCACCAAACAAAAAATAGAAATGAAAGCCAAACAGTCCGAACAAATTTCAACACCAGACAGACTGACAGACAGTTAATAGAGTTCAAGAGCGTGGGCCTCAGAGCTTCAGTGCCTCAGCGACCGGCAGTCCAAAATCGCGTGATACGCCGGAAATGCAATTGTCACATGCGAGTGAACGCCCACCAAAAATAAAAAAAAAAATCCAACAACTGCGGCACTCGGATAAGCAAAGATCTCTGGACATAACTGTCAATGGAGTACACTGAGCGAATAACCTTTCTAAATTCAAGTACAGCTGTGTCAGAGTTTTTACTATTTATAAAATAAGTAAGTAATAATAATCGTAAATAAAATAATAATCAGTAAAGTCAAGTAGTAGGAGTCAAGCAGAAAATAATTATAGCAAATTGTTTTTTTTTTTTCAAGAAGTATAAATAACTTTTGAATAAAAATGCAACCGTTAAAGAGTTTTAATTATGATTAAAAGTTCTTAACAAGCAGTTTTGTAGTAAGAGTAAGACTTTAGAGTTGAGAGTCTTTGAGTGATTACAGTAAGTTAGCTTTATTTTAAGACGATATCAGGATTGTTTGTCAACTTGTATAAAATATCATAATCCAAGTAATATTTATTTTATGAAAAAAAATCCGAAAACAGTTTTACATTGACAAATTTTGCCTTTACAAAAAACACTCCTGGAAATATGAAAACCTTCTCTTGTCTAAAATATTCAACAGCATTTGGATTTTTTTATGAATATACTATCTATTTTTTATAAGTGTATATGGTGGTGTGTGTGGGCGCATTAAAGTTGATTATATGAAAATCAATTTAACTTAATGCCGTTTTTATCATTACTTTTTTTTTTTTGTCGCACGACACTTTAACGAAATGGAAATTTGAGTTCTCTATGCAGCGTGCTGCTTGCAGCACATTGTTTATAATTTGTTGTTGGCTTGTGCCGAACATGTGGCACTTAAATGGGCATGCCACGGGTCGTCAGATCAGTGACAGCAACAACAACGGCAACAACAACAACAACTGCAACAGCAGCTGCCTATTTTATATTGTGGCCAAACATGTTTAACGGGTGCCGTTGCAGAAGTATCTTAAAGATACATGTGCGCCTATTAGTTCTCAGATTTAGATAGTTCTCTCAGCTCTCGGTAGTATCATGTTGTTCTGGCTGCTGTGGGGTCGACTCTCTCCTCGGCATGTGAATATGTTGTTGATGTTGGCAGGTAAATATTATTAAAACTGCACACACAACACACACAACACACACACAACACACACAGCACACACATGCAAGCTTCATGGAATTTTTGGTGAAAATTTGCAACATGAAAAACTTGAAAAACCGGCAACGGGCAAATAGCATGAAAATGGGCCCAACTGGCAAAACTGGCTAACAACACATTAAACAATTCACACATTTGCGGCAACATAATTTCAGTTAGTGATAGTCATGCATACATATACATAAATATAAGTGCAGGGAGGAGCAGGGGGTTGGGGGGAATAGGGCTGCCAATTTCCAAATGGCAGCAGAAAATTCAAAATGCAATTGGCAAAAACGAAAAAAGAAAAAACCGCATTTTGTGTGAAAAGCATGAGAATGAGATACAAATGTGGCATATGAGCACGTATCTATGATATATATATATATATATCATATGTTTGTGTGCAGTTGGACTGAAAGTCGGTGCCGACAATTGCGCACAATTACAAAAGCCCAAAAGACTGCAACAGCAACAACAACGACAAAAACAGCACAAAAACGCAGTTGCAACACTGTGGCAGCATTCATAATTCAAATTACCGCACACACACACACACACTGTATGTTGCTTAGGAATGGCAATCATGTGGTTTTTGGTCTAGACCAGCAAAATGCCTAACAACTAATATATGACTAATGGCTGTAGCAGTTAAGAGGCATTTCAAAAGACTTTTCAAGCTTAAATGCATTCAAGAAAAGCTGCTTCAACTCAAGCATTTAATGACATATAAAACAAAGCTGAGAAGATTATGAATTATGCTTGAAGTAAAAACTGTGGGCTTTTATGTCAACTTATTTGCCACATTAGAAGTATTTGTTGATAACTGTTATTTATTTTAGAGTGTTGCGTTTAGCGTTTAGCACTCTAAAATATTTCACATTTAAAAGAAATATTCTTTAGTTCATTGACCTTGGCTTTGTTGAATGATTATGTCGAAAAATTATGATGAAATAATTTAGTTTATTTTAGTTACGTTTTAATTCCCGTTAACATTTCAAATGACAATTTTTGTAATTTTTCTTATGCTCTTAAAAACAGTCTCAAACAAATTTTTAAGCAATTCTCATGTTTTTATCTTATGATTTCAGAGAAAAAATATAGTAAAATAGTAAACTAAAAGGTTGAAAAATATATTTTTATATATTTATATAGGCTGCTTTTAACTCTTAGTTTCCCTTGCTAGAACTGTCTGAATATATAAGCAGAGATCTAGAGCTAAGAGATCTAGAACTGTCGATGCTGCTTGGCCGTAGCGTTCAGCACTGTAAAAAGGGTACATAAATTCAAAAAAACAAAAGAAAAAAATTTTTTAGCAAATTTTCAGTAAGTAACAAAGACTAGCCCACTATCCCTACCAACTATCATCAGCTATTAATATTAAGAGCCCGAAACATGTCTGAATTGCAAGCATCGCTGTTGCTGAAGCGTCAACTGGCTGAACTGCATCGCAATCCCGTCGATGGTTTCTCAGCCGGTTTGATCAACGATGAGGAGATCTTCAAATGGGAAGTGGTCATCATTGGGCCACCGGATACCCTGTACGAGGGCGGCTGCTTCAAGGCACATCTAACATTCCCCAAGGAGTACCCGTTGCGACCGCCACACATGAAATTCGTCACAGAAATCTGGCATCCCAATATTGAGAAGAATGGCAATGTGTGCATCTCGATACTCCATGAGCCCGGCGATGATAAATTTGGCTATGAGAAGGCCGAAGAGCGCTGGCTGCCAGTGCACACCGTGGAGACCATATTGCTATCGGTGATCTCCATGTTGGCCGATCCCAATGATGAGTCGGCGGCCAACGTGGATGCGGCCAAGGAGTTTCGCGAAGATTATGCCGAATTCAAGCGGAAAGTAACTCGATGTGTGCGTCGCAGTCAGGAAGAGGTCTAGCATAGATCTATACATTCCCACAGCTCTCTCCCTATCCCAATTCATCTCCTTCTCTCGTTCTCGCTCTCTTTCTATCTGTCTCACTCTCTCACTCTCACTTTAAATTAATACATACAACGGTCAAAATTCAAGCATGCGAATAAATTGAGCGAGTGCTTGCAACAAAAAAAAATAAAAATAAATAAATAATAGGGCCTGGAGTTAATTTCACAGCTGCCTCGAGGCGAAAGTGTCAAAAGTGTGCCCATTAAAAGTGTTGGTAATAAATAATGGGTATAATGAAGCTGTGCGAATGTATTTAACAAGGGAGGCGAAGACAGACCTCACAAAAAGAGTTTATTCTTAACCAGAATCATAAGCAAGTCGCCCATTCTCTATCTTCAAAACTACAACGGATAGAAAGCTGAAACCTGATATGTATGTGGGTCTGAGTACATTTCGTCGATAACTCTGCCAATGACAAATATCGACAATTATCGATATTCATCTTATGTTCTTGGAAACTCCCATGAAGCTTATAATAAGAATTTAAATGTTTATCTTTCTATTTATACAGCATTATTTAAAAAAATATATTTATAAATAAAAGATGTGTTATTGCTGGGTATCTTTCATTTAAAAATGTATCTCCTTATTTATACACTATTTATATAATCACAATTTAAAGATTGTATTTTAGTGCTGGGTATCTATTAGACCTCGACTGGAGTACTCTAACTTGTTCCTATTTTTGGCTTTAATTGGCCATGCAGCTGACAGATGAAATGGCGCTGCTTTAATTAGGTGCCGCCCTTCTCCAATCTCTCCCTCCCTCTCCCTCTCTCTCACTCTCGCTCTTTCTCTCCCTTCTCTCTCATGATTAGGTGATGTTCTAGTATCTTATGCGGACGACTGTCAGCTTTAATTAGACTTAATCGCTGCCAGACAACTAGAGACGGCTACTTTGGGCGGCATCTTCTTTGGCGCACTACGGTCAAGACTGGGTTAATCTTAAAGCTGTGTGCTTAATACTCAGCGAATGCAGACTGCTGACACAGTTGCTCCAAGTTTTGTGCTAACATTTTTGCCTTGGCTGTAAGCAGCTTTATTGACTTGAACAACAACAAACAGGAACAACAAAAACAAAAACAAAAACAAAAACCAAAGCAAAAACAACAACAACAATCACAACAACGAAATGCGGGCCTCACCTGGTCAGGCACATGGCAGACAAACGACTCTTTTTTTAAAAGCATTTTATTTGTTCGTTAGTGGCTGCTGTTGTTGATTTTGTTGTTGTTTAGCAACAAGTTTTGCATTTTATGTTTTGCATTGTTTTGTTCCGGCCATAATCCGGTCATGCCTGCAAAGCGTTGCCAAGCTGGCCACATTGTTCGGCAGTGACTCAAATGCTGGTAATGAACATTTTTAGCTACAGTTTCTGCCTTCTTTTTTTTTGTCATGGGTGTGCCGTCCGCTCGAAACTCGATCGCATATGTCTGGCATATTTGACTAAAATATTCCAAACAAAATTATGAATCAGCACAAAAATGAAATCGCCAATAGCCGTTTTGAAAACTGGGTAAATAAGGCCATGCACCTACTTGGCCAAAAAATCCAACAAAAAATCCAAATAGTTTACGAATATAAAACAAGAATGTACAGTTATCTAAGCAGTTTGACGAACTTTGAATACACTTGTTAAATTGTGTATGGAAAAAGTATCTTTTCCTGGGCTTAGCCTCGGGCTTGGATTTCAATTTGTATAATTCTATAGTCGATTTATAAGAAATTGTAAGATCAAAAGAACTACAAAGTCTATTCAGTAAACAATTCACTCTTTTACTTTTACTCATTTGCATTTATCAATTTATCAGAAATATGTATATTCAATTGTAATCTATTCCCTAAAGCGTCACACATTTCTTGGCATATTTTCAATGCCCCCAGCAAGGGTATACAAACCAGAATACACTAAGAAATCAGCAAAAAAAAAATAAATAAATAAATCTTGGCCACAAAATATTGTAAGTGGTATAAAACGAAAACGAAAAGCAGAAGAAAACAGCAACAACAACAACAGCAGAATACAAGAAACCTGCTTGAAAAGATGCGACGCGAGAAGCTGAAGCTGAAACTGAAGCCTGAGTCTCAGTCTCAGTCTCAGTCTGTGGCAGAAGTCGTCGTCGATGCCTCCAATGATGTGGCGACTGCTGAGATTCTTCATCACAGCTCAAAACTCACTCAGCCAGTAGAAATTGAATTGATGTTGTTGTTGCTGCTGCTGTTGTTGTTGTTGTTGGCCAAGGTAAAAACCGGCTCCAAGACAAGACTCTTGTCTGTGGCAAAGAAAAACGCACAAGCGTAAGCCGAGGACTGCGATCTGAGACTGGGCGATCTGAGTGTTTGGAATTGGGAGTTGGTTGCTGGAGTTGGAGTTTTTGTTGTTGTTGCTGTTGTTGTAGTTGTAGTTTATAAATAGCATTTCGATATATGCGGTGAAATCTTTGCCTCGAAAGGGTCAGCGTAGATTTGTATTTATTTTATTATTTTTATTTTTTGGAAAACAGGTAGCAGACGTGTGCAGCAGCTAGGGTCAGCTACATCATTAGCCGATCGAGGGTTGGAAAAACCCATGTGTTATAATTCTAGGAAAAAGGCGCCGCCGCCTGCTTTTCGTACTTACCCAAAGCCAGAAGAAATATGCCCAGTTAAATCAAGTACAATTCCAATAGACAGATCGCTGCTGTGTCAAGTAAATTCCAATATGCGCTGGTGCTTTTTTTTTATTTTATTTTTATTTTTCTTTGTTATTTTTGTTGTTGTATCTTACAGATACATTGGCTTCAGATACTGGTTTTCGATTTCGTGAAGAGTGAGAGAGAAAGAGATAGAGAGAGAGAGATGGCTGATTCGTTGTGGAGCAAAGGCGACAGTGAAAATGTCGCCGCTTTTGGTTCGTTGCTCCTGTCCAAAGATGAGTAATCCCAAAAAGTAGAAACACGTATCCGTTAATCGCTTCTATTTGTGAAGCTGCACTTTCTTCTCTTTTCTTCTTCTTACTATTATCTTTGTTGTTGTTGTTTGTGTGTTTTGTAGTTGTTAACAAACATTTACACGCTCGTTGGACTTTTGAACAGAACGCACGAAAAAAAAGTTGAACGGACAAGCACTGACAACAACAAGAGTAATAATAATAATAATAATAAACGATAATATTAATTTCGAAAAAACTACCTGACGCGTTACCGACGCGTCATAAAAACCAAACGCAAACGGTCGCTTCACTTGTTGGTGTTCTTGTTGTTGTTGTTGCTGTTGCTGTTGTAGTTGCTATTGTGTGCGTGTGTTTGTTTGTTTGCATATATTTTTAAAAACGCCGCGCTACGTTTCTCGATTCTTGACGCGCCCGTTTCACGTTCGTTTTCTGTCGTTAGTCGTGCGTCTCGCACGTCCACCTGCGTTGCCGTCTCAAAGTAAACTAAACCCAACTACGTTGAAAACAAGTTTCTGAAACGCCGCTGTCGCTGTCGCTGCCATTGCCGCTGCCGCTGCCGCTCGGTCGCTGTCGCCGCTGGCGTCGCTGTCGACAAACAGTCAAGCAACATAACAAGTCGAAACGAGATAAATGCACGCAAACACATGCACTCGCCGCTAGCAAGCAGCCACACACACACAGGAGCGGATTTGCAATGTTGTTGGGCCCATGTGTGTGAGTGTGTTATTTTATGATCTATTTCAAGTGAATACGCTTAGAATGAGATTGTTATTGAATGCAATGTGCTATTTTATTACATTGCATATACACATGTTTGTAGCTAGCTGTTGTATATTCTATTTGTATATTATTGTATGTTATTAAGTTATTGTCTTAAAGCCAAAACCAGAAGCACTAATGATTCACGAAAATTCTATAAATGAAAACATTATGAAATAATTGTTTTATTTTAAATGTATTTCATATGTTATAGGTATATGTATATGAATTTGTACATGTTACTTCTTCTAATTTAGAGAGAAATTTATGGAAGTCGATCTTCCAAAGAGAGAAATATGATTTAATATTATGAATATATTATGATATTTTGATTTCACTTGCAATCTTCTCACTTTTAGTTGTGTTTTGGCATTCGAAAATGTTTCTCATGAAACCCTCAAATAGTTCGCTTCGCACCTGAACAGAGATGCATCCAAATTGTTGCTGGCATCTCTGCTGGCATTGTTGCTGCTGTCGTTTGTTGTTGCCGGCTTTTTGGCTGGCGATGCTTTTGCTATTTTGCTTTTGTTTTTGCTTTTGTTTTTGCTTTTGCTTGTGCTTTTGGCTCGGCTGTTGCTGTTCTTGGTCATTGGCACTGCTGCAAACACCCACACCCCCTCCCCCAGCAGTAGCAGCAGCAGCAGCATAGAAAGAGGGTAGTTTCTATTTACACATACATACACACATAGAGATAGGCACACACATACATATATACATACATATATACACAGATACATATATATTCCCACCACTTCGACATCGTTTCGTATTTACATTTCACAATATGTACAAATGTCTGATGCTAAATATTTGATGAAGCTGCCAGCGCAGAGATAGCAGAGATGCAGACATCTGTACAGCTAGTCAGATATTAGAAAGAACGACGGGCTACCAGTTAGTATGTATATATATATATATATATATATATATATATATATATCTATATCTATTATATATCTGTTGCTCGTTTGCAAAATGGCTGCTCATCTGTTACCGGTCATATTTTATAGAACATTTTGCCCATTTGGCCATAACTGTCAAGTCAGAATGTTGTAGCTTTTATCAGTAGTTGTTGTTTTTGTTGTTGTTTGCTTTCTGCCTCTTTTGTTGTTGTTGGTACATTCGTATTTGCACTGACTGTTGGTTGATAATGAAGGCACAGCTGCCTTTATCTTTAACTTCAGCTGTATCTTATCTAAAATGCAGACATCCTCGCGCTGTCATTGCTGTGGCAATGTCAACGCCTTCAACATTGCCCCTCAGCGCATATGCATGAGTTATTACTGTATGTTGTTGTTGGTGTTGCTGTTGTTGCTGTTGTTGCTGTTGTTACTGCAGTTGTTGATGTTGCTGCTGTTGTTGCATGTGTCTCCGCATTTTCCATTTGCATTTTGTGAACAATTGTCAATTGCCAGTTGAGGACGCACTGCAGCAACTGCCATCGCCTGCCAGTTGCCAACACAATTTGCATAGTCCGTCCATCTATCTGTCTGTCTGTCTACCGAGTAGAAGAAGACGAGCGTGTAATATTTCTTGTCTACGCCAAGACAAGCTCACTTTGATGCCTCTCTTTGAACCTTCTCCAATTGCACCTAAATATGCACCAAACGCCCCGCCAAAAAAAAAAAAGGAAGAGCAACAACTACTTCAAGTAAAAGTGATTCCAGCGAAGATTAGCACAACTTGAATATACCACAGCTTTTAGCATATGTAAATTAGATTTAGATTTGATTTTGCTGGTATCTTTGCCTGCAAGAATTGTTCTAACCATTTTATTTGCATCGACTTATATTCAACATTAAAAAAATACGCTATTTAAAGAAAAAATAGTGTAAAATTATAAATTCAAATTAATTTATATGAATTTATAAACTATCTATTGTGGGAATTCTGTGTACACAAAAAATGAAAACCTTGGTTTTAAAAAAGAAATAATTTTGAGTTTTAGGAAATTTACTTTCTGAATAATAAGATAAGCTGATTTAAAGTAAAGTGTATTTTGATCTTTAAAATTCCACTTTGATTATTTTGTGTGCATGCCAAAATTGAGGTTTCTAAAATTACAAACGTTTCGTATTACAATTAATAAGTCAATATGATTTCTCAGTCTGGCAAATTTTAGTGGGTACTGGGTATAAAGCATAACATGAAGCTCAAAACTTGGCAGAAGTTGATGTGTGTCTGGCTTTTGTTTATCTTGTTGTTATGTGAAATTTGCATAAAACTTAGTTTATACTTGCAGCAGAAGGCTGCCGCGGCAGCTACCAGCTGTTGGTGCCCTTCTCTGTGGCAGACGAACTCTCAACCTGAGAGGCAAACAGCAGCTTTAAGCGCCAAACTGCACTTTGACCGCCTGCTCACCCAAGAGGAAGCGAGAGATAGGTGCGGGGATAGTTTCGTAAAAGTCATTAAAAAAAGGGCCGAGGTCCTGGCAATCTGCAGCCTAATGCATATTCATGGGTATTCTGCGCTCATCACATCATTTTGCATACAAAACTTGGCACTGGAAATGGAAAATGTTAAAAAGGAAAATGGGAATGGAAATTGGGAAATGGGAAATGGGAATTGGGAAATGGATCTCTTGCAGAAGTTTACTTTAATTAAATGTTAATCGTTGCACTCGTTTCGCATCACTTTAAAATTACTCGCAAGCCCGGAAATACGAGAATTGTGTGAAGTCTCACAATCAGAGCCACTTGACAATCTACATATAAATATAGAAACGAGGTGTTTAGATTCACACCTCTCAATGAGGCATGTAAAGAAAAACACTTTGCATCTGGGCAAGAAGGTGTCGAAGTCGAACTCTAGCCTAGAACGAGTCTTGAATGTTTACTTAAGTCCGAATCATGTTTTGAAGACCTAATTATCAGGAAATCAACACAAAATTTAATTTAAAAAACATGTATATATATAATTAATTGAAACTGTATTGTTCTATAAAGTCGTAGAAAAAAGAATGACATATTTGTTTGCGATTATCGATAATTGTGGAAATGGTACAAAAAAAATGATTACATTTAAATTAATTTAAAATAAATAAATTGTCAGTACAGCACTGTAAAAAAAACCTCGAAAAAAAGCAATTACAAAATGTACATTAATTCAAAATAAACAAGTTGTCAGTCTGTCTGTCAGCCAGCTATCATTTTACATTTTGTTGGCACATTCAAACAATTTTTATTTACAATTTTACACAATATCAATTGGTGTAAACTTTTCCGCACACATAAAAACTGTGGCAACTAATTTGACAAGTGACCAGTAAAAAAGTAAAATTAAAATAATTGCGCGGAATGAGTAAAAAGTCGCAGAAGCCAAAATACATCCTGATGGTTTGCGTGGGTAAAAATAAATAATATTAAAATAGTCAACTCCCATAAAAGAGAAAAAAATAAACAAACATCCTTTAGACAACATTTGTCGCTCACCCGTTGCGGAGGCTGTGATGCGTGCCGTAATTGCGCAGAATGGTCTCCAGTATGAGTGGCATGTGGATAGTGCAGCCATAGAGGCGTGGCATGTGGGCGCACCTCCAGATCCACGAGTCCTGAGTGTTCTCGGCCAACACAAGATTGTGTATAACGGTTGTGCGCGGCGTCTCGTAGCGGATGATTTTCAAAAATTCGACTATATATTTGGCATGGATCACAGCAATATGGCCTCGTTGCGTCTGTTGGAGCCGCATTATGCCAAAGCCAATTTGTTGCTGCTGGGTGACTTTTTGTTTGGCCTGAAGCCCACTGAACGCATCATTGATGATCCCTATTACGTAAGTGCATACATAGTAAGTACCTTGCATAATTATTTCATTGTTTGCATTTGCAGTTAATGGGTGAGGAGCCCTTTGAGAAGATATTCAAGCAGTGCAGTTGTGCCTGTTCAAATTTTTTAAAACAAGCGCGCTCTGGTGAAATTATAACCTAGAATTCAACTCACTGGCACTAGTGCAGGGTTAACGAACAGCTGTTTGTGTCTCATGCTGTCAATTCGCTCGCTTTGCTAGTGTTGGTAAATTTCGCCAGAGGCAGCTAGCAAACAAAATTAGAATTAAACGTGTACATTTACTTTTAAAACATGGTACAAAAGATATTAATGATCTGTTTGGGTAATAAATTCAAAATAAGTCAAAACACTCAACTCGTTAATTGATTTCCCCTACACACGCACACAAAGGCAACATTTGCAGGTCGCCCATAGCTGAAACTGTCATGACTGATGTTTTGGTCAAGTTAAATCTGCAATCTGTTGTGGTGGACAGCGCCGCCATTGGTCCCTGGCATGTTGGAAAACGTGCAGATCCGCGAGCATTGAGCACACTGAAGAATCACGACCTGAAAAACACCCACATTGTCCGCCAGATAACGAAGCAGGATTTCAATGAGTTCGACTACATTTTTGGCATGGATGAGGAAAATATGAGCGAATTGCGCCGTCTAGCGCCAAATGGCTCTAAAGCGGAGCTGCTGCTGCTTGGCGATTTTGGCCTGAGCAAAGAGAATCGCATCATTGAGGATCCCTACTATGTAAGTGTTGTAAAACTGCTTTGCTTTGCAGTTACTGTGATAGCTTTTATTTTGTTTACAGGAACGTGGCGATGAGGGTTTTGAGGTGGCTTATCAACAATGTGTTGTTGCCTGTAAAGCGTTTGCAGAGCAGCGATTGCAAAAATAATTATAGTAGGTAAATTGTTGTTGTTGTATGTTGTTGAACAATTAATAAACCAGTTTTGAAATGTGAATTCGATTGATTATTCTTGTAGTAGGTGAGTAATTCTTACAGTAGTCGCTCGCAAATTAACCCCCATGAAATTTGATTACGTATATAATAAATTTATTAAAATTGATTTATTTAACTCATAACTAATTTTTGGTGTACAAATTGTGTTTGCAGAATCTTAAATTGTTCACACTCAACCAATGCGTTTACTTTTGCGAGCGACCACTGTAGTGTTGCTCATTCTCTCGAGTGGTGATTGTTAGTGGTGAAATTCAGTCGGTAAAATTTCCTTGTGCATTGTTGACGTCTTTTTTGACGGCATGAAAGTTTTATTTGTCTGCTTGGGTAAGTGGCGCTGAATAAAATAATGGGTACAGAGACAATTACTAATTGCATCATTTATACTTTCGATAGGCAACACCTGTCGCTCACCCATGGCGGAGGCGGTCTTAAGACAGCTGATATTTAAAAAGCAGCTGACCGATTGGGAGACGGATAGCGCCGGACTGCGAGATTGGAATGTGGGCTGGCTGCCACAAGGACGCGCTCAGGACCTGTTGAAGCAGCATGGCCTGAAGACTGAGCACATGAGCCGAGAGGTATATAGATATATATAAATAGTTTAACTTATGTGCATCTTTTTTTTATACTATGATCAATCTTTCAGATAACCTCTCAGGATTTCTATGACTTTGACTACATCTTCGGCATGGATGATAGCAACATTCAGGAGCTGCAGCAAATAGCTTCCCGTTTGCAGCCACCACCAACATGTCAAATCCAACTCCTGGGCAGCTACTTGAATCGCAAGGAAGATGAGATTATTCCAGATCCATATTTTGTAATTTGTTTGAGATTTAATTGAGTTTTCTTTTTAATTTAATTAATTAATTCTTTTGTATTCGCAGAGTCGAGGCATGGGCGGCTTTCATGCGGCGTTCGCACAGATTCTGGAGAGCTGCGAGCGTTTTGTGCAGCAGCACAGCAATTAAATTTCTAAATTAGTATTAAGTGTTTTAATATTGATTTAATAGATGATCATATGCGCTTTAAAAAATCACTGGGCTTCTTTCTATCTTAAATTTTAATGTCATATTGCGAGATATCAATTTCAGTCAATTTAAATGTTAAAATTTTAGCTTCAAGCAATTTCATTCACATGAAAATTCTATTCCAATTTCTAGTCATTTATAATGCGGGCTTAAAGGCTGTCAATTTGTTGTATATAATAAAACATAAGGCATAATTTATAAAGCATTGTTTCAATTCACATAAATTACTATTTTTAAAATACTTTGCCCTGCAGCACTTTATCCATAAAACGTGTCCAGCTGTACTCCAGTATCTGAAAGGCCCTCTTCTGCTCCTTCTCCGTTAGCGTCGAGTAGCGCACCGAATTGAAAACAAGAGTTTTGAGCAGACGAAGGCCGGCATTGTTGGGAGCTAAGCTCATTATAGCGTAATAAAAATCATAGGACAATGCCTTGGCATTCCAGAAGCCCGGATCATCATTGCAGATGACGACGGGAACATCCAGTGCCAAAAGCTGAGCACCCGGATGATTACGCATATCCCAAACGAGATGCAGCACCTGATTCGAGATTGGATTCAATTCCACAGCTATATCCCGAGTTTTCGCAGCATTCATCAGAATGGGATGCTTGACCAAGGCGAAGGCATGTCCGATTCTTGTGGTATTTAGCAGCAGAGCATCTAACAAATTGATGTCCGTTGAAGCGCCATACCAATCTTTAAAATACATTTATGCTTAGATAACTTATTCTTTTTGTTTTGGCCAATTTACTTACTCGTTTCCCCTGCATGCAGAAACAAGCGGGCGCTGGGCGGCAGATCCTTTAATGCCGCTAGATGTTGATAGAGCGGCTTACCATTGTCCTCTTGACCCACCAGATCAAAGCCAACGACAAATTGCGGAAATTCCTGTCTATGACAAGGATTAAGATTGGCTCAAAATATGAATTGCCAACTTAATAATTTGAGAGCTTACTGTAATAATTTGAACTCCTTCACATTCTCCTTTATTTTCTCGATATCTGCTCCCCGCCAAACCGCATAGATGACCTTGATGCCCAAAAAGTTTGGATGCAGTCTCACAAATTTCTCATTCAGGAATTGCAGCTCCCTCACCGATTGCTCCTTTGGAAAAGTACGTCCACTGGCATCGTACAACTGTGTGATCGGAGAAGAATTAGACAGCAAAGTCAAAGGCATCACTTTTATCGGAACGTAGACTCAGCTCACCTCGCTTAGACTTATGCGCAGCTCGGCATACATGACATTGTCATTATAGAGCTCCTCCAGCAGCTGCCAATGATAAGCGCGATAGGCGGGCAGATAATAAATGGCATCTCTTAAGGTATCAAACATGCCCTGGAATTTATTCCACACAACTGTTATTGTTGGATGTTCCACTGCCGAGAGAAAAATGAAGTGAGTTAATGGTTTATTTAAGGAGCTACAATACGTTTATGAATATTGTTTTTAGATAAGTTTCGAAGACACTTGCAATCTGGAAGGAGGTAAGTGTTTAAATCACACCTGATCATAAGATTGCGTCAAGATTTAAAATTATCAAAACTTGTGTGTTTAAAACGTTTAAACAAGATTTGCACTTATTTATAAAATTTATATAAATCAACTTTAAGATCAACTTTTTGGTTGCATTTGGTTGATCGTTTTATTCGCTACTTACACTCCGGCACAGGCGTATATAAATTAATGAGTCTCTCGAAATTCTCATCGTACATCGCCGGATCTATGGAGTTGCGTCTCTCATCTGCCACATAGACATACTGGGATGTGCATCCATGCTCCTTGATAGCTCGCCGAAAGGTCAATCTGCTGCGTCCCTCGGCAGTCGTGCATCGCAATAATCCTGGCATATATGACATATTCTGGACCACCCACTTGGAACTCACAGCCGCCGTGTTGTGCACATGGAGCAGCGCCCCTTTGGGCATCTGTTGGAGGAACTTAAAGACTGCGCTGCGATCGATTAAAGGTTTCGCTTTGAAGAAATGCATAGCGGCTGCATTTTGATCGGCATTTCGAAATCCTTGTGCCAACTCGCCCAACTTGTACTGCATGAAGAGATCATCCACTTTGGACTCCTGATTGCTGAGCTCGGTGCGGCCACCTGTCATCAGCTGCTCCTCGGCATTGAGCACCGCCTGGCGAGCTTTCTCGTAGCCTAGAAAACCAAATTGTATTGTTAAATATTCATTTTAGAGATATTAAATATATAAAAACAATATAGTAAATATTCCCTAATAGTTGAGTTATTGTATAAGCATTTTTTTGTTGACCAACTGAATCCGTTGACAAAAAGTCGGACTACTACATGGAATGGCATATTGATTAACTGTTTAACTTTAGACACAACTGTCAGGATATATAAACGTCGGCATGTCGAAATTAGCTAATACTTCTTAATTTAAGGCTTACTTAATGCAGTTTTCTGTTCGGCGTATGATGGACTGACCAGTAGAGCCACAAGCAGCAACAGACACTTCATTTTGTCAAATGAAGTCAATAAAATATGTGTTGGCCTTAGTTTCGATTTATTTTTGGCCAAGTTAACGAGCCGCCCACATAAATATTGACTTTCGCCTGATTGACACGTTGAGACTTGTCGTATAATTCCTTTAGCTGGTTTCAGCCTAAAACAATTTTGGTATTGCCAAGTATTTTGCTCCGAACGCCAGCAGCGCTCATCGAGAACTGTGCAAAATGCTGTCTCTTTATCAATTCACAGTGGCAATTTGTAAAATTGTTTACAAAATTACTTAAGCATAAGCATTATTCACAATTAATTTTTATTCCCTTCTGTTTGTTTATTTTTTTTTGTTTTTTTTTTTTTTTTTGTTGCAAAAATTATTCTTCAGAGTTTTTTGACTGGAGGAGGAATGGCTGTGCATATCAAGTGAATCAAAAACTAGCAATAAATACAAAATAGACACGCGCCCAGCGCCTTTTTTAATTTGTATACCCTACTTGTAGATACTACTTGTAGTAAGGTAGTGTTAGTAGTATTAGTTGCCGTTATAAAAACCAATTAACAAATAGTTCAAAATTACACAGTAGGTGAATAAACGAAACTTTGTCACTTAAATGCTAAACAAAAATCGATAAAAGAACAATAAACTTGACCTTGCCTCCATCTTAGAGCTGATAGACAAGTTTTCACTTAGCCATTTACGTTTCACCTGTTACTTTATTCTTGAGACAATTAATGTGTGCAGAGCTTAGAGGGTATCAGCAGGTAGAGCAATATTTCTGAAGAACTTGGCAAATTGTCACTGACGTTTACGGACGCGCTTAGCTGGTTTCTAATCGCATACGAAATGAGCTGTTTCCCAATCAAAAGCGATGCTTTGGGGGGCTGGGCGTGGTACATATACTGTACACATACTTAACGGTAATTGGAGACATCAATTGTCGCCCGCTTGAAACAAAGTAATATTCGGTATTTATAAGAAATAATTTGTTATTTTAAACAGTATTCGCAAAGTCACTGAATATAACAATTTTGGGAAATTATACTTGACTGTGTTGCATAATGCGATTGTCTGTTCTTGAACGGTTTGAAAATCAGCTTTAACTTCTGATTCACATTGCAAATATCTTGCAGCTTATCTTTCGCAGCGAGCGCTATCAAATAACTGACAAATGACGAATGAAAATTATCTATTAAGTTTCTTGTTCGTAATGTTCGATCGTTCACATTTAAAAAAAAAATACATGTTTGAAGAACCTGGGCAATGCTGCCGAAAATTCTCCATTCGCCGGATATAGTCCAACGGTCGAGACCCGTCAACGAACTAGCTCTGTTCGGGAATGTGGGCGGGGGTTTTGTTGACCTATCTCGGCACACTGGGTGAATTTTATTTATAGGGTCCCTAAAAAGCCCTGTTGGGTAATACTTAAATGAATTGACCCTTCCGGTCAATCCGAATTCAGCCCAAAGATCGCAGAAAGGCTAATCAAGATAATCTGCACCCGACCCGACCAGGACCTGTACGGGTAATGGTGATTGCAGATCCCCATATGTGCATATCAATTCAATTCAGACTTTACGACCCCATGATTCGGAGAAAAAAAAAATGTATGTTCTCATTTTATAAACTTTACCCCGTTTTAATCGTTAATGGCAAAAGAATGGTATCTAAAAACTAAACTTAGTATTCGTTATTTTTAAATAAGATTTGGACTTTGAATTATTCATTTTTTTAAAGACCTAATTGAATCTAGGGTAGTGTGAGAATTCTTAAAACTAACATTTGGAGATTGATTTCTTGAAGTCGATTACATATTTAATTATTATTTTATTTTATTTTTTTTTTTTTTGTAACTAAAGATTCTTAAAATATTTCCAGTGTATATGCAAAATTATTTATCATACAAAAGAAAATTATATTAAATTTTGTTCTTTCATTTTAACTTTTTCAACTAGCATTTTTATTCATGTTATTTATTATTTATATTTCTCATTTTTGTTCTTTATTACATGTCCTCAATTCAATTCACTTTCGCACCTGAGAATAATAGTTTTCTTTATATGTAAAAATTGAAAAGGGTATATATGTGTGATTGTAGATAAATGTAAAGAAATTTTGTAATAAATGTTTTACAAGGAGGGGATAATTTTACTTTAATTCAAAATGTTCTCTTTCAAGTTTTTCGAGTATGCATACGTTACATATTAAGTCATTAAAAGTGACGTTGTAAGAGTCAATCAAAATAAAAGATCATCAAAATCTAAGAGAGAGCAGAGAGCGCAAGAGCTTTAGAGCGTAATCATTATTGAGCTTACGCGCACGCTTACGAGTAACCTCGCTCACGCTCGTTTTAGCTCGCTCTCGATTCATTGCTCACTCTCTTTGTTCACACACGTGCAAAAACCTGCGCTAGCCCTCACAGTGGGACAAACAATGCAATCACTCACCCAAATTTCTGCACGATGAAGGACTTCTCGTAACTAGTGTTGTTGTTGTCAATGGTTTGTTGTCTTTGTTGTTTTTGGTTGATATTATACCAACGATACCAACAATTTTGCACTTATAACTAAATATAATTTTACACTTATAGCTAAATATAATTTTGCAGTTATAACTGTAATTTATAATTGTAAGTTGCAGTCGGCGTTTTACGCTGCATGGCTGGTTAATTTTTATGTGGATTTCTTTTTTTTTTGGTGATCACTGCACTTTCGTCTGCTGGAGTTTATATATATATATATATATATATGGAGTTTTGATTATACATATATATATATATATGTATAGTAATTTATTCTCATATTAAGGAAACCATGTGCCGGGAAACATTTAGTTTTGGGATATTTTACTTATTTGTTTATTTTTTTTGCTGTTCCAATCAGCGATAACGATCCCATCCACTTTAGGCCGTGGATGGTTTAGAAATTTGAAGATTTGTTTTCCTGTCCTGCTCGTCCTCAATTGATATTTTTATTTTTTTGTTTATAATTATCACGAGGAAGGACACGTCTTCTTGCTCCTCGACTTCGAATGGAAAAGAAGGAAGCTGGAGCTAAGAAGCAGCAGCTTCTTTTCTGCAGAGCTGTTACCAGGGGCAATGCCGACAACGAATCGACAAATTTCCCTTAACGGATTTTATTTTTGTACCGAAGCAAATTAGGTGGTTTCTACTTGTAATTTGTTGTATATTATTTTATGGTAATTTTGTGTTGCTCTCTCCAACAAAATTGAATTAAATGAACTATTGAGCCATTACATGTTTTTTGTAGTTCAATGTTGTATTTATACTTTATATATTATGTTATATGTATTATTTTATTATTTTTCCAACGTTGTTCACTTGACAATGACAATCTAATTCGTCACATCTTCCCCCCAAACCCATCTCTTGCTTTTCACCCCTCCGACTCGACATTTTTCTCACCTTTTCGCACACATTTTGCTCTTTCAAATGTGGCAAATTTGTACATGTCCCACTCAATGACAAGTATCAATTTTAAGTGTCCCCAAAACAATTTAGGTTAGTAAACAATATGCAGCAAAAAAAAAATTGTTCACTATAAATATACAAAACAATGCTGATAACATATTTACATAGATATAGTAAATGCTGCTTTCGGCATACACGATTCCCAAGTGACCCACATATAGCGAAAAGCTTAAGAGGCATTGCATTATGAGATTTATAGAGAAATTATTTTTATATACAAAGTTCTTACATCAATTTTATGATAGATCATTTAAATACAATTTTTAATAATTTAAAACTTTTTTATCTTATGTGTATTCTTCGATATATTTAGATTTCTTCTATTTTTAAAACATGAATTCACAGGACAACAGCAAAATCAGTCGACTTAAGGCAAACTAAGTTTCGAAATATGCAAATGTGAAATTGCAGGGTATTCAAAAGTGTAATATTCGCGATTTATGCAGGGCTCAAGCCTTATATGTTATGTTATGTATAATTTTTCGCGCCCCCGTTGGTCAGTATGCACAATTTGCACAAATCTCTGACATTGAACTCTGGGCACAGCTGGCGCTGATCTCGCCCAGAGCGCCGAGAGCAACCGGAATCACGGAGACTTTTTGGAGAATACCAAGCATAAGTGTTGATAGTCGCAATTTGCCAGCGGCTTTATCAGTGAGCAACTGAACGGCAGACGACGCGCATCATCTTACATATAAATATAAATATATATATAAATATATAAAGAACATAACGGATTATTTATTATTTATTTTTGCGTAATGCTGATCAAATTATTGTGTCTGTGGCTGTCCCTAGTGGGTCATCTACTAAGCGCAGATTTACGTATGTTTAAAACAAAAAAAACAACAACTCTTTTAGGCACGACCTTGCAGACTGCAGTGCTGATATTAAAATTTCGTAATATGTTCTAAAAACCGAGCATTAATCAGAGCCACTCGTTAATCAGAATTTAGTCCGGATATGTTGGTAAACAAAAAAGTTGTTCAAACAAGACCTCATTTTTCCTCATTCGACTGATAATCCCCTTGGCAACTGATTATTTCACAACAAAATGATAATACCTTCTGCAAGGATACACAGCTAAATCGGTTCAATTTGATATTCCCATTAATTAGTGAAAATACGTATTTCAGCATATGAGACGCTTCGCGAGCGAATTATGAAAGCTGAACAAATGGCCTCGTTGGGTGGCAGTTTGTGGCTCACGGCGGATGAGGAGAAAGCCAACAGTGTTCTGATGAATGCGAAACGGGCGGAGATCGCGGAGGGTGTCAAACATCCGGAGAAATATCCGCCAGCATTGCACTTCTTCCAGGGCAAACAATTTGTGCGACAGAGCGAAGTGTTTCGCATTATACAAAAGATGCCCAAGGGCGCCTTCCTGCATGGCCACAACACCGCAATGGTCAGCTCCAAGTGGATTATAACGAATCTCACCACGACCAATAATCTATACACCTGTCGTGATATTAATGGATTACTGATATTCACCTATGATACGGCCAGTTCCAATTGCCACAGTGAGGAGCAGAATGTCTGCACGGAGCGTATCAACGCCGAGGATCGTCAACAATATGAGAGACAGCTGGAGAAGCACATCAATATGCATAGCAATCACCCAGAATGTAAGTAAATGTTCCGCAATTGATCAGCATTACTACATGCAACTTAATTATTTGTAATGGTTATTTTAATGTGTGTCTATTGATCAGTTTCGAATGAACTTGCAGTCAGCTTTATCTTAGACTTTAGAGATATGTCTCTGTGGAGATATATTTATTGTATATTATAAAATCGCAACTTTCTTGAAAACTTACAGCTCTCTTGCCGAATAGAAAAAAGATTTGGAATCGGTTTGAAAATATTTTCACAACTGTGGATCGCTTGTACAAATATCAGCCCACCTACTGTGCCTATCACAAGCGGCTGTTGGAGGAGCTGTGCGAGGATAACATCATCTATGCCGAGATAAGAGCCTCGCTGTCGCCAGTAAGTATGCAATGGAAAAGTCCTAAGAATTGAATCTACTAAGACCAGTTTCTGTGCTCAGCTTTATGATGACAATAATCGCACGTATAGCTCGCTGGATGTGGCCAATCAGCTGGAGCGCATTGTGGAGGAGTTCAAGGCCAAGCATCAGGACTTTGTGGGCCTCAAGGTCATCTACGCAAAGCGCAATCGGGCATCGGAGGAGAAAATGGCCGAGAATATTCGCACTTTTAAACAGCTGCAGTAAGCAAACATTTAGCCTTCGGCTTCCAAAGGGAAATAAGTTTAAATTCTCTCATTCTTTAACATCCTGTTAAAGCTCTGCCAAACCAAACTTTATCATAGGCTTTGATATGATAGGCCAAGAGGATACCGGAGACATGTTGAGAAAGTATGTGAATGAACTCTCCGATCTACCCAACACAGCCAACTATTTCTTCCATGCGGGCGAGACAAGTAAGTCCCCTTCTTATATATTATATATCGTATAAAAATACCTCATCTAATGACAAAACTCATTTAGATTGGTATGGTCGCACGGATTGGAATATGATGGATGCCATATTGTTGAACACCAAGCGGATTGGACACGGGTTCGCTTTACCCAAGCATCCACAATTGTGGTCGACGATCAAGAAACGGAATATTGCCATCGAGGTGAATCCGTTGTCCAATCAGGTCTTGGGTTTCCTCTGGGATTTGAGAAATCATCCAGCGAGTTTTCTGATTGCCGAAAACTTTCCCATTGTGATCTCAGCGGATGATCCTGGAGTTTGGGGTGCAAAGGGTCTAAGCTATGATTTCTACTATGCTTTTATGGCCATGGCCCCAGTGGAGGCGGATTTGCGTTTCTTGAAGCAGCTGGCATTGAACTCCATCAAGTATTCGGTGCTCACATCGCTGGAGAGGCGCAAAATCAATCGAGTGTTCCAGCGAAAGTGGCAAGAGTTTATTGCAAACATCTTAAATCCCAAGTTCAAATAGAAAATAAGATTTAACTACAACTAGAGTTTAAGCTAATACAAAGAGAGTAAACTAAAAGCTAACAGCTAGTTTTCCATATGTAATCCTAAACAGTATGCGGCGCAAACCAGCCATGCAGACACTTGGGCACAGGTCCATTCGTATGGAAGTCACATCTACCCAGCTCCGTCATGCTCTTGGCACAGAGTACAATCAAGCCCACATAACGATCGTTGAGTCCTCCAACCACCATGGAGGCTAATATGACGCCATCATCTTCACTTTGTGGCTGTGGTGAAGGCACAAAGATTGGTTCACTTGGATAGATGTTATCCTCGCACCAGGTCTTGCACGTCTTAGTCTCAACATCCACTTTGATGAGCTGCGAAGAGAGAGATTTATGGTTACCAAGCGAGTGGATTCTTAGTGTGATTCTTATGCTTACCGTTCCCGGATTATGTGCATCCACATCGGAGCTGATGGCATAAAAGTAGCGATATTTTTTTCCCATATAACGCTCATAGTATATCCTTGGCGTCTCACATCCCCAATCGCAGAGCATTTCGGGTCGCAACAGTATCCCATTGGCACTCTGATATGCTTCGGCCTTAGTGTGGCCCAGAGTGATCAGATTAACACCAGCATCCTCATCATGGCGGCCATGCTGTGGACTCTCCTGCCTGCCATTTGTGGCCATATAGGTGATGTCTGTGTATTGCGAGGCAGAGTGCTTGAGGCGGGAGGATGGGGGTGCGGTAAGACCCACCAGGGACAAGGATTTTACCAGGCGACGCTTGCTGAGAGCCACGACCCCTGCACCGAGTGGCAGGACAAAACGCAAAGGACGACCGCGAAAGAGCATGGCATAGTTGGGATTCGTTTGCATATTCGCTATGGCCTCCATATACATGCAATTGATCATCTCGGGATTCTTGTAGCTGCATATATCAACCACAACATGGCCATCCTGCTCGTAAGCATTGATAATGTGCAGATAGAAAAAGGCTTCCGATTCGTAGGTCTGTACCAGTTTTCCACTTCCCCGCTCAATGAGATGGAATAGTGTGGGTTTGTCCTCGTACCATTTTAGGCAGGCAGATAAATTCTGATTGTTCAACTGCGATCGGACGTAGTCCGTCAAGGACACTGACAACGGTTGCTCCACAATCACAAAATAATTGTCTGTCAGTCCAAACGTGTGCATATAGCCAGGATGCAGCTTCCAGCGACAGGGCAGTGTGGCAACCACATGTGCATCCTCGAACATGTGCTGGCCGTTGGGAAAGCAAATAATAGTGTAGGCCGGCCCAGATTTTGTGATAGTCGTGCCCAAATTGTAGACTGTGCCGCTGGCCACCACATGCGGATGCGATGTGTGATTAATAACGCCCACAAAGTCCGTGGTGCAAATACGGCCCTCAGTGGCTAAAGTGCACGGATTAATCCTGCAATCAACGATTAATAACATTACATAAAAGAAGTACATCATTAAATATTGCTTTCGCTATGCCTTTTTATGGGAGGATATTTGAAAACATTATCAAATTATTCCTTTAGAATTTCAAGATGCATAAACAAGTGGTCAAGCGACTGTTCTTATTTCTTATAAATAGTAATAAATAGTAGTCGTATATACTACTATATATTCTGACAATGAATTTTCAAATATAAACACAAATATTAAGTATACGCACCTGTGCATAAAAGGCGTTTCGGTAAATGTGTAATATTGATCACCGAACGGATAAATAGATATCATGGAGTTATCGCTGCCACTGTCCGGCTTAAAGATTGCACCAAACTTGTCAAAGATCGAGTGACATGGATCCGGCACGGCAGCTGTGCCAAATTCGGTGACCACAATCCGTTGAGCCGAGCGATTCTTTTGCAGCGTCTGCGTGTCCACAAAGCGATTCTGGTAGGTGACCCGACCATTCTTAATGGCAAAGCGATGCAGCAAAGCGGAACAGTCGAACAGATGATTGAAGCTCATGTCGCCCACTTTCCAGCTGCCAGGACCATTGCGCAAGAGACTCCCATTCAACCAGGTGGGTATATGTCCACTCAAGTGACCCTCAATGGGGTCAACAATCTCACGCTCACAGGAGCGCAGCCAAACATCCGAGGCACAATTGGGATAATAGCCAGCACTGCCATCCAGACGTGTTGCCTCCGGATCAGCCCGCTGCTCATCGTACTTGACCTACGGCGAAGAGGCAAGATTAACGCGCTATTGATTGACATTGGGTACAAAGCAGAAATAAGCTGAATTTAAGTCATGGCTTAATGTGGATTATCCGCTGTCAAATCCATTGTTTGCCGCATTCCATGTATTTCATCAGCTGCAAATTTTCCCATCGAACTTGACCAGGTGGCACAAGGCAAAACATTTTCTACCCTTATCAGCGTCTGTCGAACTTATTTCTAACTTGAACTCTCCTTTATCGAATTTTCTGTATATAGTCCTTTATATCTAAATTTTTATATCTTTTTTAAATGTTTAGTTTTGTATTAAGCTATAAAACATTTTATTGTTGCTCACATCGATTTTTTGATCATTAATGGTTCAATAAAATTACGATTTCACTCAAACTTTATTTTAGTAAGTCTAATTTCTCATTGTGTAGTTTGAAAATTTCGACTGTGTTTGAAATTCAAGTTATTAAAATTGTTGGGCACATTTCTTTCGATAATTTTTTTCAAATTTTGTCATAAAATTCACAATTATTTGTTCTGTACTAACCGCAAAAAAATCACGTAGAAAATTCTTAAAAACGCTTGCTGACATTGCAACAGTTTGTTGCCGGAACGCAAGAGTTGCAGGGAGACAAAGAGAGAGAGAGAAAAGAAAAAAAATTTGGAAATCACAGGTACTTTAATGTCTGACAGTAGATGCTACGGAACTGAAGCGACCGGCTAGAAAACCAAATGACAACTGACAACTGGCAAGTTAGCCAATTCAGTCGCAGCTCGCCAACCAAATGCAAAGCGTTCTCTTGCTGTGAGGGTGGGCACATTGGGGACCGTAGGCAACTGACCCTCCGAGCAGTTGATTTGCCCGTGTATTATTCATAATTTCGATTGACACTCGTCGTCGCCAGAGTTGTTTGTTTGTCGCTTGTAAGCCTCAACGTAGAACAAAGCATGTTCGTAGCAAAAGTCGCAATAGAAACAAGAATTTTCCGCTTTATTCGGCAGGCCGCCGCTTAAATACCCTCGCAGAGTTGACTCCACCTGGTCTAGCTATATCTATATCTATATATATTTAATAATTACATGATATATGGCCAAGGCAATATTTCAAAGGAATATTCCATTGACAGCTATATGATATAGAGCTATATCTGAACCATATTCACAAGTTTTCCGACTGTACCAAAAATAACTTATTCTTTCCCATTTCTTTTATAAATATGGATTCTAATAGTTGGGTAGACAGACACATGTTATGCTGATCAAGAAAAAAATACTCTTGTTGTCGGAGATGATTGCTTCAATGTGTTACACACAACACAAATAATTTAGAATACCCTGTACATAGCACATGGCACATAGCATTTTTGCTGCTTCGGCGACAATTGAGCAAAATACTATAACTAACATTTTTGCATAGGCTTAATGCAAATAGGGGAAACTTAATACACACCACTGACTGACTTTTAGTGTCTGACCTTGCTGCCAAGTAAAGCGTCATTATTATTTTTTTTTTGTATTTCATATCTCTTGCAGAAGCCACAAAACAAGGTGCAACAATAACAAGTTAAATGGATGGCAACACAATGTTGAAGTAAGAAAGACAACTTTCATCTCTCCATAAGCTACACTGGACAAATGAACGCTCACATTCCTGTTTCTTCAGCATAGACAAAATGTTTTCTACATTTTCAGAATATAAATATGAAAAAATATTAATTTATTCACAACTTTTTAACTGCATTATTTCCGATATTTGAATGATAAGTGTGCCGTGCTTTCGTCACCACGGATAAAGTGCTCCACACAAATTGCGCATACGTCCCGTGTTCAATACACACATTTGCTTTGGACTTAAGTTCATGATCGTATCAATTGTGGGACAGCCACAAGTTAAGTCTACATCTGACAATTTAAATTCATCAGCTCTGGGCAGGTGCATCTTTTTGAGAATTGCCCTAGTTTAGGCATCTTAAGATTGAATTTAAATTGTTTTCAATTATTGAAAATTTGACCAGCTGCAACTTGATTTTCGATGAGAATCGATAGGCGACTGAAATTTTATGACAAAGAATTTTTTGCCATAGTTAATTTAGTTATATATACACAATTTGGAAATAATTTAGAATTCATCTTTGGCTATAGCCATGCCCATTATTGTCTTTAAAAATCATTTTTAATTAGAACCTTTTATTTCTTAGACTATTAAGGCAATATGAGGAACTCTATACTAATATGCAATTTCAAATGATTCGTTTCATTTCTTTTGATTTATATATTAGATTATATTTGGTTTAATTAAGCGTTTATGTTGAGGTGTTGAAAAACGCATGGACACACCTTTATTTGCAAGTGTTGGGCAACACCTCACGCACACATCAGCTGTTGTTGACATACAACAAAATCGACGAACGGCGCAAAACAACGCCGAAAATAAAATTAAAAACAAAATATATATGTATATATTACTGAATTCTTTTTCGACTTGCCAGCAGCAACAGAAACGACAGCGACAATTCCATTTTCCCCAACCCCAGCCAATTTGATGATAATTATTGTGTGAGCTCTGCGGACTGCAGTGGTGACTTCAATTTGGATTTTGGAAACTCCTCCTACACCCAATACGCCTGTCGCCGGCCCTGCGAGATGAATGAGCGTGGCTGCAGCAAAATACCCCGGGGCTCTGCAAAGATACGCCAAGGACCAACGCCGCGGCAGAAGTACTCGCTTCAGCCGGTGTTCCATGAGCGGTCCAAGCACGAGGATGATTCGCTGTTGTCCAACAATCTGTGGAAGCTGGCCCGCAAAACAGGCACCCTGAATCTAACCAACAAGGGAATGGCACGTGGTGAGTATAACAGTTATGAATTGTATTGCTTGCTATTAGGGATGCGAACGGGATGGGCATGGATCTGCATCGAAATGGGCTTTCCCGTTCCCATCTCTGATTGATATCATCTGTGATATAGTCGTTACGGCGGAGCAAATACATCGTTGGAAATCCATGATAAAACCGGTAGCAATCGAACAAAAGCCGTTCAATGGGGAACGTGGCATCGGGTACATGGACAGCAGCGCCTTGTGGTTTCTCTATATGTAGATGACGATTACCATCGCTCTCGATCTCGAACTTGGCCCTGAACGGACCAAAGAAGGCGTCGTACAAATTACACGCCTCATCGGTTGCACAGACTTCCCATGACGCAAGCCCGACCTAGGCGTTGTTGGCGCCACGCTTAGCATTTAGTTTGTGCGCTGCGCTGGCTGCATGCAGAAGTGTCGTCGCTCCGCTGATTGAAACAGAAACATCCTTCAAGATTGCGTCCTCCAGGCAAACGCGCAAGAAGCAGCTCACATCGTTTTGCATGTGTGGTCCGCATCGGCGACAGCGACGCTACTATCAGATTCGTGAATTCCAAATGGCCTCATCCGGTGACGAGCTGGAAAGCGAGGATCCCGACGATGAGCTCGAACTGGACGATGAACCAGCAGCGCAGCCCAGCCAAGATCCTAGTAGTCGATACTAAACGAACAACCCAAATCTCATCTAACGCTCATCTAATTCTCCTTTTGATTGCAGTTCCCGAGCGGCTGTATGATATTAATGAGGCGGATGCTGATAGCAAGAGGGCCGACTTGGTGAAGTTGTCGATCAACGAGGAGGATGCCTGGTGGAATCAAGTACCCATTAATAATCTAGACTTGAGCTCGAATGCTCTAACGCACATATCACCCAAAATTGAGAATCTGCTGACACTCACCGTGCTCCAGCTGCATGACAATGCTTTAGTCTCACTGCCACCAGAGATAGGCAAGCTGGAGAAACTGGTGCGATTGAATCTTAGCCACAACAAGCTAAGTGAATTGCCAGCCGAGTTCTACAGCTTGCCAGAGCTGCGGCATTTAAATATATCGCACAATGAATTCCTCGAACTCAATCCGGATATCAGCAATTTGCATATGTTGGAATTCCTGGTAAGTAATTTAACAAATTTCTCTTATATCGGTTATGGTGATGCAAATATTTGTCCAAATAAAAAAAAATGCAATTTATATTTCTCAAATTTCAATTTAAAAAACAAAAATTAAAAAATAAATTAATCATTACTTTGGAGAACTTGTTTATTCTAAATACAGTGGACGTTTGGAACGAGTCCTAAGTTGATTTTAATTCGGTAATAATTCTAACTTCCTGATGTCCTTTCTTTTATAACTAAAAATAATGATTGCAATATATATTTATAGTTTATTTTAATTTAAATTAAACCCCGTACTTCGAAAAATGTAAATATAAAAGTATTTCGAAGCATATCGCTACACACTTGCCTTGCCTATCTATAAATTATAATTATAATATAATAAATATATACAATTTTATTAAGATTTCATCCTTTACCATAATTATACTCAAAACTCAAAAACATAAATAAACCAGCACTTTGGATGAAAATTCAAAACACCTGCTATTTTCAAATAATTCGCACACTTAAACATTTGAAAAAGACAGATTTTAATCAATGCTTTTTTTGAATCTTAACCTTAACCACTTTGAAACTAATTCGTCCCGTTTCGCTGATTACTTAACAACTGATCAAATGCTTGCTAACACAATTTACACAAGGATGCTGGGAACAATAACATAAACACTGTGCCAGGTGGCATTGGTTTTCTGGTGCGTCTAACAGCGCTTTTGTTGGCCAATAACCACATCAAGGAACTGCCAACCGATATTGTCAATATG
The DNA here is from genome assembly GCF_018153295.1 of Drosophila grimshawi. Lineage (NCBI taxonomy): Eukaryota > Metazoa > Arthropoda > Insecta > Diptera > Drosophilidae > Drosophila > Drosophila grimshawi. The sequence continues at coordinate 28,462,580 of NW_025063098.1, forward strand.
CGCTGTAAGTTAACACTCATAACATGGACTCCATATACCACATAGTAAATGTTGCCTTTGCGAAAAGCTCTACAAAAACTGGATCTAATGAAAAACGATCTGATCGCCCTACCAGAGGACATGGGCCTCATGAGGAAGCTGGAGTGTTTGTACGTGCAACACAATGACATCAAGGAGCTGCCCACCTTCGAGGGCAATGAGATGCTCAGTGAGCTGCATGCCAGTAATAATTTTATAGAGGTTAGTTGATTGGCAGTACTGAGACGAACGAAAAGACTTGTTGAAGATGTCCTTGCTTTCATTTCCTTGCCCTCTAAATAAAGAAATTAACTTAACCACATTTTTGTTGCAGAGCGTGCCCCAGGACCTTTGCGCCAATTTGCCGCATTTAAAAATTTTTGATTTGCGTGACAATAAAATCACACAGCTGCCAGACGAGATCTGCCTGATGCGCAATCTGAATCGGTTGGATCTTACCAATAATTCCATCAGTGTGCTGCCTGTTACCTTATCCTCGTTGGCACATTTAATAAGCCTGCAAGTGGACGGGAATCCCATTAAGACAATCCGACGCGATATTTTGCAATGCGGCACGGCACGTATTTTGAAAACGTTGCACGATCGTGCCCAGGCCAAGATCAGGGAGGAGGGTGGTGCGGATGAGGAAGCTCCATGTAGCAGCAGATCCTCAACAGGCAGTCAAGGAGCAATGAATAATCTGCCCAACAATATGACAGACAGGTGAGTTGGCGGAGAGAAGTATTTATTTCCATTCAGCAACGATGATTCAACGCTGTAACAGCTATCAGCAGAAAGGATCCTATATGCATTCCTATCCCTGTCAATGTCAGTGCCAATATCAACAGTTTATGCAACAACAATACGGTGCTTACTCTCCACTCTTTAATCCAAGCCCACAATACATGCCACAGGACTTCGAGCAGCGGCATCAATTTCTCTATGATAATCCTTATATGCCGCATTCACTGTTTCCCCTTCGCCAGGAAACCTATTTCAATGGCAAACACATTCCCGACTGTGTGCCCATGAGGGGAGTGCAACAAAGAACATTTGAGCAACCACATTTGGTGTAGTGTATCACCAAGTTCCAAGCTGCAATAGATTTACATATAATGCTTTTATTTGTATGCATCTTATTTTATATATTGATCTTACACAGATACAAACTTCGACATACACGTACATTGGCTGTCAATTTGGAGAACCTGACCAATGTGCCCGAGCATGTCTTTCAACTGGCCAGCTCAGAGAATGTGCATGTGGTGGACTTTGCTCGCAATCAGCTTGGGTCGCTGCCACAGGGGTAATCATAATAATTAGTATATTTTAAAGAATAACTATTTCTTGCCTTGTATTTTAACTTTTTACTAACTACAATCATTTCTTTCGTTTTAGTTTGCAGCTTATGAGCAATCTGGTGACGGAGCTGGTCCTCGCACACAATGTCATCGCGAGTGTGCCGACGTTCATCACACAATTCACTCGCATCACATTTCTAAATTTGTCCAACAACCAGATCAGGGACTTGCCCAATGAGTTTGGCGTGCTGAATACGCTGCGTGAACTCAACATTGCCAATAATCGGTAGCTAATGTTATATCATTATTATAATTACACCACTAACGATTTCGTTAATTTGATTCAGATTTGAGTTCTTGCCAAAGGGACTGTATGAGTTGCAGGGCCTCGAGATATTGATTGCCAGCGAGAATCACATTAAGGCATTAAATGTGGATGGATTAAAGGGTATGCCACGCCTGAGCACACTCGATTTGCGCAATAATGATATCGAATTTATACCGCCCATTCTCGGCAATCTAACAAATATTACGTAAGCTGAAAGCATTCTTCTTTTCAATTTTGAGCATCCATTTTGATATATATTCCACTTGCAGCCACTTGGAGCTGGTGGGTAATCCATTTCGCCAGCCACGTCATCAGATCTTGATGAAGGGCACCGATGCCATAATGTCGTACCTGCGTGATCGCATCCCAATTTGAAGCAATATTTCATATATATGTATAGCCCAGTTTTATTTAGCGCATGTTCTAAGCGCTATTTTCATTTATTATTGTTGTGTTGATTATGAGACAAAAAGCTTAACCAAATTAAAGTAGCGCCCACCCACACATGCCACACAGCACTGCCTATGTTGTGGATGTGTGAGTGTGTATGTGTGTGTGGGCGCCATACGCGCGTAGTACCTTATGTACCAATTAACCTGTACACTCAGAAAAAAAGTCAAGACAACAACAAAGAAACATTGCTAAAATCCGGACAAAGTGCAAAATTCTATACAAATGTTTATCAAATGTTCTTTTGGTTATATTAAAATTTCAGAATGTAAGATTGTTTTTAAATAAGTTGAGCACGAATTTTCTGTACCACAAAATGTTACTAATTTAGAATCGGGTTTTTTCTCTGAGTGTGCCAGTCCAGAGAGCAAACTAGTCAGCTAATATGGTAAATAGACACAACACGCACTTCGTTGAAAGCTTGCAATAATAATTAAACGCAAATGGAAAAAGTAGCCTTCTTTAAATTGCTGTTCTAATTGTGCTCGACGACCTCGTTGCGCAGACGTTTGGCCAGCGTACGTCGCAGTTGAAGCGCCGTATTCTCGGCCTCATCCACTGACGCTGGAGGCAGCGCCAGCTCCGGCGTCTCGAGCAGCTGCTGCGCCACCTGCGCGGAACTGGGACGTGCTCCGGGCGTGCTGCGTGCCACTGTATCCTGCAGCTGCTTGGCGCGCGTTTGTTTCTTGATCTCGACAATCTTGTCGCGCTGCTGACGCAGGTACTCCTGCCGAGAGACGACATCATTGGGATCTACCTTGTCCTCCTGCTCGAAGAAGAGATTCAAGCGTTGAAACTTATCGTTGACCAGCTCCAGGCTACCATCCTGCTCGGGCGTCAGCGCTGCCTCTGGACTTTCGAGCTCATCCGCAACAGTTTTAGCAATCAGTTGCTCCACTTCGGCAACAGCATCACTGGAATAGAAAATGGTGTTTAGTCTCCTCAATGTTGAATTTATATGGAAGAGTTATTTTTGTATCATTTTTGACCTACCCCTGCGCTGAGCCCGTTGCGCTCTTCTCATCTTCGGCCAGCTCCGCGGAGGAGATGCGTGCCAATTGATGCTTCTCAATGAGATCGAGTGCCTGCAGCTGCAGCTCCACATTCCGTTGCGTCATCATGCGTATAAAGATTTTCAAATCGTTGGCGGCCCATATCTAAAGTGCAGCTCGTCAGACAAATCTTATTAATCTTATTAAACTTACAAACTTACCTGCTGAAAGAGCACCTGATGAAACTGAAATGGATTCTCACCCGGACCTTGCTGGCGCCCCTCCAGGCAAGCCAGCTCAAATTGCTCGGGTGTTATGTGCATCTCCTCCATAAAGCTGCCCAGCATAAAGTCCACCAAATTCTTGTATTCCTCGTGGATTTGTCTTATATCTTCATTGTTCTCATCCAGCTGCAAATTCGGATCGAAGACTGCCGCAACAAAAATGCATAAGCAACAACAAAATATTATGTGGCTGTGTTCAGCTCCTACCCAAGGACTTTTGCTCGATAAAAGTTTGAAGTGGCGCATTCCAAACTGGTCCATGCAGGAAACAGACGAGAGAATCAAAGACCCACGAATCTTCAGCAGCCATTTTCAATTGATTGACATAAACCTCGTCAAAGTACAAGTGCTAAATGTCGTCAGCTTTTCCTTTGTCGAAATGTTTGGTCCTTGAAGTGGTTGTCATGGTAATCAAATACAATAAACCCCACCCATCAGCAACAACCCACCGATTTCAGTAATACTCATTAAAAGTTTTGCCATTTATGTTGTTTTTTTTTTTTTGTTTTTGTTTCTGTTGTTTAAAAACTATTAAAAACTATGATTTAATTTACTCGAATCATAATATAGAGATGTTTCAAATTATATATGTATGTGTTTATGTATACGTTAGGTATCGTATGTATGTATGTATGTATATATGTATGTAGTTGTATGTGTATGTGTGTGTGTGTGTTAGGATTAAGGGGGTTAGACAGCATATCAATACAATACACATTGTTTACATATAAATACTAGTTGTTTTTTTTTGTTTTTGATTTTTGTTATCTTGTATTATGCAATATGTTTATTATTTTGTTTTTATTGTTGCAGTTCAAGTTAATCAAACAAAAACAACAACATGGAAGGATATATATTTATGTAATAAGTATATTTTAAGTCTATGTGTGTGCTTTTTGTTTTTGCCACACAACACACACACAAACACACACACACACATACACTCATCGCTTTGGGGGGTTGTGTTTGTGTCAACTGCTCTAAGAAGGGAAACCATTTTGCAGGTTGAAACTAAACTTAACTAAAATAAATATGTGAAAAAGTTGTTGCTCACACAATGCACAATGGCAAAAAATACGATTATTAACAAATAACTTTATTGTGGTTTTCGGATATTATTATTTTTGTATTTCTTCTTGTTGCTGCTGCTGCTGTTTTTTTTGTTTTTTTTTTTTTTGTTTGTTGTTTTGTGTGTGGAGATGTCCATTAACTACATTCATATTAAGAAGTATTTTAAACTAAACAAAAAAACTTATCGATGGAAAACGCAAAGAAGACTTTTCTGGTTTCTTTTTTGTTTTGCATAATGTTTTTCTATTTTAAACCTTTTACTTGCTATTTTTGTGTTAATTATCATTATTAGTATTATTGTTGTTGTTTTTGTTATTGATGTGTGTTGTGTGTGTGTCTGTGTTGAATGCAAATGTTGTTGCAGCATTTAATTGCTTAACAAATTAAACAGTTCGCTGCTTAGATTTGTTCTTCAAGTGTTTTTTGTCTAGAAAAATGTCCCCCTTTAGCAATTTTACAAATTGTCGCAGTTCCCCAAAAACTATTATCCAAAATGGTGCTGCTGCACATGTTTTTCTTTTCTTTTTTTTTTTGTTTTAGTTTTTTCATTATAAGTAGCATGTATTGTAATTCGATATAAGGGATAACGCTAAATTATATACAAGGTTTATTATTTGTTTTATGTAAAGTGAGTTTTACATATGGCTAAAAATTGTGAATGCACAAAACAACAAATTTGTTTAGTTGGCTATGGGTATATATATAGTTGTGGGCATATTGATAGGCAATTATAATCCTAAATAATCTAAGCAAATTTTGAAGCTTTCAACTCTTATCACTTCAAACTTTTGCCAAATATTCTGGGCAAAAGCTGTTGAAATACAAGAAATTCAAATTTGTAATCAGCATGATCAGCCGAGTAATTAATGTTTGACTGAAAGTTAAATAAGGTTTACAATAATTAACATTATTCTTAATAAATATAATATTATAAATTACGAAGCCGGTTAATTTGGTGCATGGATATAAATGTGTCCAAGGCGAGCTTTTACTAAATTTGTGTTAAATTAACAAATGCTGCCAATTGTTTTTCTGCATCGGCTTTTGACAGCCAAAAGTTATAAACAATTGCCTTTGAAAATACCCACAACAATAAAAGGATATTGCACAAAAAAATGTTTAATACTCTTCTTCCACACAACATCAACTGCACGCTAGCCAACTAGACAAGCCTGGTTTTTTCTTCGAGGGCGGTTCGCAACTCTCTCTTTCTCTGTGAGCTTGGCGAGCGAGCGTTCTTGGCACACACAACTCAAGCACCCCGCTTAACGGATCTAGACACTGATTTACTTTTCTGTATTTCTGCTATTGGTATTTTGTTTAGTTTTATTTAGTTATATATATATATATATTCATATATATATAGATTTATTTTGGTTTCTTGCTTATGTTTTTAAGCACTCAAAACACAACGCACACTTTTTTGCAACGGCAATAAATGTGTATTTTTCTTTCTTTTTGTTGTTGTTGATCAATTGGTATTTGTTTTTTTTTTTCTTTTCGTTTTGTGTGCACATATAATATTTATACCCTATAAGTTATATTCATTTTAACATATATATATTTATATATATATATATATTGTTTTTTTCTTCTTTTTTTAATTTAGTAAAGTAAGATTTTATAATTTCTTGTTTTACTTTGTAGGTTTCTGTTTTGTTTTGTTTTTGTTTTTGTTTTTTTTTCTGTTTTCTTTAAAATAAATGGTTTAGACTAAAAATTAATTTTACGATTTTTGCTTGTTCTTACATTGATTGCTTGCAAGCAAAACACCCGAACTCTATTTTAACTCTCTTTTTTCTCTTTTCTTTGTTTGTTCGATCTTATATCGTACCGCTGTCTGCCGTGTTTATAAATTGTTGTTGTTGCTGTTGTTGGTGCTGCCCAGCTGTCGCGCCCACTTTATTCCAACCCTTACATTCGTGTGTGTTTGTGTGTGTGTAGGTGTAGCTGTGAGTGTGTGTGTGTGTGAGAGACAGAAGTTTGTGTGTCTATGTGTGGGTGTAGTCTAGCTTATAATTGATGCCGCCGCTGTTTGCCAAAGAACGCTCCTCCTGTCTATGCGATACGCGCGCGCTTTTGTGCTTGGGGCCCATCCAAGTCATCATCCTCCTCGTAATCATCCTCACCGGAATCGCTCTCATAGTCCACCAGTCCCAGCTAAGCAGATAAGGACACACACACAATTTGAAGTAATGTTGATTCTCGTTGTTATGAATATCTCACCTTTTTGGTCGCCTTATCCGCATCGCTGCCTGTTGACGCATCTACGCTGGTCGCCCCCACCTTATCGCCATCGCCATCGGCATCGATTTTGAGCGCATCGCTGTCATCTGTGGCGGCTGGCGGTGTCTGACTGTCGCTGTCGGCACAGTTAATGGGCACAGGCAAAGACACTGCAGCGGCAGCAGCAGTCGGTGACGTCAAGTTGTTGTTGTTGGTGTTGGGCGTGCTAGCTGCCGCCGTCACCGAGGCAGCCATGGCTGTTGCAATCGTTGTTAGAAATTGAGATGCTGCCACAGCGGCCACTGTCGCCGAATCGCAGAGTGCAGCAGCGGATGTTGGCGATGATGATGTTGTTGCTGCTGCTGATGGTGATGGTGATGATGCTGATGATGATGAGGACGTGGACGCAACATCCATTGCCGATGCAGATGACGCTGTTGGTGATGACAAAGACGAGGACGATGACGATGACGACAATAATGAGCTTGTTGTGGCCGATAGCAGAAGCTCCTGTGTCTGTGGCATCACCACCGCGCTCAGCTGCTGCTGCAGCTCTGCAATCTCGGGCTGTTGAGACTGTTGCTGTTGCAGTTGTTGTTGTTGGCTTTCCAGCTGCGCCGCAGCAGCCGCATTCGATGTGGAGGCGACGGCAACAGCAGCTGCTGCTGCAACAAGTGTGCTATTCAGGGACAACGTCTGCTGTTGCTGGAATGAATGCTGCTGCTGCTGTTGTTGTTGCAGTGCAATATTTGCAGCTGCTGCCAGCTGCACTGCGGCCTGTGTCTGCTCATCGATGCTGCTCGCTGCTGCTGCCGCTGCAGACGACGACGACGACGGCTCGGGACTGCTGCTGCCACTTGCCACCGGTGCGGCAGCTGATACTGATGAGGTGGCAGTTGGTGTCGCCGTCGCATTCAAATTGCCCAACAGTCCACCACCGTGCGGTGATGTGCTGTGCGGCGGTGATTTCTGCTGCGGCGACTGGTTCTGTGTTAGCGGGCCATTCTTTTCGCTGACGGCTACGGAGGAAGAGCGTTCCACACAAAAAGTGACAATTTACAATGAAAATCAATGGGAAATAAGATTATTTCTTTTTAATTAAATTTCCAGCTCCAATCTCCTGTTCAGATATGTGTGTATTTACTCCAAATGTAATTTATCTAGCTCTTCCTTGAGTACTATTTTACTTACTTTTTATGACATTGTTGTAGCTATCAATTTCCTCGGAAAAGTCATCTTCCTCATTGAACCACATCTCCTCCTCCTCCTCCATTTGACGTTGATCGCGACAAAATCGTCCACCACTTCGTATCCTCGGCAGAGTTCTGAGAAAGCGTTGAATAACAAAATCAAAGAATTATATATGCATTTGATTCATTGCAGTTATTGAGAAATACTTTACCCATCGGTGCGATTTTCCAACTTATCGCGATCCTTGAGCCGATCCTGATATTGATCGTAACGGTTCTTTAGGTATTTAAATGTTTGCACATATTCGATTTCATCAAATATCTTGCTAAAGTTTTCCACAAAGTATACACACAATGTGCGTATATCCTCGAGTTTTATAAACTCAAATAATTCCAAAATGGCCGATTCGAGCAGATTATAGCGACCATTGTTACGAATAAAGGCATCCACAACGGGAGCAAATAGATTGCACTTGACAATGTGTCTGGAAATTATGCATAATTAATTAGACATATTTATTTACTTATTACAATTACTACTCACCTGTTGTAAAACTCATCTTTGAGTGCAATTATCTTGCGCAGCAACCGCAGGGCACCGAGTACAAGGAACGTGTGTGTGCTCTTCATCAGCACCAGGATTCGTTTGAGGAGATCTTTTTGCAACAAGAAATTCTTAATGTGATAGCTATGGTGTTCGACGCAAAATGACAAGATGTCCAACACAATGCCAAGCAACTGTGCAGTCTGGTAATCCTCGTTCAGAGGACGATCGCCCATCGTATTGAGCATCAGAGGCGCTGTTTAAAATAATAAATCATGTAATTCATTCTCTTGCACACAGTGGATGGATTTGGTAAATTAGAACTTATCCAGCAATAATATTTATAAAAATCATTTCATAAATAGCATTTAAAATTATAGTTTCTGGACAATTCCAATTTGTAGTTGTTCAGTTGAAAAGCGCTATTTACCAACTAGCGTTTGGACGCTGTGCTTGTAGAAGAAGTTAAGAAAATCGCCCTTCTCAGTCAGCATATTTTCCGGCTCCAGCAAGATCTTAATGATGCCCATCAACTGCACCGCAATGCCCAGCTCCGGTTCCGAATCGTTCAACATTTGTTCAATGGAAATGTTTAGCAACATACGATCCTAAATGCACGCAGATCAAAAACCAAATCAGCTATAGACAAAAAAACAAACAAAATTAGATATTAATTCAACTTACGCCCTCCGGTCGATTGGCTTGATTCAGGGTGTAGTTGCGCACGACAAGCGGCGAGAACTCCACAATGGCCGTGAGTATATCGATGGAGGCCGACTTGGTCTTGCTGTCGTTCATGACCAACGTCAGCTCCAAGGCCTGCAAAATGCCCAGGCACGTGAGCGTCTTGTAGAACGAGTCCTTGCCCTGCGGCTGCAAATTCTGTGCAAAATTGCAAAACTCCTTCAGAAAGAGGACAATATCGCGTCGCTTGGCATCGTTGGTTGAGAGATCGGTGAGCAGGGTGAAAACATCGACCAAAAAACGTTCGTCCTCCTGGATGAGCGTAACAATCTCAACTTTGTTGAAGAATATAAAACTCGACAGCGTGTTTAACATATTATCCTCGACAAAAACCGATGGCGTTGGCAATATAATATCCTGTATGTACTGCACCCGAAATGTTTGATGAATTTTGGCCAATAGATCTAGATTCTTGATGGGGACTGCTTCACGAAACTTTGCCCACTGCTTCAGATACTGTCGATGCTTCTTTGGCTGTGCCACACTTGGATCGTATTCGAGGCAACCAACCACATCGAAAATGGTATCGTCGGCAAACATGATCTCGAATAGTGCATTCTTATTAAGCAAGAAAATATTCTTAAATATCTCGAATAAATGATGCAATCCCTCTGTATTATCGAGATCCTCGCACACATGAAACAGATTCAATAACTTCTTGATGTAGTTCTCCGATTCCAGAGCCATGGACAACTTCTCCTTGCGCAACGGCGTCGACAAACAGCTTTGTATTGTCTCCGATATATCCTCGAGCCGGGAGAGTTCACACGGCGGCAACTCAATGGGCGGTGCTGTGTCCGACATATCCTCGAAACGTTCATCTTCAGATTCCTCCACAATGTCCTGGGTAATCTCCACTGATGGATCTTTGCCCTGTACCTGTAGACGGCAATAGGCAATAGATATGAGGACGTTTCATAGATTTAAGAAGTTAATTGCTACTAACCTGACATATCTTCTCCCATATCTCGTCACAACCGGCCTTCTCCTGGAAACTGAGCGCCAAATCAAAATTATCGCCCTCCGACCAGACAATCAGCGTATCCTGTTGCTTCTGATAGGCGGTATCCGGCTGAATCTTGCTCTCCAACAACAAGGAGCCATCGGACTCGGCTCGCACCAGCAGCGAGGTGCCCTTGAGTCGCTCCACATATGTGGAGGAGACATGGCCAGTTCCACGATCATCCCATTGCCGTTCCGCATTCAAAGCGTACAGTTTAACACGTCGGCGGGTGTCAGTCGTCATCGTTTGGCTTTAACTTTGTTGTCCTCTTCTTTTCTTGTTTTGGTTTTTCTTATTGTTTCTTTCTTTCTTTTTTTTAGTTGTTGCACAACACTTTCAAGTTGTTTATATTTGTGCCTTTTTGTCGTTGTTATTGTTTGGCTTGTAGCCGCGCTTGGTGTCCTCCAGTCTACTATAGACTATTACAATTTAATTAGGATATTGAATTTGAAATTCAAAGCATTCGACTAATCTCTACGCTTGACTTGTTTATCCATGTTATTATTTTAGGCGATGATTTGAGGCCTACGCACAAAACTGGAACAGATTTTAGAAGAAAATAAGCACCTTAAACATATTTCTCATTAACGTTTACTAATTAGAATCGTGCAAAGTTATTATTGTTTACATTCTTGATCAATTTGAGTCACTGACAATATCGATATCTTTTTTGAGTACATTTTTCTTCCATTGTTTTACAACACTATGCAGTCTTCCAATCATAATGAGTAATTCCCATACACAACATTTTCCCCACACACACACACACACACACACACACACAAAAGACGATAACAATAAATGCGTATCAAAACAGAAGATGCAAAACAGCAACATGAATGAAAATGTGAAAGCTACGTTTCGATATTGGGAGCATACATATGCAGTTGTGTATGTATACACAACACAAGGTACTTGCCAAAAAAGAAATGATAAAAAGTTAATGTTTACAAACAGTCGCTGAAAATAATAAAACTATTTAAAATCTCTACACAATGCACCATCGTTAGTTTTTCTATGTGTGTGTGTGTGATGTTTTTCTCATGTCTCTGATGTCTACACATTCGCAAACTATTATCCCGCTTTCGCCAAAGCGACCCACAACGACGACGAGCACAAACACGCGCGCGACAAAAACAAACAAAGTGAGCGGAGTGGTCAGAACAAACTAGCGAGAGCGAGAGAGCGAGCCGTGTGCACGAGAGAGTGCAAGTACGTTTTTATATGTATGCAGCATTTTGGAGGTGGGCTTGGAGGAGGGGGACTGCCGGCTGGCGGGGCCAAATTTGCGGAGACAAGATTAGATTATCAAACTCACACAAGCACACACTCACACACACATATACATCTACTATGTGTATATACAAACACTGTTGCTACAGCGTAAGACGTACGCATTATACAGCAAAAATCAATGAGTAGCAAGTGTAAAAAAAATGTGTGTGTGTAAACAGAACAGAACAAAAAATACAGCGACAAGGTCTACGTCATCGATAGAGGAAACTGTGGAATTTCACCTTTGGCCAGTTCGCTAAAACGTTTCATGTGGCGCCAAGGCTGAATAAATATTTAGGCTTGTTTCCATTTGCGAGTGCATGCATTTTTATGCACACACATAAAATTATGTTTTCTATTAAGAGTGACAAAAATAAATGGCCAATAAATAATAATAGTGCTGCACACACACATACACTCATTTATTAAGTAAAGGAACGTGAACAATTTCAACGATTGCAAACACTGATAAAGCACTAATCTGTGATAGAGATTTCTGAACGAGGGCGCCATTACCAGCGAATGCGTATCAAAACAAAAGCACAAATTAAAAAAAAAAAAACAAATGCTGCCATTGAAACACGTTTACGCAATCTCAACTCAATGAAAGTCTTAAAAATAAATGCAAAACTAAAAATATATGCGCCTAGGATCATTAATAGAACACCAAAGAACAGCGAAGTTTAATTTGGTCAAAAAGTCTTCTGCAAACGACATTCACAAGAAAAAAACACTTTCTGTCGCCCAGCAACAGAGTTCAAATTAAGTCTAAGTCCGCCGTTTGACAGCACTGCTCATTGTCGTATTGAAATTGGGAGCGGGAGAGCGCTGTCAAAAAAAAAAAGACAAACACACTCGCAATAAAAACCTAATTAAAAATATTGACGCTGTCTGCAGTTGACACAAACAAAAGGGGCGAGGCTGGAGGCGCTTCCGACTATAGTTGTACAGGAATAGGAAAAAGAAAAATATGCATAAGCCCACCAAAATGAAATAAAAAGCATATACACAGGACAGTGACAATGCGCCATGATTCTGTATCTGTGTGTATGTGATTGTATGTATGCGGATGTGTGTGTGATGGATCTCACTCATAATGAATGGTCCGCAAAAAGCTGGAAGAAAATGAAAACGAAAAAGGAATACGCGCGCTTGCAAGTATTTGTGCATCTGTGTGTGTTTGTGTGCGTGGGTTCGCATGCACATTTTTTGGGGTGGGCAAAAAGTAAATTGTGTGCAAACGTAAAACATATTTCGAAAAACTTGAATGCGGAAAAAAAAATTCGATTTTGACATTCAATTTTCTTGACGAAATACTCACACACACACACACATACGCTCACGCACACACACATTACGGCCTTTTAGTGAGTACATCGTTTTTCGGCCATCTCTTTTGTGTTCATTCACTAAATTATTGCGAATGACAAGCACAAAACAGAATTGCAAGAAATTGCAGCGTATATCTCACAAAGAGCATGCCAAAAGAAAATTGCCGTTTACGCTACACACACACAAACGAAGTCTCGTTCAAAATTTAAATGACGCATGCATTATTTGGCAAGATGTTTTGATTTGCGTTAACACCATTTTATCTGCGGTTTTTTTACGTTTTCAATCAAATTGAAGGCGCACAGGAAAATTTATAAAAACAACGGGTACACACAACACACACCAAGCAAACCACACAGAGACCGTCACGTACACACACACATGCACACACTGAGAGAGCGCAAAATCCACCACATGTAACAGCGGCAAATCCTCCAAATTCAACACACTACAAAATAGAAGAACCAAAAACTCAACTCGACAATCGTTTGTTGCATAAAGTACAAGTTTCACTCCACATAAATGAAAACAAATTACATCCAGCAAATTTACAAAAAAGTCGCATAGCTTCACAAGTCTTTAATAATAATACTAATTGTCTATTTAGAAGTCCATTAGAATATCAAATATAGTTACACACGAAAATACATATGCACACCTTAACGCACACGCACACACATACGTACACGCTCAGAGACAGAGAAGCCGCAAGAGGGCAAGAGCGGTGTAAGCGAAAGCGCGAGGGGTAATATTGAATCTTGACGGAAAAAAAAATTGTGTATGCACTCACGTTGCAATTCCTTGTTTATGCTGTTTGGCTGCGCCTTTACACAATCGTTCAGAGTATATATAATTTGCGTTTGCGCATATTTACTGTTTCCAACACCTTATTTACCACATATGCTGCGGTTGAACTGTAATTTTACAATTTTTTTCGCGGAACGGACGCTGTTCCAACCGAGACGACGACGATTTTTGTGCTATTGCGACGCCATATTGTTTTTTATATACATCGATACAGTGTAATCGATGTGCCCAAATCTATCGATGCACAAAAATGTAAACAAAAGTATGACCACTTCTTGGAACAGTGCTGCAAAATAACTTCAGCTAGTGCCGTTGGCTGCTGTTTGTCAATTTTATTTATTTGTTCAATTAAAAACAAATTGATAATGGAACCGACAAAGCACAGATATTTTAGCATATCAGCCAAATACAAGGGCAGCCAAGAGGAGGATTTGGAGCTGACCATACAGAAATACGGCGATGATGTTGTCCGCATACAGCTACTAAATCGATTGCACGGCAAGCAGTGTCGAGCGCAACTAAAACGTTTTCTATTTATGATTAGCTTGGCGATTGTTTATTTTGCCTTTGCTGTGAGGTGGAGCGAAGGATCCGTTACCCTGAGACAAGCTCACATTCTATATCCAGCATTGTTGTGCTTAGCTGTAGTTCTATTAATATTTCGCAACACTCTTCGCCTGGTGCACTCGGAGCGATTATTTTACAGTTGGGACATGGCGCTCCAAACAGAGACAATTCGCACTTTTGGCCGGCAAACGGTCCTTTGTGTGCAACGGGGTCATTTGCATGACATGGTTCTCAATGAAGTCATCGAAAATGTGCGTTTAACTGCTGCACAAATATTCTTAAGATTTATTAAAATATATCTATTCACAGTTGGATATAAAATACATGCTCATATTGCGCACCAAAGGCAACTTGTTCAAGGAGCGGCCCATTATCCCAATGTTCCATGTAAGTGTCGCGACCTTTCGTTCCACAACTGTTGACAAATGTTTTTATCCTTTTGCAGTGTCTTTCGCCCTGCTTTGAGTGTTTGCAGCATATTCAACGCATTTTACATGGCTATTGGCTTAATAATAATTCAAATAGATCGCAGCCAACTCACAGTAGGGAGGAGCCCTCAACTGTTGCATCGTAAAGCTCGATCATTCTATCCACCTATATAAAATAGTAAATGTTAATCACATACAACAACAAAAAACCAAAGACTGTTAATAAATATTTATGTTTACCTGTAACAACGGTGTGTATTCCTCTTGTGCGCTCCGTGCGGGCAATTTGGGTATATTCAACTGAACATCCAGTCGGCTGAATTCACTACGTATCTGCAAATACATATAGCATGGCATTTCATTTAAATATTCATGTATACAAAAAAAAAACACTTATTTACTCACCAAATTATTCAGATCCGCGGTGTAAATATGTTTGGCTAATTTTGGGTAGAATTTTAAGTAACTGGCCTTGCAGTCATTCAATTCCTCCTGAGCTTTCCGCAAAGTGTGAACCTGCTGGAGGGTTAGTTCTACACAAAATAATTAATATTTTCCATATAATTTTCTTATTTATTTGTACTCACTATTCATAGTGATTAATTCTTTTCAGTCTTGGCGTCTTCTTTTCGAATGTTTGTGTGTGTTGTAAAACGACATGTTCTGGGACAGACAACAGCACTGCGTGAACAGCTGACGTCATTTGCGTATAGAAAAAAGGCGTATTTGTTTATGAACCTAATTGAAAAGAAAGTTGTGTGAAAATGTATAAATAAAAGTTTGAATAGTTAAATAGTTCCATTAAGTAATTTTAACTTATTTTTTGTCTTTGGCTCGTTTTTAAATGTTTTGTTAGTGTTGTATAACGATCAACGGCGTCATCAGCTGACGTCATTTGCCCATAGAGATAAACAAGTCTGTTTATTGTTTATGTGCCAAGTTGAAGTGAAATTATTGTCAATGATTCTATAAAATTATAAAGCCGGCACCTACCTCAGCCCTTAACCACGAAAATATACACATAACCCTATCCCTACAATGCAAAGAAGCTGTCATTGCCTCAATTTGAGATTAAAACAATAATATCTGTAAGTTTCGTCATTTTGCTAAAAATACTGCCACCAAAAATACGGGCGTGCCCGAAACAGATGGCCAACGCCTTTGACTAATTTGTTGCGATTCATTGTAGATTCCCAGATCATCTGACCTCGTCATGAACCGTTCGGACTCCATTCCCATACGGCGAGATCGCTCTTTTGATAGCGTTCTAAATCGCCTACTAAGGATGCGCAGCCAGAATCAGGAGAGTATTCGCGCTGCGATGTACAACTTTTTGATTGCAGCGGGCGTGGCTGCTTTTGTCGCAGTCTGTTTTATCCTGGGACCTTTTGTGCGTCCACTGCTCTGGGCATTCCTCATGGGCGCAGTCTTGTATCCCTTCAAGCGCAAGCTGGCCGAGCTGTTAAACAACTGGTTTCAGCGGTTGGAGGACCGCGATTCAAATGTGCTTGTCGCCATTTGTTTAGCTCCTTTGGAAGCCACCGAACACTGCGGACGCATGCTCATCAATTGGCTCTGCCAGCATTGGCAACTCCTCCTCGCAGGCTGCGGCGTCGCTGTTTGCATAAAGCTGCTTGTTTTATATGCGCCAAAGGGATTCCTTTTTGCACTCTGGTCTTGGTTGACCTTCTCGCATGGATTGTTTGTGCGCATCATTGGATTTCTCAATGTCTATGTGGTTAGTGTTGTAATCATATTAAGGGACTCTGTGAGGCCTCCATCTCATCTCTTCCTCTCTTTATTCCTCCACAGCTCATCCTTTTAATTGTTCTCTACCTGTCTTCGGTGCACTTTTTCTGGAAACCGGAGAATAGCTCGCATTTCGTTATCGCTGGCCAAACTATGTGGATAGCCATTGCTGGCTATTTGTGCAGCTTTTTGGGCGCTCTTCAAGTGCCCGTCTTTCTGCTGGTGATGGGCTACGTTTGCGTCTCAACGGCGTATCATTTACAGACGAGCGATGACCATGACACTAGCTCCTATATGGATCGTGTGTACAAATTGTTCGACAAGAATGCTTTTGAGAAATCGCTGAGTAATCTGAGCATCTGTCGCAAAGCTGGTGGCGATCCAAGCGGACTGCAATCGGACGTGGAGGACATATCGTTGAGTGACACTCTCGGCTCAGAGGACACATTCGATGACAAGCCGGCCGAGGAGGCGGACGCTCATCAGAGCGATACCTATTTCAAACTGTTGTTCTATGCCTGTCTGGGCACATTTCTGTATCGCAACATTTGGATGTTCATATTGGCAGCGGTTCCAGTGCTGCTCCATTTACTGTATAAACTCGGCAGCTATACGGGAATTACTCAGTTTGTTTACGGCAAAATTAACGATGGATATCAGGCATTGAGAGTAAGTAAATTTATCATCTTAGACTTTGTTGGGAGACTGGTAATAGATGTCAGGGTCGATCTTATAAATTTGATACGTATTTGATTAACTCGATATGTTTATATGACACTCGATTTACCAGAGTATAAAAATACAAAAGAAATGCTTCGAAGTAAATCAGGAATCCAGTTTATATACTGATCATAAACTTCCGACCATTTCAATCCTCCAAATTTATTAACTTTCATCATTTTGCAGTCTTGGGCTTTGGAACATCATTCGGCAGTGTTACCGCTGTGCCTCCCTGGTGTCCTCGAACTGAACTACAAGGTCAATAGCATTGTGCGAGATTCGCTGAAGTCATCTGTGGAGTCGGTCACGTCCATTATAATGATTATACTCATGCTGTTAATTATTGTGTTTCTGAGTGTTTTCTTTTGTGTCAACATCTATTCAGAGACAATCGAGGTCGCGTATTTGGGCAAAGATCTAATTAACAAGACAATCACCGATCGTCCTGAGCTAATTGATATTTTGCCCGCCAATATACAAGCGTCCATTGATGATGCGCTTGATAATGCGCACCATTATGGACGACGTAAGATTGAGACCTACATTGATGATTGGCTCGTGGATGCGGACAAAGTGCATGCGACCAAGCTGAAGGAGCAAATTCTCGATGTCTGGGACAGGCTCATCCAGTATTGGATTGATTTCAATAAGGCGGGCACTTCATATGGTCCACGAGTACCCACAGATGCCCTGAAGAGCACCTTTGGTGAAATTGTCGATAATCCAGGTAAGTTTTAATACCGGTTTTGGTTTTTATACTTTCGATTTCTTTCATTTGTCCAACGTGTTTTTCGTTGTTGTATGTTTTGAGCTATTTATTGATTTTTATTTAGTTCTTTTTGAGCTTCTAACTCGCATATTGATTTATTTTTTTTTTGGTTTTGCCTAATCCCACATCTTGTTTGATTTTCGTATGCGTCAAAGAAATAACTCATTGCATTTGCTTGGGCTAACAAACGATTTTATTTTAACAAAGGACATTTTAAAGAGCTAGTTTTAGTGGCAAAACAGGGCATCATTGGCTGGGCGCAGAGCAATACGCAGACAATCCTCGAAGTAGCCGAATCCCTTTGGCACATCATACGCACCAATATCTCCGTCATCATGGGCGTTACAGGCGAAATTCTCTCATTGCTGCTGTCGGGCGGACAGGCATGCATTGAGTTCATTTTGGATATGGTAAGAACTGAATTGAATATCGATAATTACGGTTGATTGAGAATTTATATTGTGGTGCTTATACCCTGAACACCTGGTATCGTTTGGCACCGGAAAGATCTACTAAATTCCGTCTGTCTGTCTGTCTATCTTTTTGCACTGTCTGCATCATATTCTAGTTCTCAGATATAAGAATATTTCTACATTTAAATGCATCTTATATATGATTTAAAGTTTCGTCAGAATGAATTTAAATTTATTACTTTTGAAATAGAATAAAGAATAATTGAATAAAAAATATATATATAAACACAAATTGAGTAGGCCCACACCAAGTCGATTCATTCCAGTTAGTAACAATATACATAGAAATATCATCTCATATACATCTCTTCTATTTACCCACTTCAGATCGTGTTCTTCACCGCTTTGTTCTATCTGCTCACGGCTAGCCAGGAGAAATATGCGCCGATGCAGATAACCAAATATATGGGTTACTCTGCGTCCGGCATCAAGGTGGCTGATGCCTTGGAGAATTCCATTACGGTGGTGCTCGTCTCCATGTTCAAGTGCTCCACATTTACGGGCCTCTTCACATGGCTGGTGCATACGGTGTTCGGAGCACGCATTGTCTTCCTGCCCTCTGCATTGGCTGCTCTGCTCGCAGCGGCTCCCTTTTTGGGCAGCTATTGGTGTGCGGTGCCCGCCTTCCTGGAGCTGTGGCTGGCTCAGGATCGTTTCTATGCGGGCCTGATACTCTTCCTCTTACAATTCTTTGTGCCCTCGTCCTTTGAGACGGCCATCTATGCGGATCTAAAGGGGTAAGTTGTATTAGATTCAATTGTGAACTACTTTTAAAATTATATATATATTTTTAGTGGCGGACATCCATATCTCAATGGGCTGGCCATCGCTGGCGGCATGTATTGGATTGGTTGGCAGGGTGCCATATTTGGGCCACTAATGCTCTGTTTCTTCATTGGCCTCTTCGAAGTGGCCACCTTGGCCATGCGCAATAATCAGGAGGAGCCCAGGTACGTTTGGAGTCACTAATTACTCCACTCGCCGCTGTGATTTTTCATTTTGCATGCAAATTGTGAACATTCTGTTTTTATCAAAAAAAAAAGAAACCTCTGCGGCTGAAGACTAAGAGTAAGTCTTTTTTATGTGTTTTAAACATTTTTCTGTTACACAGATACCGAAACGGATAACTTTAAAAATTAAGAATTATGTTTTTTTAGTTTAATCAATAACGCTTAGATTCGGTCCCTGGTTTGTACGATTAAGCTTTTGTTTATGGTTTAGTATAGGTGTACATATTTAAATGCAACAAAGTATTTAAGACAAACTTTGTTATTTTGCAGGCGCAGTTCGGATGAGGAGACGCGCACCACGTGAGTCGGATCTGCTGCATGCCGTTAATGGAATGGCTAAAAACAACAACGAATTTCTCCTAATACTCGAATTGCAAATCTAACAATCCTAATGGCCAAGTTACTGAGCTGATTGTACCTACTAATGAATGTCACTTTAGCAATGCTAAGCAAATTTTTTCCAGTTTATATACATATTTTTAAATGTTTTAATGTTCGTTTCGTAGATTTGTTAACTGATTTCTGTTTTTTTTTTTTTTAATTGTGCAAGTCATTTATTCCGTCTACAAAAGCTGTGTGTGTTGAAGCTTATTGATTTTACTAATATTTTATTTGGTTTATATACCCTCGACAAGATTTTATATCAATTGTATTTACTATAATAATCAGGTTCTTAAGTCCGTCAGGGAAGAATAACTATTCCTAACTAGTCTTAAAAGTAATTGCATATAATTTGAAATAGGAAGCATTCTAAAAATTGTAAATGTTCAAGAAACGTTTATCGAGGGTATATAAATTTTTTTACTGCCTGAAGTTGGCTTTCTAGTTATAGTATATTATTGCTTAATGTTTTTGTAAAAAGTGATAATGAGGAAGAGAAAGAAAAGGTGGACTTAAACCACTAAGCAGACAATACATATTGGAACTTTTTCTGCTAGGTCATAAGGGTTATAACCTTTCGTAAACTGGCAGGTTTAACTGTTGGCCGACTGACTGGTTTAACTGCTGACCGATCATTGTCTCGACATGTCAAAATCAATATTTCTCGACGGACACACAAATACGCATACATACAAAGCTATGCCCGTGTATTGTCTGCTTTAAGTAGAAAATGCATGCACTTAAATTTTGTTGCAAATATTTGTATGTTAATATGTACTAACAAATAAAACTCTGATTCAGAACAGATAATACCAAAGTTCAAATTTCAGTGAAAAATTATTTGTCACAAACGAACAAAGCGTAAGCTTAAGCGATAATAAAACCGAGAGGGAAAATACCGAAAAGGTTGTTGCTCTGGCGGAAGCCACGCCCCGATCCAGTGGAAAACGACAGGGAAAACCGGTCGTTATGAAAATTATAACCAGAATGCTGCAGCCGTTGGATTCACTGAAAACCAGTACAAATTCTTGAGCTTCTCTTTTTTTATTGCACGCAAATCAAATCAAATATAAAGTTAAAGTATATAAATATGATAGCATTGGCTATTGAAAAAGATTCGATACTGCAAAATATGATGGATTATTTTTGTAATAACAATTCTTAGATGTTCTGCATTATTTATTCTGTTAGGAAATCAAAATAAAAAAAAACCCGATTGTGCTTGAACTAAGTGCAACTGTTTGTACTTAGTCGGTGAATTGATTTTTGAAGGTGAATTCTGGATGCTGTTCGACACTGCAAGAAATGAGGATTTAGTTGCGAATGGGATTACTTGAAGTGAAGTTACTCGATTGCTTACCCGCGAAAGAAGGAAAAGTCACAAATGCGAATGTTTTTGTCCATGGCGGAGAGTTTCTCCACCTCCTCAGCGCTCAGCTCAAAGTCAAAGACATCCAGATTCTGCTTCAAGCGTACGGCATTTGTACTCTTTGGAATGGCCACCAAGTCATTGTCGATGATCCAGCGCAGCAGCACTTGGGCTGGGGTCTTGCCGTGAGCCGTGGCAATTTCTTTGACCTCCTCTATGTCCATCAGATCGGGCAGCTCACGGACCAAACCGGCCGCCTCATTGAACTTGGCAATGCCCTTGGAGCCAAGTGGCGAATACGCCGTAATTGCCACATTCTCCGCCTTGCAATAGTCGACCAGATCACGTTGTTGCAGATAAACATGATGTTCGATCTGATTGTTGGCCGGACGAATTTTGCAGTTGTTCAAGAGGCGCGCCACTTGTTCCTTGCTAAAGTTGGAAACCCCAATGGATTTGGCCAGGCCCGATTCCACAAGTTTCTCCATTTCTGCCCAGGTGGCGATATGATTTGTCGACTTGTCAACCTTAACGCGACCTTCGGCGTCAAACTGAAAACTCCCATCCTCATTAATAAAGACGGTGAATGGCGTGTGAATTAAATACATGTCCACATAATCCAGCTGTAAGTCCGACAGCGATGCCCTAATTGTAGGCTCCACTTCGTGCGGACGGTTGGCTATCAAAGTTAATTTTAAACTATAATTTTATGCTTCATTCATGGACTCAAAGGTTAAAAGGTTATCCAAAAAAAACAACCAACTGTCAAATTTTTTTTATAAATAATAAATGAGATCTTACCGATGGGTGGCAATTTGGTCACAATATACAAGTCCTCCCGTTTAACCTTGCCCTCATCCAGCCAGCGCTTGAGAACACGTCCAATTGCCTTCTCATTGCCATAGACGGGAGCCGTGTCGATATGACGATAGCCCGCCTCCAAGGCCAGATCTACTGCAGTCTCGATTTCCTCATCCGAAGCCTGTTCAACGTTTAATGTGGAGATTGCGGTTTATTAAGTATGCATTTACAGTTCTGATAATAATAATAGTACCAATTTTCAAAGGTGCTATTTTGAAATTTGTAAGTTTATGGAAAGATTAAGTGAGCAAGAAAGAAAAACATTATTTTAACCACCATTTTCAACTTATTAAAACTTACCCAAAAATTTAAATAAAAACTGCATTTTATGAAAGAGGAGGAACATTAATGAAAAACTTATAACAATATTATCTAAATGTTATGAAAATTTGACATTAATAAACGATTTCTCAGTGGCAAAAGTATTTATTCACTAATTTTGGCACTTTTCTTTTCAGGTTTAAAAAAAAGATATAGATATATATTGAGTGGAATATTAAACAATACATTAAAAATGAACATTTGAAAAGATTGTAAAATTAATATGTTTTTTTTTCAGTCGTAAAGATAGTTGTGCCTCTGATGTGGATGCAGCTTTAATTACGCACAATGCTGCCGTTTGTCTGTACAATATTTGGAGAAAGCCGATTTATCGTACTTGTGCCCCACAAAGGTCGATTTATTTACACAAGCTCGAGAACCGGTTCGCCCGTTACAAAAATCAAAAAATCTAAAAAGAAATAAATGCAACTTCCCTGAGCAAATAACCCATTCCAAAAGACTGATTAAAAAAGTACTAAATGACGTGACATATTCGCTGTTCCTGTTGTCAAAATAATTTTCATTTAAGTCTATTTTTATCATGTTTAGAATATTTTAATCATATCTCTTGGAATAAAATATTTGTTCAATCATTACCTGCCAAGTGCCAATGCCAATGACGGGCATTTTCTCGCCATTGTTGAGCGTCAAGAACTTTGTGCATGCCATTTTTTATACAAACAACTTTAACTTATAAATTCACTTGTTGAGTTTTGCTTGGAGATATTAAATAGATTGTAACAGCAGCAGCGACACAACCTCTCGAACTGAATATCTCAAAGAGAATGAGCGCACTGAACTCACTGAACGCACTGCTATGCCGGCAATTGATAAAGCTTTCAAAGCTTCTTGAGTGCTGTACGATGGGCTACTTTGACTAATTTTGAGAAACAAATGTAGCTTTGTTGCAATGTGCAGTAAAATATAAGTTAATACTTTCGGTCTGTCCGGTGTTTTCAAAGTTAAATATTAATTAGAGCACATCGAATAAGAATTGCTTGCGATGTTGTGACAATAATTATTAGATTTTACTCCACAATGCAGTGTTCATTAGTGCCGACTGAAGTATCGATAGGCTGAACTAATAAGTATCGATATAAGAACATTTCCGCGCAAATAGCTTGTAAGTTTATTAACATATTAATAAAAGTTGATTGGTTTTAGGTACATCATCATAATTAAACACTAGCTGTGATTTATTCTTACTTTTAGTTTAAGTATTTGTGTACTTTTTTATAACGGATCAACAAGTGGTTTAAGTACACGTGCGCGGAAATGTGAGAGCATGCGCCTCTCCCTCTCTCTCTCTCTCACTCATTGCGCTGTAAATTTCCGCAAAAACACTTGTGGATAAATTGGATGTGAAATTAAATAAAAAAATGTTGCGAAAGGTGCCATTAATAGTGATATTGGGCTCTACAGGCACGGGCAAAACGAAACTATCGCTGGAGCTAGCCGAACGCTTTGGCGGCGAGATAATTAGCGCAGATTCCATGCAAGTTTATACAAATTTGTATATTGCCACAGCGAAGGCGACCAAAGAAGAGCAATCGAGAGCCCGGCATCATCTGCTGGATGTGGCAACACCAGCGGAGCCTTTCACTGTCACCCATTTTCGCAATGCAGCGTTGCCAATTGTCGAACAACTGTTGGCCAAATCGAAGCCACCAATTGTTGTTGGCGGCACCAATTACTACATCGAATCCCTGCTCTGGGATATACTGGTAAACACCAAGGATGAGCAGACCGCAGATGATACAAACTCAACACACGAACTGAGCACTGCTGAGCTGCATCAGCATTTAACCAAAATCGATCCGAGTAGTGCGAATCGCATTCATCCAAATAATCGCCGGAAAATTCAACGAGCCATTGAAGTCTATCAGAGCACGGGGCAAACTCTGACAACCAAATTGGCTAAGCAGCGCCAGCAGCCAGGTGGCAATCGCTTGGGTGGTCCCCTGCGCTATCCACATACCATCCTGCTCTGGCTGCGCTGCCGGCAGGATGTGCTCAATGAGCGACTGGACAAGCGTGTGGATGGTATGCTGCATCAGGGACTGCTGCAGGAGCTGCGCCACTTTCACAATTCCAATGCGGCTGCCACGCAGCAAGCATTCACAAAGGGTGTGCTGCAGACCATTGGCTACAAGGAGTTTGTGCCGTATCTGACAAAATATGACGATCAGCAGGATGCTAGTGTGGAGGCGTATCTAAGCGCTAACAACTACCAGCTGCCCAGCAACGAGCAGCTGCTAATCATCGAGAGCAGCGAATCAGTGCAGTTGGCTGCCAGCCTACAACTGCTACGCAGCTGTTGTGACGAACTGAAGCTTGTGACGCGTCGCTACTCCAAGAAGCAGCTGAAGTGGATCAACAATCGATTCCTCGCCAGCAAGGATCGACAAGTGCCCGATCTTTACGAGCTGGACACAAGTGATGTGAGCAAGTGGCACGATTGCGTCTATAAGCGTGCCGAGTGCATCATCGGTAGCTATCGCCAGGAGCAAATCTGTGAGTTGGAGCCCATGGCTAAGCGTGTGCATCCAGGCGCCGATCTTGACGAGGAGACGAGCAACTTTTGTGCCATCTGCGAGCGACTCTTCATTGGGGAATATCAATGGAACCTGCATCTCAAGTCGAACAAACACAAACGTCGACGGGAGTCGCAGCGACGCAAGGAGAGGCAAGCGGCAGGAAAAGATGCAGCAACAACGACGGCAGCAACAACTGCCTCTGAGCCGTTGTCTGATAAGGCGCTGTAAATTGAGAGACACAATCAGACAGAAATCTAGTAATAAATCTATTTACGTCTACAAAAACTGAGTTGTCGCTTTCTATACAGAGAGTGGAGAGGGTATTTTAAGTATGTCATGAAGTGTACAGCGTCTGTATGTATTTACATATATTCATGATTCATTATTAGTCTATGAACAACTCTTAACATCCTACTATCAATGTTTTGCAAGGGTATTTAATGTGCGGCACATTAAAAATTATTGCAATTTTTATTTATTGGCTGATGCAAGCGTATCAAATGACGTTTCTCTGGGGCCGGGAGTTGCGATCAGCAGAGGTATCAGCTATCTGTGAAATTGCAGCCCACAGAGGTCGTTGCCTAGCGAAAAAGCGAAAACATGTTTGTGCAAATGCAGCCTACGTCCGACAAACTGAAATCATTTCATCTTTCATTTGCATTTCAGTCTTCGAAGTGAAACGTACGCAAAACGGCAATACGAACTCAAAGGATCAGCAACGATGGCAACCAAGAAAATAGGTATGTTGATGTGTATATTAATTATTCGGTTCCTCAATTTCTCATTTATATCTCATTTGCAGCACTTCTCAGCGTCTCGGACAAAACAGGCCTGTTAGATCTGGGCAACCAGCTGCAGGTCCTTGGCTTTCAGCTAGTTGCTAGTGGTGGCACTGCAACGGCTCTGCGTGGCGCAGGACTTACCGTACAGGATGTCTCTGATATAACGGGTGCACCCGAAATGTTGGGTGGTCGTGTCAAGACTTTACATCCAGCTGTCCATGCGGGCATCTTGTCGCGCACCACTAAGAGCGATCTGGCTGATATGCAGCAACAGCATTATGATCTTATTCAGCTGGTCGTCTGCAATCTGTATCCCTTTGCCAGCACCATTGCCAAGCCGGATGTCACCCTGGCTGATGCCGTCGAGAATATTGATATTGGTGGCGTGACTTTGTTGCGTGCCGCTGCCAAAAATCATCAGCGCGTCACTGTCATCTGTGAGGCTGTTGACTACCTCAAAGTGCTGGAAGAGCTTGCCGCAAATGGTGACACCACACTGGAGACACGACAGGCTTTGGCCCTCAAGGCTTTTACTCATACGGCTAGCTATGATGATGCCATCTCCGATTATTTCCGAAAGCAATATAGCGCTGCTTCGTCACAGCTAACGCTTCGCTATGGCATGAATCCTCACCAGAAACCGGCTCAACTCTACACTCGGTTAGCTCAGCTGCCACTGACCGTGCTGAATGCTTCACCTGGTTTTATTAATCTGTGCGATGCACTCAATGGCTGGCAATTGGTTAGAGAGTTGAAGCAAGCTTTGAAATTGCCAGCGGCTACCAGTTTTAAGCATGTCTCACCTGCTGGCGCTGCTGTGGGCGTGGCACTCAGTCCCGCACAGGCCAAGCTCTGCATGGTCGATGATCTCTACGAACAGTTGACGCCCATGGCCACAGCATATGCCAGAGCACGTGGGGCGGATCGCATGAGTTCCTTTGGTGACTTCGTTGCACTCTCCGATGTGTGTGATGTGATCACGGCCAGGATTATCGCACGTGAGGTCTCCGATGGCATCATTGCGGCTGGCTATGAACCGGAGGCTTTGGAGATACTCAAGAAAAAGAAGAAAGGCAGCTACTGTATTCTGCAGGTGACTTGATAGATATATATTTATATAACTGATTAACTTACTAATATAAATTACATCTACATTTGCAGATGGATCCCAGCTATGAGCCCAGCGCTGTTGAACGCAAAACTATTTTTGGCTTGACACTGGAGCAGAAGCGCAACGATGCCATTATCGATGCCAAGCTCTTCGCAAATGTGGTCAGCAAGCAGAGGCCGTTGCCTGAATCCGCTGTTCGTGATCTGATTGTGGCCACCATTGCCTTGAAGTATACGCAAAGTAATTCTGTTTGCTATGCCCGTGATGGTCAAGTCATTGGCATTGGAGCCGGACAACAGTCGCGTATCCATTGCACACGCCTGGCTGGCGAGAAAGCTGACAACTGGTGGTTGAGGCAGCATCCCAACGTGGCTGGTATGAAATTCAAGGCGGGCGTCAAGCGTGCCGAAATCTCAAATGCAATTGACAACTATGTGAATGGCACTGTGGGCAAGGATATGCCCCTAACACAGCTTAAGGGCATGTAAGTGGATTCAATTTTGAACCTATATAAATATTCCTAACATGATTCAATCCTCTACAGGTTCGATAAGGCGCCTGAGCAGCTGACGGAGCAACAGAAACTTGACTGGCTGCAACAGTTGAGTGGTGTGGCCCTGGGATCGGATGCCTTCTTCCCCTTCCGGGACAATATTGATCGCGCCAGATTGGTGAGTAAATTTAGCTTATGTCGCCTAATAAAATGTATAACTTTAACTAATTGTTTCTGCAGAGTGGCGTCTCTTACATCGCCAGTCCATCGGGCTCCACTAATGATGCAGGCGTCATTGCTGCCTGTGATGAACATGGCATTATAATGGCTCACACCGATCTCCGTTTGTTCCATCATTAAACTCACCTTTAAACCTTGGAAACCGCGGAATTTATGAGCTCAATTCACATTCAAACTGCCTGAACAAGAACATTCCTTAAACCTAATTGCAACAATAATAATATCAATAAATAAATATATATTATATCAGAAAGGATTACATGTTTGTCTACGCCAATCTCGATTCCACAACCTCAAACTTTCTATGTCGGAGATATTGATGGACTGAGTGCTTAATTGATTTAGTTTTCAGCTTTAGAATCATTTGTCTAAATCTATATACAATTCATGGAAGCATGCAGAATATAAGTTTACCAAACTGCTTAAAAAATTGGATGACAAGATTAATCATGTTTTAAAATAATATTGTCACTTTAAACGTTACCCATTTTTTATATATTATTTTTTAGAACGTAAAATGGTCTATTAAATATATATAAAATTTAATCGGGGTAAATCTCGAATATACCTTCAAATAAAAAGTAAAAGTCAGTTTGATTAGTTAGTTAAACGTTCGCTGCCTCGTCTAAAAGCTATTTATTAAAAAAATTAGTTGCTAACTAATGTACAGTTTTGTTTTGTTTGTCAAATGCTGCAACAGTTGTTGCAGTTGCAGCTTAGTAGCGCCGACTGCGGCGCTTGCGACAGGCGCCCCGACAATTGCACACAAATATAACGAAAGTCAGACAGAAGATGAGCACGGACGCAAGGACCAGAGCCACCGAGGTGGTCTGATCGTAGCTGAGTGTCGGGTCGAGGACATGCTGCTGCGGCAGCAGTTGATAGTCGACCAGAACTTGAGTGCCATTTGGCGGCGGGCAGGGCTGCTGCACAATGATCTCCTGGTGCTGGACCTGAAAAAGTAATTGAATCATCTAAAATATGTCCAAGGGATGTGTTCTTGTTCAGCTCACCTGTTTGTTGCGGCACAGTTGCAAACCGGCCGAATTGGCCAGCGTCTCGGCGCTATATTCATCTTGCACCAGGACCGGCAGCAACCAACGCTGCGGTGAAGCCAATTGTAGCCAGGACCACAGCTTGGACAGATTACGTGGATGCACCAGATAACCGCCGACGGCAGATAATGCCAAACTGATCAAACCATTCACCAGACTGGCGGATATCTTGCAGGGCAGCAGATGAGCACAGAATAACGCAAGTGTTTGTATTAGCGTCAGATAGAGCAGCATATACCCTGTAAAAAGATGGCATTAGAAATGATAAGCCAGTTATGTATATATATATTTATTGATCTGATACATACCCATATATAAATAGATGCCAGTATCGCTGCTATTCGAGTAGGTATATAATCCGGCCATGCTATGGGCGGGCAGCAGGTATGCCAGCCAAATGCACAGGCTGGGAAAGAGGCCTAGCAGACTCTGTTTCAAATAAAGATAGTGTATGTTAATGCTCATATAATAATACATATAAAAATATTTTCCTTATGTGAATTGTATTTCGTATAAATTTCGCACAGCTATTTTAGTTGGAGGTCTTGGGACTTAGCTCACCTGCACAATGATGTAAAGACTGCGCGAGTAGAGACCCAGTCGTATATCTCGCTCCGCATGGCGTCGATCCTCCTGTGTGTCGCGTATGGTCAGCATGACCAGTGGCCAATAGGCCAGCACCATGACGCAATGATGATAGCCAAGGCGATCGTTGTAAGACAACTGTGGATCAGAAGCGGGCACATCCCAAAAGATGCAACCAATACAGAGCGAAAGCACAGCGGCAGCAATCAGCTTGCTGATCCAGGTGAGCAACGATCCGGGCTGCTTGTAGCCGGCAAAGCGTTTGACCAACGCCTTGGCTTGGCCAAAAAAGCCCGCCTTCAGCGTGAAATTGGGCAGGGAGGCGGGCGGAGCAGCGAGCGGCGGCTCCGAGTTGATTTGATCCCAGGCATTAGCCAGCGATTCAATGCGTGCCGAGGACTCGAGCATGGCGGCTGCCGACAGATCGTCCAAGGTGACCAGATCCACTGAGGAAGACAAGCAAAAGATGCTTAAATAAAGTGCTATAAAGCTAAATAATTTAATTCAAGCTCAATTAAAGGTAAACCATTTCCAAAAGCGAAATTAGTTTAAGATTTGAATTGATGAAAGTTCTCTCTATAAGTTAATTATGTGTTCACTTACGATAATAGTCCGCTGGATTCTTGAATGGCGGACACGGATATCCCAATTCGCCCATGTGGCGCGGCAGATCGGCTCGACTGCCGGAGAAAACGGTGCGCCCGCCGGACAACAGCAATACGCCGGAGCACATGGAAAGTATCTCAAAGGTGGGTGGCTGCAGGGTCATAATGACAATGCGACCACCGCTGCACCATTGACGCAAATACTCCACTAGGAAGAACGTGTCAAAGATGTCCATATTGCTAGTGACCTGGTCGAGTATCAGCAGCGAAGATTGAGCCAACAGCTGACAGGCGACACTCAAACGCTGCTTCTCTGAGTGCGTCAACGTGGACACATTCGATGCACGCACCGTATTCAAGCCCAGATCCTCAATGAGCACATCCATGCGCTCCTTAAGATCACTGCGATCCAACGGACCACGCAGCGCTGCATGGAAATTCAATGTGCACTGGACACTCATGCGAGGATCCAGAGAGGACACATCCAATGCCGGCACATAGCTGCACAGCTCTCTTAGTCCGCGACGATTCACATGCTGGCCATTGATGAGGATCTCACCACCCAGACGCTCGCGCAGACCCGCCAGGCACTCAGCCAGAGCACTGCCCTCCCTTTGAGATGTGGCCATAATGGCAAACAAATCGCCAGCCTTCGCCTGGAGTGAAACGCCATGGAGACAAGGACTCACATCGAGGCAGTGCACCTGAATATTGGGATAGATCAGACCCATGCTCGACTGCTTGCGCCCATACGATTGTCCATGTCGGGAGCTGCCATAGATCCGTGACTCCCCGTAATCATAGCCGAGCCCACCGCCACCGTCACCGCTCAATCCGGCGCCCAGCAGATCCGCCTCACTGTGCGAACGATGTCCATAGTGTTTGCCATTCATATATTGTTGTTGGTGTTGCTGTTGTTGATGTTGCTGTTGCTGTTGCTGCTGCTGCTGCTGCTGGAGATGATGATGATGCTGACCGACAGCTATGCTGGCGCGACTATTTGCCTGACGCAGTGCCGCCGAGGGTACACCGCCCTGGGCTCGGGACTCTGGACGGGAATGCGCCATGGTCATGCCCATGCCGCTGATGGCACGGAAATCTGACTCGCTGCGATATTTGCGTAGATTCGGAGGCACACGACTCCGGGTGGTCTCATTGTCGCTGCTATCATAGCCACTGGAACCGGCGCCAGCTGGTACACCCGAACTATCGCGAAAGCCGCGATTCACACGGCCACGAACGCCGCCCAATGCGCTGGAGTTGCCGTGACCGGGTCCCGAACCCGGTCCCGGACCAGGTCGATGCGAGCGCTGTGAGCCGGCATTGGGCGGAAAGACGCGCGGCAGTCCAAACTTTAGATATGTATACATATTGGAGCCCAGCGGTGATCTACACAAAGACACAGAACATTTGAATTCAAAATGAGTTCTCCACTTATAAGAAAAAGATTAAGTTGGCCTCTTATATAAGAAAAAGGTTAACTTATGTTCCTATTGTGTTTTAGGCCATCCTTCTGATCATGCATAAAAGAGCACTTAAGTCCATATAAATTGTATCTATAGCGATTGCTATATATTCTGTCCTAACTTTAAGAAAATAATGGCTACACAAAAACCGACTTATTCTGTCTTCACAAAAATTAGCTGATGTCTCACCTTAAGTTAATAGATATATTTATCATAATTATTCTCACTCTACCTAAAAAAAACGCATGTTTAGAATAAGCAACGAAGCAAAATGAGTCTAAATCTATTAATTACTATATAATTATTTAAAATTTAATTGTATACCTTTACTTTCTCGAATCTTTTACATTTCTGAGTTGTCAGATTCTAGCTGATGACATAAATATTTTTGGGCCTATATTGAAAAACATTTAGCTCTTTTTTCATTGGATTATTATTAGCATATTTAAATTCTATCGCTCCGCTGTCAGCATTTAAGAATGCTGTTAATTTGTTTATCTACACACGTTCGAACAGAATGTATATAGTATATATATATTTATATAATTGTTTTTTTTTTGATTTGTCTTGCTGCTTACTTGGGTCCGTAGCGCGGATGATTCAAGATTGATTGCACTGTGGTATCGCGTAGCTGGAAATTTCCATATGGCAGCGGTGATTTGTCTGACGATCCCAGCGCCGAATCGGTGAAGTCAGAGTTTAAATTTTGCCTGCAGATCAGAGAGAGTTTAATGCATTAAGCTGTTGCGGTTAGCTAGTCATGGGGTGTGGTCAGTTTAACTACACTCAGAGCAAAATGTGCCCAAGCATGGCAGTGTCTCTATTAGAGCCAAACACGTCTTTCCGAATTGTTTTATACAATTTTCAATACATTTAAAAACATTCTCTTTCTGAAAGTTTTCTGAAAAACATTTACATTGATTTTTAAAAATGATATTCTATAACTATTTATATATTATTCGCATTGATAACAACTCACTTAAAACACTTGGAGCAAGCTAAATTCATATTTCAATTGTAAAAAACTAGAATTATATTTCATAAAAAAAAAAAAAAAATGGTTTTTCTGAGTGTAGCGTTTAATTAAAGTTATGTCATTTAAACTTCCGCTCTGCTGCGGTTTAATCAAGCGTCAATATTGTCAAAATATAAAAAAAAAAAACAGGTGCAGCCGCTGCCCCATCAGTAGCTGCTCCAACCACAGCGGATGCATCAAGGGCACGCCCACTGTTTAATGCTTTTCCGGACTCACCTATAGATGGACCAGGCATGCAGATCTTCGGATGCCGCCGGTGGCAGCGGCGTATTTGGACCATGCGGCACTGAATACCGTCGCTCCTCGCGTGACATTTTCTTATTGTTGGAAAAGTTGCTCAGCTCCATGGTCTGCAAAACGTTAAGAGCGGAAAAGATATAGAATGATTTAGTGTGCTGGTGTCAAAAAATGTGGCTAATTTCAAGTTAAACTGGGTCAAGAATGCCAGCGTGGCGATTGTTAGTCATAATTTGCGGCAAATTTGCTTAATGAAAGACCAACAGATTCACACACACACACACACACACACACACATGCAACAGTCAGCCATTGTCAGGCTGGCACAAGTCAAGAGTATCGACTGTTGGATACTCTGCAGTTCTGCATACTGTAGTTTTATTATATTTTAGGGGAAGCCTAACAATTAAATTAAATGATAACTTTCATTTCATGATTTTTGTTTTTTAATGAGTTTGGAATTGTTGAAATAATTTTTTGAAATATACACATCATATTAGAATTAAATTCAAAGACAATAACTTCATAATGGGCGCATGGGTTTTCTATTCTTAATATATTTAAAAACAGTTTAATGAAACTGTTTCAACTTAGTATTGTTAAATAATTCTTAATATAAGAAAGGGTTAACTAAAGATTGTCTCAATAATTTCTACCATCCACATTTTCGACTAACTGCATATTTAAAGTTCTTAGAAAAAACGCCGTTTAACCTTTAATAATTACAGGGTGTACAAACTTGAAAGCAATGAAACCAATTCAAGTAGTTGGATTTTTTTATTGTTGCAAGTTTTTCACGTTTAATTTTCTTGACTTGAGCAAATCCAAATCGCTTGAAGTTGGAGAACAAAGATACAAAGGTAAAATCGTTTTATGCTAGATTTCGACACGGCAGCTGCGTTTTTAATTGCTAATGCGAGAAACGCATGCAAATGAGCCGCAAAGGCACCCAAATCTGTTGCACCCGCAATTATGCAATCGACGACGGCTGCCACAAAATGCACCTGTTGCCATTTTTTGATTTATTTTTTTTGTTACATTTTTACCTTCGTCTGGTGCAGCGAGCCGTATGCGTTTCCGTTTTTTGAAGAGTGATCCATGAGTAATGTGCTCTATGAATGTGAGTGTTTGTGTCTCGAGTCAAAGCAAATACCAGCAATGCTTACAGTTGCTACACTCAGCAAAAAACCTTAGAGACTATTGTACTCGAATAGGGAGTAAACTTGTAGAAAATCGTATACTAAAGAACTATAGACTAGATACTCATATTCTTCTTTGAAGCTAAATAAAGTAAAATAGTTCTCATTGCAAAACGGTGGCAAATACTTTGAGTAAACAATTAATTTTATTTAATGTACTTAAAAACCAAACAATATACATTTATAATAATCTTTCTCTAAGTGTACACACAAGTGGAAGTGGAAGTGGGTGCAAAATTATATAGCCAAGTGTTCTACGAATTGCGCTCAGCTTTTTATTTTATATTTCCTTTAAATCATTGTTTTTGAACTGGTGGCAAACTGGCGAAAGTGAGTGGCAGTCAGCCACCTGCAGCATATTTGAGCTGCCTTTTGTTTTCTTAACTTTTTATTTGCAAGTTGGCTTATAATTAGAGCCAAGCTGAAAGTGAAGCTGGAGCTGATGTTGTTTTCAGAGTCTCCGAGTCTGTGAATGACAAAACGCATCAAAACGCTTGATTACCGCATTTTTTAAATGCTCAGCGCCGTTAACAGTTGTGTTTATAATGTATTATGAAATGCCTTTTTTTCGTTAGTCGTTTTCCTTATCCAAGCATTTTTAATTGCGTGTTAAATTCGCTTTAATTAAAATCATTTGTGTTTTATTGCCAGGTAGCTGCTAAAAGCGATTTTCCACCCACCAACCGCCCCCGTCCTCTTCGGCACCCCTCTAAGAGTTCATAGCAGTTACTAGATTTTTATGTGTATTTTCTTCGTTTGGTTTTTTTTTGTGTTTTTCAAGTTTGTTGTTGTTTTTGCTTTACACTTTTCATTTGCCTGGTTTGCCGTTGTTGTTGTTATTTTTGCTCTTCTTATTATTGTTTGTCGCTCGGTATTTTAGTATGTGCTTGCTTGGCCATTGGAGTGAAAGTGGAAGTCTTATGGCTGGCAAAAGGTTTTTTTTCGTTTTTTTTTTAATACCTCCGCGCTCAACGATAATGTAAATATAACTCAAGAGGCTGCTACAACTGAAACTACCAAGCTACCAGCCTATCTGCCCACTCTCCTACCTAAAGGCATACTTAGGGCCACAAAACCGAGAAGCTTAAAAAACTTGTCGGCCGCTTTGTTGTTACTGTGAAATGAATAACTGACTCAATGAATGAATGAATACATGAATCAATGCTGCAAGTATTGAGGGCACAGCAGCAGCATTGATTTATGTGTGCATGATGGGAACATTGTCGGTGTCGTTGATATCTGTATGTACTACTCTATACACAGTGAGAAAAATATCAATCATTTGGCACAAACACGATCTTAAGATCGAAATAAATTCGAATCCCTTATGAACTTAATCTAATTACGATTTCCCTAGCTGACTGTATTTAAGTCAAGTTCTGTTTGTGGTTCTTTTTGTGGCGGTTTAACTAGCTTATTGCAGTATAGAATATATTCAAAGCAAGAAACTTCAACTTAAGTCTTTTCGTACTCATTTCTAGTAACTTGACACAATTAATTTAACAATTTTCAGACTTTCTGTGCTTAGTTCTGGCTTTTTCTATGCTCGCTTTAAATGGATCCTCTGTCAAATTTGGTTAACTTGAATTTCAAGTAATTTTAACTTAATTTAAGTACCACCATTTTTTCCCTGCCTGCATGTATAATTTAGCTCTCTGGTTGAATGCAAGTGCGTAACGCAAAAAAAAGCGATTCATAAAGTTGAATATACTTATCGTATACTTAAGTGAGAGCAGATCTGGTTACAAAGTTGTGCTTTAAGTGTGTGCAATGAAAGTATAATTTTTGTGGAATGCAACTTTTAGTTGCCGCATATCAGATGCATGGGAATAACCCAAAAACTTATGCAATTTCAGACACTTACAATTAAGTTGGGCAAAATAAAGTTGTCCAAATAGATACACAAAGTATGTTTTACGATTCCCATAAAGTTTTTATTTGTGCTGCTCAGTCTACTCCGAGAAGATTGGCTGTTTTCTCAACTCAACCTAAAGCACTTTTGAGCTCAAAGACAATAAAGCTAGTTGAGCATTTTCTTTTCGATGTTAAGTCGTAAACCAAACGAATAATTAATAAATCTCAAAACAGACTGGCAATATTTTATCTCTGATTTTATATTGTTGTGATACCTCATCTTTCATTTGATATAATGCTGTTATTTTATAAGAACTAGACTTTAGCTTTACTATTTTTCACCTTTTGTTTTTGAGCAGGATATAATAAAATTAAACATAAATTATGGTCATACGAACAATACTTTAAAAAATACGTTGATGAATATTTTATTTATCTAATTGCAAAGTCAACACCATTTTTTGTGATAATTATTCTGAAGTTTTTCGTCGCTGGCAGCACTTAAATATTTATTTA
This sequence comes from Drosophila grimshawi, assembly GCF_018153295.1. Taxonomy (NCBI): domain Eukaryota; kingdom Metazoa; phylum Arthropoda; class Insecta; order Diptera; family Drosophilidae; genus Drosophila; species Drosophila grimshawi. Next base: position 28,498,509 of record NW_025063098.1, read on the forward strand.
GACACATTCTCTCCCACCTTATAAGCAACTATTTACTGTTTAGCTTCTAATCTAATTGCTTTGTGGTATCTGTGTGTAGTTTTTAATAGCCTCATTGTTGCATTAATCACAAAAATTCCGCTGAATGTGTTTAAGTGCATTCAAAGATTTGCATTGAATTGAAATTATAGGTTTGCATGTATCTATTACACATAGCCAAGACACAGATACATTTTTATCTGATTGTGTGTGGCAGCCAAAATGCCAGACGGCCGTTACCAAAAAGTTGGGCATGCAGCTGCAGCTCATACCAAAGCCGAAAACAACAAAAAACCAGAATTATGGCCAAAGCGTCGAGTCGGAAACTGGGAGCTAGACGGTGGCCAAGATGAAAACTGGCACAGTTATGGTTGCATGTGGCCAGAATTATATCACAAGGCATATGCAATGTGGCCAATCGCTTTTGCATGATGATGAATGTGGCCAGCGGATGTGGCGTTTGTCAACGGTGAATGATGCCAACAATTAATTGGCTAAACGGTTATTGGCAATGCATTTTTCTTAAGCGCAAGTCACAATGATTATGTGAATAGGCATCGAGTTAGCACCGAGGAGAGTGTTGTGCCAAGATACAAAGAGTTGGCTAAGACATCCGATAACCAGACTGGAACACTCAGGCTCAGACTCGAACTCAGACTTGGACTTGGACGACGACACAGTCTGAGACCCGTTTGCTGGCCAAGTTGTCGTCATTCCCGTTGCTTGTGCTGCATTTAGTTGGCCAAGAGACGCCAGCTTGACAAGTGGCTAACCCGTTGCGTGTCTTGGCCACAGTCACATGACCATTGATGTAAAAATGCAGTTAGACACAACTGAACGATGACGACTGCGAGGAGGAGAATACCGTCTTTTCGGTCACTGATTGGCCCGTACACACATTATTTGATTTAATGGAGCGCGCCCAAGTAGTTCCATGTGCGCCCAAGTGCTGGTTTTGACCATAACAATTTGTCTTTTGTGGGCAGCCACAAGTGGCTTTTTCTTTACAACGCAACGTTCAAAACGTGTGTGTTTTTGGATAGCTGATTGGATTACAAACAAGCTGTCGAGATCACAAACAAGCTAACTGACCTGAGAGGCCAGTCGACGGACTACGGTCTAGGGCATTCCCACGCAAAACAGCCAATTAAACTGGGTTAACCGATCTTCCCGATTTCCCTTGCGCTGTCTACACAGAGAAAAAAATGTTGCTGAAAGCCTTCAAATTCATCAAATTTCAAGTGCCTTATTGCTAACCTCTCTTTTTGTTTACAGCTCCTAAAATAAATAACAATTTTTATAATTTGAATTGGCGATTGGACAAGAGAAAAGTTCTCAAATATTTGGCTTAAAATTTAAACCACATCTTATTTAAGCCACATGTTCAAACTTACTTTATTCAGACTTTTGACAAGTTTAAATATTTTAAGTGAAGTTAGTCATTTTGGTTGACTATCAGGATTGAAATTGAATGGAGCTTTGGAGTACTTTCTTGGCATATTCCCTGAGTTTATTTGCTACGACTCACTTTAAAAATATACTAGCCTTAAGATCGTTTTACCCACCGTTTCTTTATATTTAAAATATATCGTGGAGTACTTTCTTTTACGTAGTTCTTGCATTTCTTTTGGGGAATTCAAGTGCTGATATCTTCATTTATTCTTTCAGTGTACAGCTGCCGGCGTTGGACACGATTTCTGGCCGGATGAAACTTGGCAAACAGGTAACTGGCAGTTGGTAACAGGTAAGCAGGTAAACTGGCAGCCACCCAAAAATTAAAAGCTGTTCTGCGATTGTCGCTGACTGACTGACAGAGTGTCCAGGCTCCCGGGCAGACAGGCAGACAGGCAGACAGACACATTGTTGCCCCTCTGGCCTCTTGGCCCAGTGGGAAAGTGAAAATATTTTGTTATTGTTGTTGTGGCATAATTTACTGTTACCAGTATGATAAATGCCAATTGCAGCCTGCCAAAGTGGGTCGCAGTTGCAATTTGCAATTTTCAATTAATAATCAAAAAGCAAAAAACAAAAATGTCGCTGGGCGTGGCTGGGAAATCTGTGTGTGGTGTGTGTCTGACTAATACTAATCGTAATGCCCAAATGCAAATTGATAATAATAAACAAATCATACACAAATTTGATTACCAGTTTTAGTGAGCAACATTCCAGGCGGCGGAGAAAAAAGCCGTTTGTTGAACTTGTCCCCAGAAAAATGAAATGTTTGATAAATTCGAGCGCAAAAGCAATCGAAATATGGTATATATATATATATATATATATATATATATATATTGTGTGTGTGTTTGTGTGCGTATGTGTGTTAATTGAGCACTCGAATCTTGAGTTGGGTTTTTGTCTGCTTGAATTTTAGCACATTTTATGTGTTGGCATTTGTAGCGGACAAGCGAGTATGCAAATTTGTCGTATCTCATAGATACACAGCATCAAGCAGCTGGCAGCTGAGATAACCGACAGTCAGTCCATCAGTCAGTCCCTCAGTCAGTCCGTCAGTCAGCCAACGGAAAACGTACCAATCTCGACCCAAACTGGCAAAAATACGATATAAAAAACGATTCACAATTCACAGGTTTTGTGAAAGTTGTTGCCGCTCTGTGTGTACTCGAAAATTGATTATGAACAGTTTGTGAATGTACATTAAATGCGACTTTTGTTGCTTGATTGTGTCTCGTGAGCCATCTTTATCGAGTGGCGCTGGTAAGATTTGTGTGATTTAATCGATGTGAATCGAGATGGAAAAGAGCAGCAGCAGCTGTGCGGCAAGCTGTATACCCTACTCATACAGCAGATTAACGAGTAAGCCGCTAACTGTTCTTGGCCAATGCGTTAACAAATGGCCGAGAGGTGTGTATGAGTGCAATTATGTGTGCCATTATCTTGGTAAATGGACAATAGCGGTGTTGCATGTGAAGTAATTAAAGATAATGCTGTACACCTCATAAGCAAACTAGTTTTGATGCAATCAATCAGTTCTCATTAAAGTTGTTGAAACATTGCAAAAATAATTAAAGCTGTTGCTTTTTTAAATTGCTTGGTTTTTAAATATATCGAATAAAAGTTTAATGATTTAGCAGTTGAACTATAAGCCTAATTTCTATTTAACAACTTTTATTTTTCATTAATATCAAGTACACATTTTCTTATGGTTTTTATATTTAGTGCAGTAAAATAATGGTTTTTATCATTTTCAGCGTGAAAAATATCTTTGTTACATTTGTCCTCGGCTTAAAAGCGTATTAAGACTAAAATATAATTTTGAGTTAAATGCTTGAAACTTAAATTTAAGCTTCATGAAATTCAGAAGTTTCATTATGATTTCGGTTTAAAAATTCAACTGCTTAAAACAGATTAGCCTATATTTATCATAAGCATGACAATCTGCTCCAAATCGTGAAAACAGAAGCGCTTTCCATTTTCATTTCCAAAGCAGACATCTGGATGCTCCAGTTTACGAAAACGGAAGGGTTTTCCTTTTGAAAAAGTAAAATTTTAAATAACCTGCTCTGTATTTCTTTTAGAATTATTAATCTGTTATCAATATTGCATCTTGTAAGAACGGAAAAGTATTGCGTTAATTCAATGCATTGCATATTAAATGATATAATTATAAAACCTTCTACTAGATAAAATGATGACTTAAAGATGAATTAACTGCTCAATGCACCGAGCAGTTTATAACTGCTTAGCTAGGCTAATGTAAGTAACTTTAACTTTAACGGGGCCAAGAGGGCAATATTAGCTTAGCCAATTGTTATTAAATTAGGCAATCTCACAAAAACTACAAAACCATAACGACAGCAATACAGCAAATAAATGCGAGCAGAAGAATGCGCTTGTAAGCTTCAGCTTGTGCTGACATCGCCAATTCGCCGCTCCAGCTGTGACCCCAAAAAAGCCAAGTTAATGTCATTCCGTCAACAAATACTCGTCATGGCTGCATAGCCCTCACTCAGTTCGCTTGCTGCGGGTGTTTTCATCGTGTGACTCAGTTTTCATTATGTTTCAGCGTTGTTGTTGTTGTTGCTTTTGACGGCTTGACGTCGGAAAATCTAAGCAGCAAGGTCAGTTTTATTAATTGCCTCGAGCCCCCAAGCTGTGTTTTCCATGCTACAGTTTTTTTTTGTTGGCCATCTTTACAGGCAATTAACGCTTAAAACACTTTCCTATGTTGCAACAGCAAACTTGTGAAAGTCGCTGGGCCACAAAAATTTGCATGCCAAATTTCTGTATGTTCGTCTGACTGTCCGTCTGTTTGTCTGCCTGGCGACTGTGGACCATCAAAAACCAGCCACATATCCCAAGCCGCAAGCCCCGCCTCACGTGCGCCACTCTAATTGACACAAATTCCATGACAAACAAAATACAAACAAAATTTTTTTTTTTAATTTTAGGTTTTTTTTTTTTTTGCGTTGCCATCACATGCATAAAAATGCGAGAGACCAGCGAAGTTGGACATATCAGCAGACAGCTAACAGCTAACGCACCCACCCAGCCAGGCAGACAGACGTGACCAAATGGCACCGTCTACATACAGTGGGCACAAGTTACAGCTCAGCTCTATAATAGGTACCAATTATTGACAACATAATTGAATAATTGCATATTATTAAGTGTATATCTATAGTTAGTTTTAGTTCAAAGTATAGATTAAGCGTTTTACATTATCGAATTGGACCTCGGAGCTATCTTTGCATAAAGTTGTTTAGAATTTTGATACATTTTGTTTTACCACTGATTGTCAAATTACATTCACTTTCTGTTAATATATACATGAACAACTGATTCAATGCTCATCAAGAAATTGTAGACTTGCTTAAAAGTTCTACGCATATCAATGCTTTTTTCAGTGTGTCAAACCGAGTACAATTTTGGTTCCGTTGCCGATAAGTGCGTACGGATTGATTTCAAATTTGTGTTCCGATCTGATACAACAACTGGTTTTTTTTTAAATGTTTAAGCCGTTTCCGGCTTGACGATCTGGTCTCTCTTTTTTCGCAATAATGAAGTACGTTATTTAAATAAGTAAAACATATACTAAAATATTAATGGTTTTTAATTTAAATAAGTATAATATATATTGGGTTCTCATGATTAGCAAAACAAACCAAATATTTAGAAAAGTTAACGAGTATTAAAACTTAATTTTAAACCAACATAGGCAAAGTGGAATTAATCTATGTAATAAAGCAATTTTAATGAAAAGAAAACTAAAACATGCCTTTATTTGAACAACACACTATTTTCAGCACTTAATCAATTAATTATAAAAACTTATTAAGAAAAATGCTATGAATATCAAAGTTTTACTTAATTCATTATTAAGAATTATATATTAATTTATACTTATATCAAACAAGGTAATAATTACAAAGCTTTTTCCCAATTCATTAACTATAACATTGGCTTCTATGGCGTTCGACCATGATTATTACTTATAAAATAAAACAAAAATTATAGTGTATATAAATGAAATGTAATATCAGCTTAAAGAAGACAAAAATCGAGGTTTATTCGAGAACCACTGTGCATGTCACTGTCACTCAAAACCTATTGTAGATCAAGCCAAACTCACGATGTCTTTGCGCAGCTGAGTGACATAAATCCATGGCTCAATTAATGCACAGCACGTTGGGGTGTGCTCGTGTGTATGTATGTTAAAATATCTGCCTAGTTATTGTATATAGTACACACACACACACATGCACACATCCATGAGATACTTTCAGTCTTTGATATGCCTACAGATACAGCTACAGCTACAGCTGCAGTTCTGATTCTGATTCTATGTCAGAGACGCTGAGACTTGTGCCAGTCACGCAGTTCAACTTTGATGTTGAAGTGAAATGAACTTCTTGTTTTTATCGCCATTAAACTCACGAGCTGTGTAGCATCTGGTTGGATGGATACTCTTCGTAGCACTTTCTTCGTCTAATTATGCAGCTGTTCTTGTGGCCGCTTTTATGTGTTAATTTAATTACAATAAAATCCAAATTAACCCGCTCTGTACTTTATCAATGTGCCTAACATTATTTTCACCGACATTTTCCTTTTTTTTTTCACTTGCGGCGGTTCGTTAAGTTTTCACTTGGTTCTACTACGTTGAGGGGCTTTCAATAGCGGATTAATGTCGTTGCTGACTTCATCGCATCAATTGCGGCCCATTAAATGCAATGAATCATGACTCTTGACGAGAGCAGCTAATGGCAGCCACTAAAGCAAAGTCAATGCATTAAAAGTTAAAAATAATAATACGAAGAAAACAAAGTGCCATAAGAAAAAGATGAAACATCAGCAATATTTGACATACCGAAGTTTATATACCCTTGCAAAACAAAGAATCTTTGACGCAGGTATTTAATTGAGACTATAAATTGTGGCATCAAAGATATTTCCATTACTTCACGACAAGAATTATAATAGCCTCGGCAAGGCTGAAATAATAAGAACAAAAACAAAGACAAGTTCTGGCCAAGAGATGCAGCCACACCTTTTTTTTAAATCTATATGGCTACAAGCCGTGTGTTTGGCTAGACAAAGACAGCGCCGCCCGCTGAGTCGCGGCAAAAACTCCACCACAAAGCACATAACTGACAATCAATTATTCGACTTAAGTCGCTGCTGCTGCTGCTGCTGCTATTGCTGCGCCTTTTGACTTTGTCATTGACTTCAAGTTTGTTTCTTAAGTCTTTCGTTTTGGAATTTAATACAGCGCTCCTGCAAGTTTGTGTCTTAAGTCTTTCCAATCCGAGTGTTAAATAAATCAAAAAATGAAATTTGTCAATTATCTTTTGATTTGTGTTTAAAATATGAATTTTATTTTTCTCTTAAAAAAACGTGGAAATAATTGTTTTTTTTTAATAAAAAGATTGAGTTGCGCAGATAGTTGATACAATACAAAATATCTAAAAGATAAATAGCTCTTCTGCAAGTTTGTGTTCGAAATCTTTCGTTCTGGATTTGAAGTTACTTGAATTGAATTACGCACATCGGGAGATCTCGCAGATCTAAGATTCTTTTGACCGGCGGCCTGCTTTTCAACATTATTTGGCTAGCAACAAATCACCAGCCGGCAGCACCGTTAATAGCTATGAGAAATACTGTTAACTAATTTACGAGACAAAAAAAAAACCCAAAAAAAAAAAAACAGTAGAGAGCAACACAAAATAACTAGTCACTAAAGCAAAAAGCATAAGAGCAGGAAAAATCTTTGGGGCCTGATAGCAAAAGGTATTTCAATGAACAAAACGGCGAAACTAACGGTAAATCATGGCACTGTAATTAGGTGTGAGTAGTTTTTTAAATGCTAGCCCAGAATCTACATCGGCCAAATGCCAAATGCTGAGAATTGTGCTAACTATTGACACTTTGACCAGCTTTGTCTTATCAAATTAGTCGCCGCAAAATCAAGCTGAAGAGTTTCTCGACGTTGAAAGTGATCAAAAAAATTGCATAAAATGAATGTGAAAGTTTTACCGTGCCGTTGGCCAAAAGCCCAATTCTTGGTAATGAGTCCAAAACGCAAATAAAATTAATGATTACGAAAACAAATATAATATTGAAATTAACTTTTAGATGCTGTGAGATGCAGCTGCGTCGGTTGTCTTGAAAACCACACAGCCAGCTGGTCAAATGTTATCTTTGCTTTTACACAAATACCTCAATAAGCAGATACCACAAATATGCAAGAACAACAACTGCAATAGCAACAGTAACAGCAATAGTAATAGCCGCAGCAGCAGCACCAAAGAGGAAATGCCAAAGACGCTGTTCTGCGCAGAGCAAACAAACAATGAGCGTCTACGCAGAACTCGCCAAGAAAAAGAACTCGGCGAGTCAGCGAGCGAAACAAACAAACAGAAACTTGTATCTGTAAAATACACACATGCACACACAAATAAAGATACAGATACAGCCACAGTTGGGGCAGACACAGAGAGAAAAGTAATGTAATAAAATTCGGGTTGACTAAATCATAATTAATGTAAAACATATTTAATATATACAAATCTTAAAATAAAATAAATAAAAATTAATAATAAAATAAATTAAACTTAAATTAAATCTCAAGACAAACTAAACAAATATCAAATCTTTGTTTTAATATTGTTTTACTATCACTAGAAGGTCGTTTGGTACTCATTAAAATTAGTAAAAAATAGTGGAACTTAGTACACTTTTTCGTTGAGTGCAGCATAGCTTTGGCGTTGACTATGGATACAGAGCGCCCTAAGCGCGCAAAAGAACTTTTGAGCCGAGTGGAAACAGCAACGAACAAAAAAAAAACAGAAAAAGAAACAAGAAGTGGAAGTGGTGGAAATGGTGGAAACAACGATAGAGGCTGGCTAAGAACGAGAGACATGAGAGGCATGAACGCAACGGCAAACGTTTGCTAGACAACAACAACAACAACAACAACAACAGCAACAACAACAACAACAATAAAACTTGCTTGTGGGATCTTTGACCTGCAATGGCGACGACCGAAGAGCGGCCAAGAAATCAACAACGTGGAGTTGGAGCAGGAGCAGCAGCAGCGCGCCCGTCAACGCCTCAACTAAGCCGTATAGATACTTTACACATTTACACACACACACACACACACATGTACAACTACACATGTGTGTATGTGTTTTTTTTTTGAGTTGGCAAGTGTTGGTCGCTTGACTGCGCTGCTACTTTGTGTTTAATAAAATTAACAGTTAATACCAGTTGTACAAACTTAAATTAGCTGCCTGAATGGACAGCTGAAAACGAGACACACTTAAATGTAAAAGCAGCGACTAAAAGATACTTTTGTATCTTTAACAAAAGTACTTACCAGGCCCCTTTAGCTTGTTTGTTGCTCTTGTTATTATGTGGCTTAAAGTTGTTGTTTCAGAACACTGTGCATATTCCATAAATACACATGCACACACACACACACACGCACAGTTCACACACACGTTTGTGTTTCTTATTGGATGTGGCGAACAAATGCCGCTATTTGCAATCTCATTTGTCGCACACACTCACGCGCACACACAGAAACACACGGCCAGGCTCATAGACCACAATTTGCTTTGCACTTGCACATTGCCATTAATATCGAGAAATATAAATCAGAAATTGGCTACCGCGTTTGTTAACGTTATTTACGCCGTCAACATTTCAATTCGATATTCAAGCGCGCAATAATTTTTAATTTTTATTGCTTTATTTATCAATTTTTATTACTATTTGTCGTTTATTTTATTTTATTTTTTTCCTATTCACTTTTGGCCAACAAACGTGAACAGTGGCCAGCCAGCGGCGCAAAAAGACAACTCTCTCAGTGCTCTGCTCAAACCGAACTGAGCTGAACTTGGCCTCGGGGACGCCATCTTAGCCAGTTCGTACTGGAATGGAGCGCAACAGCGCGCATTCCACATTCCAGTGTGCGCTCACATAGCGCTTGGCTGCCAATTGGAATGTGAGTGCGCTGCGCCGATCAGCAAGCACCACAGGGCAACTAGTTGTCAGTTGGAATTGTGCGCTCAATTGGTTAAGACGTGTCGACGGATAATTAACGGCTGTTGAGTTGTATTTTTTTTGTTGGTGTGTTAAAGATATGCAAAATAATAAACACTATTATAATTTAAATTAGTTTATCAATATAATTTAAATATGTATTTCAATAATATTAATTCCAAGTGCACTTAAAAATTAAATGTGAAATGTTCTTCAGAAACTTTTTTCTCTCTCTCTCTCTCTCTGTCTCTCTCTATTTGTGACTCTCTCTTTGCTCACAACTCAACTCACCTTTCCAGTCGCAGCAAGTTCTTTGAGCCGCTCTTTGAACGGCGTACAGCGTGTGAGGCATAGAGCAGAAGAACACAACAAACAAACTGTTGTCGTTATTGTTCCACTTGGAGAGAGCGAGTGATTTTTGGCTATGAAAATGATCGGCAGCGATTACGTACTGGAAGCGCACAACATATTCCACACCACCGAGGCAAGAACACTGGAAACGCCAAGCTATCTTTTATTTTGACCACTCTCTCTTGTGCTCCCTCTCTCTCTCTCTCTGTCTCGCTTGGCAGGTGGACGGTGGTGGTTGTTTCAATGGTGCCGGCAACTCAGCTTTGGTGCTCAAAGGCGTCAATCTGACCGTACACAGTGGCGAGGTGATGGCCATATTGGGTTCCAAGGGTAAGCAGCTTAACGCACTTATATTTATCATTATTATCTTTAACCCATTCTCATTCCTAGGCAGTGGCAAACGCGCTTTACTGGATGTGATCGCGAGGCGAGCGGATGGCGCCACTCGTGGCCAGGTGCTCCTCAATGGTTCTCCGCTGAGTAAGGCGCTCTTCCAGCAACGCTGTGGCTATGTGACACAATCGTGCACCTTCGTTCCTGGCTTGACAGTGGCTCAAACACTCCACTACACGCCCACTATTGTGAGTTACTCTTAAGATTTCTATGATAAGTTAATATGGATCATAAATTTCGTTTGATTTTTGGCAATGCTATTAGAGTGAAAAAGTTAGATCATAAAATATTACTTCGTTTTTTTTGTTTAGCTTGGTGGTTACCTTAAAAGTTCCAAGGTGCGTCAAGTTCTGGCTGATTTGGCGCTCTCACAGGTGGCCCACAAGCGTGTGGAGTATCTAAATATCAGCGAGGCCAGACGCTTAGCCATTGGGATACAGCTGGTTAGAGATCCGGGTAAGCTAATTTTACATATAATCTATTGCATATTGAAAGTATAATAATGAAAATATTTCTTTTATATTGATCTAAAAATTCCTACCAATTCTACATCACATCAATAGTACTAATTATTATTGTATTTATTAACTATTATATAATCATTAATCTATATATTAATCTTTATCTATATCAACCTACATCTATCGATCTATCTATAAAAACCTCTGTCATATTGTATCTATTTTATACATTTTCATCTTCTCTTTTTTGCAGTCATGCTTCTTCTGGATGAGCCCACACAGGGCTTAGATCCCTTGAGTGCCTATTTGCTCATCTCGATACTCTCGAATACGGCCAAGAAGACGGGCTGTGGCATCTTGCTCTCGTTGGAGAAACCGCGTTCCGATGTTTTTCCATTTTTGGATCGTGCGCTGTTTCTCTGCTTGGGCGGAGTTGTCTACTCGGGCGGAACTCGTGCAATGTTGGAATACTTTCATGCAATTGGCTTCCCTTGTCCGCAACTGGAAAATCCCTTAATGTATTATTTGTGCTTGTCGACTGTGGATCGTCGCAGTCGTGATCGATTCCTTGAGTCCAGTCAGCAGATTGAGGCGCTTGTCGAACGCTTTTCCAGGGAAACGCCCATCTCCGATGCACCGCTGAATAATATGGGTTCCGGGAAGGTACCATTAGCTTATGGCAAGCCAGGTGAACTCAAAGTTTGGGTCATGCTCTACTTGTAAGTGATCCCAGAAGATCCTCACTTTATATCGAATTGATGATCTATGGATTTCTTTTTTAGAAAACTATTGGCCTCGACATTCTCCTGCGGCGTTGTGGGCATGAAGACGCTCTTCCTGCGTATGCTGCTTCTTCCCATAGCTATGAGCATTATGTGGGCTTTCTACACAAATGTGGGCGTGAGTAACTGTTAATTGTACTACTTAATCTTTGTTTAATACTCCCGTATATATTTCAGGATGATGCTAGTGGATTTTTTACTCGAAATGGAATGATATTGAATATACTTGGTCTATCCTATGGCTGTGGTATATTGACTACCATATCTCTATGTAAGCTTTAAGCCTAATCTTTCTATGTTTGTACTTCGTTCCGAAGTGAAAAGCGTCTATTGGTTTTCTCTAATCTTCGCCAATATATATATATTTATTTATATTATATATAGATCAGGCATAATTATATTTTGATAGAGTACCGATATTATCAAAATTTAAAATGTTGAGTTGTAGTCTGCAAATTTTCTGTTATTAATTTTGTAAAAAAGCGCTGCGTAGTTGGGATATACCAGATTTTTTTTAGGTGGGCTCTAATTTAAAATGTATTTACCTGCAGTTCCCATTTGGCGCAAAAAGTTCTCGCAGGACACACCGGAGGGTCTCTACTCGGGCACTACGCTACTCGTTGCCTACAACTCCGTTTCCATACCCTTCTCAGCGGTATCTGCAGTCCTCGCCAGTTGTGTTGTGTATCCGTAAGTTAATTTTTTTTATATAAAATCCGTTATACTATATTAATAACACAATTTTCTTTTGCAGCTTATTGCTGGACACCAAGTACAACAATGGCACTGTTTTTGCCTATCTTTTTGTGGCCCTTTGGTCCAGCTATGTTCTGGCCGAGCAGCTGAGCATCGCCTTTCTACTGGTGGTTAAAGTGCCCTTCAATGCGGCCATTGCAGTGACTTATGTCCTGGTCATAAGCATTGCCTTGGCCAGCGGCACAGTGCGGTAAGCTAGAAACTGCAATATTTTAAATAACATTTCGATTTGAGTTAAATATTTATTTTCAGCTCCTTCAAGGGCTTGCAACCCTGGCTGCAGGATAACACCAAGGGCACTCACACACGTTACGCCTCCTCGCTGTTGCACAGCATCGCTTTTCAGACCCGCAAGCTAAATTGCACGCCCACCGCCTCCGTAATTTGTCCCAAGCCGGCGGACTTTATGCACGAGCGCTTGGGTCTGCCAGATCCAGATGTGAGTTATCTAAATATTCATAGCATGAATAGTTTTTATAATACATTGATATCCTCTTTTTCCTTGCAGGAAACTATTGATGTGGCTGCATCCTGCGCCTTTGCCGTTGGCTTGGCCGCCTTCAACATGCTGCTCTATTTGTTCCCAATGCCGCGTTGCGTACGTCAGAAATTTAAAGACTGAGCGCCACGACTTAATTTTGTACTGCACAAATTAACTTAAATTTAATTAGTAGACTTTAAATAATATTTAATAAACAATAAACATATAAACCGAATTAGAATTTGCCCGCTAAACGAGCGAGTTTTGCTTGCCTGCATTGGTATCGAAGTAAGCATCGATAAATGAGGCTTGGCAAGCATTTCATATATTTAAGTCAGCATCGATAAGTTCGGCTTGCGAAGCATCGATTACTAGATTTTGAGTACTGAGTACTTTGGCGCGTTTTTCAAATTGGTTGCCTTCTTTGGCTGACAAAAATTCAACAACAATTATTATTTATCATTTTATTTACAAGAAAACTTATGATTAAAATAAATTTCGTAATGAATACATTCGAATAAATCTTACAAATACCAAATTCTTGAATATAAAATACATTTGCAAATTTAGCCATCTGTAGTTCAAAATAATTTCAAATTTTTCCTTTTTTTTCGATTTTGTTGTATGTTTGCATCATTTCAGTTTAACAATTGTCTAACGACTAAAAATATGTTTGATTTATTTAAATAACTAGATACACGCATTGGAAATTCATTAGAACGTGTCTGATTGAATGAATATGTACGCGAGTTTTCATTGGGCAACGAAGAGTTTTGCCTTTTAAGACGAAGACGGTTGATTAATGCGGGATGTTGTTTTTTCATAGTTAATATGTATATAAAATACTGTGGCACCTATGTATATAGTTGCTGCTGGGGAGTGGACATATGTATAGAATAGTGTAGTTTATGTATATAATGCAATGATCGGGAATATTTAATGAACGATAACTAAAGTGGAATCGGAGAGATTATTTTCTTGAGAGGAGAAATAGTAATATTAGTTTATGTATTTTATGCTATGAACTGATGAAGGATATGTAAAGTGGGTATTTGTGGTTAAGTTGGGTAGTTTGGGAACTGGGAGAGCCTCAGTCCGTGTCATAGTAGGCGTAATCATAGCTGGTATCCTCGTCAGCATATGGCGGCCGTCTGGACTTGGTTTTCTTGTCCTGTTGATCCTTTTTGCTCTTTGATTTCTTTGGCTCCGCCGAGGAGCCTTTGGTGGTCGATGTTGTTGTTGTTGTTGCTGCTTTTGTTGTAGTTGTAGGACGTCTTGTTGTTGTCGTTGTTGTTGTTGTTGTGGTGCTAGTTGGATAAGCCGTTGTTGTTGTTGGCCGGTTGGTCGTCCTGGGACTAGATGGCGCCACCTGTGGACTATATTGGGAGTTATACTGCTGAGAGTTCTTCTCCGCCTTGTAGATGTCAGCGCGTAGTTTATTAATGCTGGCAGCACCAAAATTCAGGGACTGAGCCGTCTTGAAGAGTTCATCCTCATCACTTAGATCCTGTTCCTGTTCGCGCTCCTTTTGATAGGCTGACTGCTGTTGACTCTTTAGATGACTGTGAGCCTGCTGGAAGCCATGTGGCTGCCGACTGGACACCGGTGAAGGTGTTGTCGTCGTTGACGATGCGGAGTTGCTGCCAGATCTGTTGCGCAGAAGCTTGAGGCGATTGCGTGGAAAGTCATTCTCATACAGCTCCGGATGATATTGACCATCATCCTCATCCACATTATAATAGGGATTGGCTGTGGTGGGCAATGCAGCGGTTACAGCACTCGACTTCTTTGGACTCACACTTGGAGTCTGCTGCTTTGGCTGATTTTGGCTGGGACGCTGTGTTTGTTGTGTCTGATAGTAGCTTTGTTCGTAGGGTTTCTTGTATGTGGTGGGCTTGAAGGTGGTGGGTGTGAATGAATCCCTACCAGCTTGGGTAGTCCTCTTGGAGATGCCATAGCTAGGATTAGCTGTGCTCGTAGTCGTTGGATAATGGAACTCATCATCGGCATAATGTTGAGTCGTTGCCTTGTAGGTTATACTTCCGCGGCTGGTGAAAGTGCGCGGCTTGGCGGACGATTTAAATGGCGATGGCTCCTGGGCGCCCACACGTGATATATCCTGTGCTCGGGGACGATGATATTGTGGCTCCAGTTGTGCAGGAGCAGGCCTTCTGGACGTTTGCTGTGTCGCCTGGAACGGCTGTGGTTGTTGTAGTTTCGCCTTGGGCAGCTCAACGAACTCATTGTGATTGACGTAGTTGGATTCTTGGGGGCCAAGTTTTTGCTTCCTTGCCGCCACTGTGGGCTTGTTTCGTCTGGTCGTCTCCTTATCAAAGTCCTGGGCATTCTTACCCTCGGTGCTCTTGATGCGATAAGCATTTGGATTATATGTGGTTGGTTGTATGCGCTCCTGGGTTTGATAGTCATTCTGCCCGAAACTGAAGCGACTGGTGATGCTGTTGCCCAGACGAGGAGTTGTGGGCACTGAAGTCGTGCTGGGCGTGCTCGATTTGTAGGCCTGGAAATCCGTATTGAACGAAGCATGCAGGGTGATCTTCTTTAGGGCCTTAGTGGAGGGTGCACTTGTAGTTGTAGTTGCTGCTGTTGTTGCTGCCGAGCTTGTACTGGTGATCCTCTGGGATCTGGTGGGCGTCACACGCGTTTTGCTGGCCGTCTCCGTTGTCTTGCGATTGTATTCGTTGAAATCATTGGGTCGGGGACGTGCTGCCGGCTCCTCATCAAATTCGCGGCCACCATGGCGATTGGCAAAGAAGTGCGAACTGTGGGAACCCTTAAAGATATCATCGATGTCTTCTGTGGTTATGCGAAAAAAACAAAAAAGAAAACAAAATAAATAAAGATTGCAGACAAGCGCGTGATTAATTTGTGTAATAAATTTAAAAGTCCCATTGTTATATACCCTGTATGTGTAAACAAATGGTATCACAAAGTTGTGCAACATTGGCAAAGACAAACATTTCACAAATTTTCTACTTGATAAGAAAAATATATATATGGATATATATGTACTCAATTTAAAGAAAGATTATATCTAATTCTGAAAATTATGCTGTTTCTGAATAAATTAAATATGAATGTCCATTTTTTAGATATGCACTTGAAATGTGCTAAGATGCTACTTAAACTTGATTAGTCTGAGTATTTAAATGCTAAACTTGTTCTTATACTTAATATCTTGGCATACTTAAGCTCTTAAGCCAATTCCCATATCAATTTGAGTTGTTGAATTAAGAAATAGATCGTTATACAAATATTTGTTGCGGGGTATTTTCAACTCAATCTTGTCTCGATTAGAGAAACGTTTATTTCTTGAATATTTGTGGCTTACGTTTTGAATCATCGTTGTTTTCTTTGTTGTTGTAAACGTTGTAGTAGCTGCGCTCAGTTGTGGTAGTTGTTGTTGTTGTTGTGGGTCGATTGGTGGTGCTACTTGTCGTGGGCGTATAATAGCTGGTGATGGGTCTGGACTTGGATGTTTGCGTGTTGTCCGAACTGGTCTGCGCATAATTATGTCTTGGGCGCGGCTTTTGATCTTTGCGATTCTCCTTTGAGCGACGTACATCACCTGCAAATTGGGTCACAATATATATGTTATGTTAATAGATGCAAAACAAAACGAAAAAGAAGAAGAAATATAGCGGCATTATTGAGGCTCATTATGTATTTAGCTGACCACTTTCGGCACGCTGCAAATGAAATGTGGACTCCTCCTCGTTGGCGTTTTTGCTGTCATCCGCTCCGCGATAAAGATCGTTTAGATTGTTGTTGTCATCGTAGGCGGTGGCCTTGTCACAGTCGACGTCCGCCCAGTTGGCGCAGATCTGCAGCTCTTGATCGAAGGCCGTGCTATTTGGGCAGAGGAAGCGATAGTCCTGCACCTGTTGGACAAACGAATTAACTCTTCGATGTGAGAGCTGCGCAAACAGACAAACGGCATAAACAGCATATACAGCATAAGCAGATCAAACATGCAAAATTCAATGTTAAATAAGTGAAGGCAAAATTAGAATTCGAATTAGAAGCATTTCTCTTCTATGTCTCTTTGTAAATGATAAAACAACAACAATTACAACAACAGCAATAAAGTAATACAAATTTAAATAATTGTACAATCATAATTAAATCCCAAAACTAACTGGATTCTAATTGAAATAGATCGAATCAGAGCAATATATCATATATAAATGTATGATCCTATATAGACAAGTATGTAATCTTCCCACTAATATAGCTGTTCTTTCTTATTTCAGTTCAGAATCGTGTCAGAACAATAAATATCATATATATGAGTATATATAGACAGGTAAGAAATCTTCCTCATACAAAATTGCTCTTACTTTTTATTGTGTATAAATATGCAAATACATAGGTCAGTTATAACTCGGTTTAATGTAGCACACTATAAAATTGATATTAATTATTAGAGAACAATTTGAAGACTTGTTTATCTATACATACATATATAATAATAATAATAATAATAATAATATAACACACTTTGAAATATTTGTTCGTAAAATGTATTCTAAACCAATTAATTATCATGATTATTTCTTTAAACAATAAATTATACTCAATTACTCATTTTCAGAGATTAGTGGGACCATTTGTGAATTCTAATGCAAGTATAATTTGTTTACTTCGCAGTTTGTCCAAAAGATATTGAGGCGAGTATGATATGCATGCATAGTCTACTATCTCAAATAGATGTATCTGAGAATATATCGTGACAAACGTTACAATAGCCTCGACAAGGCTTTTGGAGTTTAACAAGGCAAAAAAAAGTTGACTAGCGAACTTTGCCATTTGGTTGAGTCGTTTGTTGTTTGTGGCACTTTTGGTATTTGGCATTTTCCACTGGTATCCGGCAGTGAGAAGGCAGACAGCCAGCCAGTCAGCCAGCCAGGTGATGCTGCACACTTTTTGCCGTTAATTGAAGTGAAGTGAAGTGAACGTTCTCGATCTTGGTTGGCGTTGCAACTAACACATAAAAGAACGTATATATATATACAGTAGGCTAATTGACAACTAAAATTTGTTTGTATATATATTTATAGTTCTGTTCGATTACCAGGTAAAACTCGTACCATTTTGTGACTTTCGCTTAAAATGGTAAGACAGGCTAGTGCCAACTGTGTGCAATCCATGCTTAGTGCTCAATGCCAATTCCTTTTTAATAGTACAAAATGTATTTCTTTCGCAAATTGTCGTCGCTCAATCGGCAGCAAACGGATGTGTGTGAGGAAGCCGTCTCGAGTGCTTTGGATGATGTGCTCAGGGGTAAAACTAGCACGATTTTCAGCTATGGCACCGCTGCAGAGGGTGGTCAGCATGAAATTGATCAGCAGGATATGTTTGATCGCATTCTAAGTGATTTATTTGACCATGTTTACACTATGGAGGCTAGCATGGAGATCAATATATTCATTAAGCATAGACAGCTCTTTGCCAAACAGGTTGAGCATAAAACGGATGAATTTACTAAGGAGCAGGGGAATGTTGAAGAGGACACTCCCAATGAATATTCCCTTGAGCACAGCGAACACTTTGTCGCCTCAACCAAGGATGTCTATAAGTACATGGAAAAGGTCATTCCTAAATGCATTGAATCGCCGGAGAACCTTGCCGCCTCATCCCAAATGCAAACGGTCAATCCGAAAGCAATCTGCAATAATAATTCACATTTTATGTTCACCATATGCGTGTGGCAAACGAATCTAGAGCGGTCAATGCATCTTCTGGGCAAATTGCAGCTAATCCAACTCAAGGACTTACATCTCCAGGAGATGCGAGATCTCAATACCCCAATGAGCGGCGTACTAAAGCTACTCAGTGTGCTGGCGAACATTACCAAAACTCACTTAAGATACTACAACATTGGGCTAGCACGAAACTTAAAGGATTTCCTGGGTGCTGATGGAACAGTGATATTCAATTATGCAACAATGCCGGATGTGCCACTAAAAGAGGCCTCGACACTCGGGTGCGCCAAGGTGTGGAAGGCGCTCTTTATGCGAGAGCGCAAAAGATGAGAGATCCTTAATAAAGATATATTAAGCTTGAAAGCAGAGACGAATATTTGCTCCCAGCTGGAAGTGAAGGAACAGAATTTGTTGGAGGAACTAGCAAAAATCAAAGAGGATGCCACAATTAACTTGGAAGAGTTGTTGCACTTGCAACAGATAATTGTTCAACTGCAAAACCATTTCAGCCAACATGCGCAGCAACTGGAGCAGAAGAATGAAATGTTGTCGCAACTAAATAAGCTGCTCCGCAAGGCCAACAAGAAGGTGCACTGGCAGCGAACAGGCTTCCAGAAGAAACTCTTGCTGTTTTCGGAACTGTTCAAGAGCCTGTGGCAACAGCAGCGTAGTGCGCTGCAGTTGCACGAACACGAACGCGAGGTGCAACTATTGCAAATGTTTGAGACCATTTATAATGAACTGCAGAGCAGCAAAGTCAAATCGGACTAACTTCATTGGCAATTAAGACGAGACAAAGAAAAAAAATTGGAATCGCTTAACTCTACACACTCTGCTTAAAGGTCAGCGATCCAAGTCAAGCAACTGTTGCTCTGCGCCCTCTTCTGCTTCTTCATCTTCCTCTTTTGGCCTTAACTGCAACCGGCTGGCAACTTGGCAACTTGGCAACCTGGCAACTTGGCTGGCAGTCACGAAGTCTCATCACACATACCTCCTTGCCCCACAGCTGGCCCCCTCATTCGGTGCTGTGCAACTTTTGCCATTTAGCTGACAGCGGCAACCAAGCGCAAACAGATTACACTGAACGAAGTCCGCCAAGTAAACAACAACAACAACAAAAAGTCTTACGTTTTGTTAAAGCCTATAAAGATGGCAGACAAAATTTTCTATGACTTTTACAAAACGCACGATTTTCGAACACGCGTGCATATATTAAAAATCTGATAATTTGATAGGAAGTTGTTTTATCTAAGCATCTGGACGAAGAATCAGCCCTTGAGTTGGCAGTCAGGTTTCAATCCAAAGTTGTGAACTTTTAGCTGCTGGCCATGATAGGCACTTATATTTATGGGCTGAGCTGCAAGCTTAATGTAATAACAATAATTATGATGATAACAAGCCAAAATTATGTAATAGGGAGATCTCTAGTTGAAGATCAACTCGTATATTTATTTTAATTTATTATTAACAAAATTATGACTTGGCAATAAGTACTAACCGAGGTATTGTCATGACAAAAAATGAAATATTTATAATTAAAAAATGAATGGTTTTCTTTAGTAATAATTAACTATTTAAAATTATGGACTTAGGACACACTTTATACAGGTTTGAAGAGTATTGTCGCAGTCAATTTACAGCGATTGTATCAAAATTAAATGCCACAAAACTGATATATATATATATTCTAATGTGGGAATCGAGAGAAATTTTAATTAATTTATTTATTTATTTACCTTAGCACAGCCTGTCACATTTATTTCAATAATTTTATGTTATATTTGTTGTTATTGTTGTTGTCTTTAAACAGTTGCATGTCAACACTTACCCCAATTCCTGGCAGCTTGACGCAAACATGAAACATTTGACACTGGGTCTCGGGATCGGCATAGTAGCCGCCAAGGATCTTGTCACGGCACGTGAACTGCGTCTTGGGCATATTCTGCAGACTATACGTGGGCCATGGTCGCCCAAAGACATCATCATCCTCATCCAGCAGCTGGGCCTTCCCATAAAGTATGGCCGTCGTTGTGGCTGTAATATTTCGAATAGAAGAAGAAATCGTGAGTGAGTAAAATCGTTAAAGATTTGTTGGACTCAAGTGGTGCAGTTGATAGACTCTAAGTAGGGGCCAGCTGCCCCGCTGACCTTCATCTTAATGTGGCTCGCAGCACACTCGCAACACACTCGCAACACTTTCGCTTACAAGACTCAAGACGAGGCACATGATTTATGTGTGTATTTGAGTGTGTTGTTGTGATGGAGTACTTCAAGCCGACTCAAGGTTACCTCTAGTTAAGTTCTGTGATTGTGAGTGTGTGTGATTTTGTTGTATTTTCTGTTTGTTGTATTTTGACAATTGATGGCTTTTTGATACAAAACAGACATAATTAACTTTTATGGTCTGCAAAATTCCCACAGCGATATTTGTACACTTATGTCAAATTCAACTGTCAAATTGGCCAATAAAAATATGTATATATAAATATACATAAATATATATATGTATGTTCGTCTCCACATGAGGGTTAAAAACAATTAAAATGCCATGTCAATCAAAGTATTATGGATTACGAAGCAATTGGTGTACACAACTAACACTAAAAGCCACTACAGCTCGGAACGTTAATGGCCCAAAAAGCCTAATTACCATGACGCCCATATGTATGACTTATAGCCAAGTCTAATGCTGTTTTTTTTATTTTTTATTGTGGTTACTGTTCTTACAAAACTCGAAGCGGAAGATGCAAATGCTTGCCGCAATTAAGGCAATTGCAATTTGGCAATTGCAGAACCAATGCTTAAAATCGCCTTGAGTTGGTCCAAAGCACAAATTGCAACCAAATTCGTTGGCTAATATTATGCAATCGGAGTGCCTCATTCATCATCGGGCGAATACAAGACACAAACAGCCGGAGAGATAGAGAAATGCAAAGACTCGTCTATTTTAAAGATTCGCATTTAATTCAAATGAATTTCATTTTCAATTCCCACTTTTCCCTACCAATTTCAAATTTCTGTTGGCTTTGTTTGGGCCTGTGTGAACTATGACTAGGCAGATGATGCCCCGATTGC
Organism: Drosophila grimshawi; assembly: GCF_018153295.1. Taxonomy (NCBI): domain Eukaryota; kingdom Metazoa; phylum Arthropoda; class Insecta; order Diptera; family Drosophilidae; genus Drosophila; species Drosophila grimshawi. Next base: position 28,520,053 of record NW_025063098.1, read on the forward strand.
GGTTGAATCTCCAAACCATTTTTCTATTGTTTATTGCCTCTTATTCAATCCCCCAATTTAGAGTCCCAGACAAGTGATTCGCACGACTTGAAGTCGAGCTTCCGTAGGGCGTCGTCGTCTGGGCATGTTAATGACCATTGAAGAGATGGTTTACAATAAATTTGTTCATGCGCACATAATTATTATTTCTATGCCTGACCCAATATATTAGTCAAATAAATTGTTCAGACCTTTTATATTCATATTTTTTTCTGGGCAAAATTCACTAATTGCATTTATTTCGAATTCGGGGTAAGACAATATTTGTAGAAACGTGGCCTGTTGCTTAGACCTTCGGTCAATACATAATTTCTTATATTTATATATATGTATATATATATATATATATATAATATAAGATTGAGCAGGCTGCGTCAGCTAATGATCATGCGAATTAGTTATCGGAGATGAGCTCAGTACATATTATGTATGTGATGTTATATATATGTCATTATATATATATATACATTATATGTGTGCTCAAATACGTAATTATCGCAAATAAGGAAGGTCAGTGAGATGCGTGACCAAAGCGATAGAGTGCCTAATGATATTTATCATAAGGAAACGGATTTAATGAATTGCAAATTGTGCTTTAAAATTTTACGCAGAATATTTGCAGAATTTAAGCTGTTGCATTTTGGTTATGATTGAATTTTTTTTAAGACGTTCGATCTAGTTAATGATTTTGATTTTAATTAATTAATCTGATTTTAATTAAGTACTAATTTTAAATTAATTTTATATCCACCGTATAGATAAATACATTTCTTGCAATTTTTTAGTTTATGTTAAGACATTTGTTAAATATACTTCTAACTCATTCATATACAAATGCAGCAGCAAATAATGCATTAAGTCTCAAGTTAATTTTATTATTCCTCTTCAAGATCTTTTTTTCCTAGATATTATACATATATGTCCTTTAGTCTTGGCAGATTTGTTCGTATATATTCAAAAACGCGTAAAGAAAAAATATTCATTTCAACTCTATTTAAGTGTGCTTTGTAAATTCTTTAAAAATTATCTAACATTTTTCCCTTCCATTAAAAAACGTTCTTGAGTAGGTTATGAGTAAATTCCAAAATTGTGCACTTCATTTCATTTTCTTCGTTTTTGTTATTATTAAAAAATTCACTTTCAAAAAATCTTTTGAGCTTTCTTCATAATATTTATATTTCCCTCATTTTGTTATACACAAATACGCTACATTGATGATATTTAATTATTGAACATTTTTTAAATTTGTTTGACTTTAATTAATTTTCCGATAATCTCTCTCTCATATGTAAAAATACCACAAAATGAAAAACATAATGTTAACGAGTCATTCCCTTTGTATTTTAGTGTATAATTATTTTCTTTTTTCAATTAGTCTTCACATACTCACCCAATAGAAAGGCGCACATATGATAATTAATAATCGACATGGCGCTGTACTTAAGTGGTTAATCCAAATCGAGGTGTAAATGTAATTTATAGTATCCAAAGGGTTATCCAAAGTGCTTAAGCTGCTAGTAATATATGTAGTAGTAGATATTCACATGGAATGCACTGTAAAACATAAAAGACACAACACGCAGATAATCTTAATAATTCGAAGTGTTACAAAACGCACAAGTTTGTTTTTATGTTTCTCTTAAATTAACACAAAGATCAACGAGCGATTCATTTCCATTAGGTGAAACTGTTTGTCATGGTGGATGGAAGACGGGCGCTCAACTAGAAAACGAGCAAGAAATACCGACAAAAATCAAACAGAAATTCTTCTTCATATTCCTGTTCGTATTCATATTCGTATTCAAATTCGTATTCGTATTCGGATTGGTATATTTGGTATGTAAATGCGTATACGAATGTGTTTCGCAAGGTGCGAAAACTACGGAAAAGCCATTTAGAATGTGCAGCGAAACGTTGAAGAAGACAACCAACAAGAGTCTTTTCGCTGTCTGCCTCACTTGACTGGGCAAACAGGCAGACAGGCAGACAGAAAAAACAACCACTCAGTCACTGGCAGGTCACAAGTCACAGTGACAGTCACTGTTTTTTTGTTTTTGTTTTAAGTTTTAAATTTAGATGTGGTTACGAACCGCACGAGACGAGCACAGCGAGTGGCGCAGTGATGCGCGTTTTGCGACTATATCGTTTACGTTGTCGAAGCGAAATGATTTCTGAAAGCGAAAGGAAAAACCACTTGGGCCTCATCAGCAGAAGCAACAGCAGAAGCAGCAGCAGCAGCAGCAGCAACAAACGCAGTCACAGTCGCAGTCGCAGCAGCAGCAGCAACAATCGCACTCGCAACAGCAACAATACAAGCGGCGTCGGCGGCACACGAGTCGCTGCTAGAAGAAGCCGCTTCGGCTTTAACTCCGCTTCTACTCAGCTTTTGTCGATCTGATCTGCGGCCTCTTTGAGTGCTCATGTGTCGCATGCTTAACGCACATTACACATTACGCATACGCAGCGTGTGACACTTGTGCTCATTGTTTGACCAGCTGACAAGGAGTTTTTTCCTCAGTTTTTTGCCAGCATCGTTTGTCACTCACTTACGTCAGCGACTGCAGGGCCGCAGGGCCAACGCCATATTGATACAGAGAGAGAAAATGTATGCACTAATATTAAGTTTCAATGACCTCGACATAAATATTTAAAACTCTTGTAAGTCACACCTGATGTATGAACGTTTTTCTCAAAATTGCACATTGAGTCATAGACTAAGCATAAAATATCTTCAATATATATAAATATAAAATATACAATTTATTAATAAAATAATTTGTAGTAATTGCCTTCATTGTTCGCCTATGTTAGACTTTGGTTGTTGTTTTTGCTGAGAGAAGACGAAGGAAAGGATCCCAGGGCCGTACTTTACTTTAAGAATAAGTGATCCTGTTTAATTCTTTTATTTGATACTTGAATTTTAAATGTGCTCGTGTAAAAATCGTATTTATTTTTCACATCAACTTTGAAGATAAGTTTCACTTTTGAAAAACAATGACTTTAGGTTATCAAGCGTGGTGCTTTGATCTTTTGTACGTGATTATTTTTCGCTGTGTATGAGCAGGTCGCTAGTTGAACTAAGCCCCAACCGCACTCCCACCGCAATCCGCCTGCAATTACATGTACCATGTACAATGCATATGCTTGCAAGTAGCGTCGACTAGCAGCGCGTCGCGTCGCGTCGCGTCGGTTGCATCTTCCGCTGGTATTATGTCATAGTTAGTCATGGCGCGGCGGCATTGTCATTTACTGTCGCTGCTTCGGCCGCAGTCGCTGCTGTTGCTGTTGCTGTTGTGTCGGGCCAAAAGTCGCGCCGCTGTTGTAGTTGCTGCTGTTGCTGCTGTTGCTGCTGCTGCTGCTGCTGTTGCCGTCGGCAATCCGGTTCGCGTATATGGGTGAGTAGTGTGTGGCACAGAGTGTGGGGAATGCGCGGCATTTTGGTTGCAGTGTGGGAATTTGCACGCCTGCAGTTCAGACAAAAATCTGCAGATTGTTTGCTGTATTTTTTTTTTTTTTTGTATTTGGGCGTTGCTATTTAGATTTTTGTTTGTCAAAAGGCAACGACAACAGCCAGCAACAATCAACTAATGTCCATCAAAGCGTAGCCCTAAAAGTGCCAGCTTGGCATTTCAAAGTTGAGGTTGGCTGCCGGAAAATGATCAAGCAAATCCAACCTATCACAAAAAAAAATGTCAACTGCCTGCACAAAGGCGAACTGAAGACGAGCCTGCGACTTTCTGACTTTCAGCCTGGCCCAAGCTGCAGGCGCAGGCATATGGTTGCAACCTGGTTTTAGTTATGCCTCTAACAGTGCACAGAGCGAAAAAAATGTATTTCGGCAGAATGCGATCAGCCCACTATGTTTGAAAATGCATAAACTGAGTATTTTGATCTATTTTCGAGGTATTTTTAAGGTAGATATAATCTTAAAATAAGTAGATGACCTTTTGTTCCAATTCTCATTCCTTTAGAAAAGACAAAAAATGTATTTAGAAATTATATTAAATATATATTGGCCTAAGAATCTTGGTGACAACTTAATTCAAGGTAATTCAAAATACATTTTCGTACATCATGTTTCGCGCTGTGTAGTTGATGCTGAGCCTGACTGTTTTACCATCATTTTTTTCTTTTTCTAATTTCTCGTCTCATGAAGAGTCAGCTGCAATGATTGTGTAAGAGGTTTTGCCTTTGTCCGCCCGTCAGTTCGTCCATCTGTCTGTCGTATTTGGGCTGCCTAGAAAAGCATAATAAATGTTCAATTTATTTTGTTTGGACTACGTTTGTGTCATCCTCGGCAAAGAAAGGCTGTGACTCACGCGATGCTGTTTTGAGCCAACTGCGTGGGAAAGGCCAAATAACTAGGAAGTGTCGTCCACTGGACAGTGCCAATAATGAGAAAATAAAAACGAAAACAACAAAAAACGGCAATAACAAAAGCAGCGCAAGGAAACAAAAGACTGCAGACACGAACTGGCTTTGCCTTCGGTTAGTTACTTAGTGTCAGCATTACACAGCAGCTTGGCTATAATTCTAATTAGCGCCTGGCTTTCAATTAAATACACATCAATTTGAATGGCCTCCGCTTTGGCTCTGACATTGATAAATGCGCCGCAAAGACACGGACACGATTTTGCTGTACAACATTGGCAGCTACAAGCAGCTCAATAGATAAATAGCAATAAGGGCCTCACAGCAACGTGCAAGCAACATCATTAAGAATTCCTATACATATTTGCCACGTAAATTATTTAATTTTTCGTTTGGGATTATATAAGCGCAGTAAAAGTGCCGAAAGCATTTGCACAATGTGTGGGAGCCAAAGCCAATGAAAAATGCATACAGACATTCACCAACTGCATCAGCATCAGCATCTGATACAACTGCAACAGCAAAAGCAAAAGCAGCCGCAGCAGCAAAAGTAAATTTCAATTAAGCTGAAGATGAGCGCAGCAGGCAGGCAAGCAGCTCTTCAGGCACTTTGGTGGCTGGCCAACAGACGTGCCAAAAAATGCCAAAAACTTAGCAGCAGGCCGACTAACGAGTCGAGCATTTCGATTGGGAATGGGAATGTGAATGGGGTTGATGGCTGTCAACACTTACAAAAAAAATATTGCTCACAAGAAATGGACACCTAAACTTGTGACCAAGTAAGAAAATTTGTAGAGTCAAATATGATTGATAAGTCAGTTTGTCAAATAACTAAATTCAATATCTTAAGCATTAAACTGAAAATGTCATTAGTGAAGTAATAAATTTGATTGGACAAATAATCCCTAAGCTAAATGTAATTAATAATATGTCTGGGAAAATCAAGCATTTTTATATTTCAACGAAGTCGCGCAGATCAAAGAGGAAATATCATTGGCTAAATAAACAAATTCATAAGCATCACAAAAATTATAAAATATTTGTTTGGGAAATGTGTGCCTCTTTATATTCCAAAAGAAACCGTTCTTCACATTTTAACATGTTTCAGTTTATTCAATAAAATAAATATATTTTGAAAATCACTTATTTAATTATATATTATTTTAATTCATTTCTATGTTATCGTAAGATGTATATTATACATTTCTTGCACCAAACACACACTTTATTGAATGTTTTCTTTGAATTAGGAAATTTTTCTGCGTGCAACAGCTGTTGCCTTTGGGTGTTTGCTGGTTGGGGGTTTGTCAGTTAAGGTGTTTGGGGGTTGAGGAGTCTGGAGCCTGGGCATTTCAATTGGAATTGTGTCTGTCTGGGCCATTGAGTAATTGTGTAGCTATGAGCATGAGTATAGGCATCCAAGATTTCCCGTTGATAAAGTGAATTGGTTGGAAAACCTCATAATAAGAAATCACACACACTCACATACACCCAGAGTGAGTCGAATTTCGCATGGCTCTGAGATTTGGGACGCATGCACGTGGCAATGCCGACAACTGCAGCTGTGCTGTAAATTCACTGTTTATGATGCGACGGCGACAGCAATGTGCGAAAGAGTCTTGCGAAATGGCTTAACGCAAAAGTTGCGGCACAGGATTGGGGCAGGCAGCTAGTCAGTCAGTCAGTCGGCTAATTTGACAGCTGCAACAAGCCAAAAAAATATATATGAAATTAACTGATGCGCGATCTTTGAAATGAGCAGGTCATATAAAAAAAAACAGGTAAGAGTATTCTTGTGGAAGCAACTCGACTACTAAACACCCTGCAGTCAAGTCCTTAACTAGCATAAGTCGTACACATCACACATGTTTAAATGTATAGCGCTGTCAACAAAACCGTCATCGAAGTCAAAAATGAAAGAAGTTTAAAATATGTTTGGATTCGAAACGTTATACTCAAAATTGTAGGCCTCTAGTTCTTGCAGTCTCGAAGATTCCTTGGCTACATCAACTTGATGCTGATGCCGATCACGAATACATATACATCTATATAAATTGATGTTGAAGTTGCTTTTATTTGCCTCTAACATACATTTGTATAGTTTACGATTCCATTTTCAGCCGTTTTTATTATTTTCAGCACATAAAAACGAAAGACTTAGGCAACGAACTTGTTTTTGATAGACTCCCGACTATGTCAGATTAATTTGCACTCATAAACCGACAAATGTTAAATAAAAGTAAAACCAATAAAGACATACCTACAACTGCAACTGAAGTCTGAATTTGCATAAAATGTGCATTAGGCTCACCCCCGCCATAGATATATATATATATACATAAAGTGTATATATAGTCACACCAAGAGGCGCAACTTGTGCCGAAATCTTTCAAGACGAAACGTGAGAAAATGTTATAGACGTGAAGGCAGTTGCTATGCCACACAGATATTCCAGTTGGGCATGTGCATATAGCTGTATAGTTGAGGCGAACACAGCACAAAATAAATAAAAATATTTGCAAATTATGGGAATGGCAAACGGCAAAGGCAACAACAACAACAACTTAAGACGTTGATTTCGCCAAGAATCCGGCGCGGTTAGTTGCAGATGCTGCACTAACACCCCAGCAGCAACAAGTTGCTGCTGTTGTTGTTGTTGTTGTAGTATCTGTGACTAATTGCGTTTGCCCATACAAATGCATTATTTTGTTTTTATTTTTTTGTCGTAATTATTCGCAACAGTGTTGGAATACTATATGTGTGGAATTATTCATTGTAATCATGTTAATGAGCTTTCAGCCAAGTCTTTTCGGCCAGCACATTGTTTATGGAGCTAGCAGCTGGTTTTGTGAGCCACCAAAGACGCTGACTTACAATCATTTCCTATAAAAGCAGCATCCAATTTCTGTCTAAATGCCAGCTGACCAGGATGTTGTCATCTTGCATTTGCTATTAAGCACAATTTATGCGCATTTATTAAGGCAACTTTTCCCTCTTTATGTTAATTCAATTAGATGCCATTTGCAGCAACGCTGGCAACTTTTGTCACTAGTTCGTTTTTGCCTGAACTTTGTGCTTATTATGGGTTCATGGGCGTAGTCAAGAGAGTGAGAAAGAGAGAGAGACAGAGAGAGAGAGGAATACACCCAGAAGATGAATATCTATTAAGTGAATAGTTCTTTGGACTCAAGAACTTTCTATTTCATATATTTTTTATATTTGGTTAAAGTGTACAAAAAAGTATGCAAAGAACTTAGAAAATGAATAATGATTTGACTGGACAAATGTTTTATATCCCATTCATTTTGATTAAGTACTTTGCAAACCACCCCCTAGCTGAGATCCTGTCTAAGCCCATGGATTAGTAGATTGTTGGCTTGAGTTGAACTCTGTGCCTTTCGCTGTTGCAGTTGCGGGTGTCTTCTTCAATTGCTGTTGTTGCCGTCTGCTGCTGGCGGATCAGCACAAAGCACATTTTTGCCAGTAAAAACGTTTTTAAGGTGCGCCACTTGCTGATCGTTTGTTTTGGTTAAAACACGACAGCAACCACAGTACCAGCAGCAACAACTCTCGTTTGTTGATTTATGCGTTTTGCAGCATTTAAATTGGCATTTATGTCAAATGGTGGGTAAGTTATATTTTTTTAATACATTTCGCTTTATTTGTTTTATAAGCGTCCTTGAGCACGATCATAAACCGCTTCTCAACATCGACACTTTTCCAGCAGCATCCAAGCCCTCAGCTCTCGTTCCCATGGCTGCCACTCAACCTAAAAATATTTATATATATATATATATATTTTTTTTTTTGTTTATTTTTTGCAGTGTTATTCGCTTACCTTTTATTGGCCTGTTGAATGGCAATCGTTAAGCAAATAGTTTAATTGCTCAAGCTAAAGCGACAATAATTTTTGATACTGAATACTTTTTTGTTTTGTCGCACGAAATGCTTTGTTTCTTCACTATCAAAGAGTGATCTATGCAAATTTTTTTATGCGTCTTTTAAGGCCTTCAGTTGGCCTTAAAAATTTGGCAATAATCTACAGTAATGTAAAATGCCACAACATTTTTATAAATTTACTTAAAGCATTGGCCATAGAAAATTCTTTAGTACATAACATATATTTTACATAAACACATACTTTTTATTTGTTCTTTTAATTATATTTACGATAACAAGCAGAAATCTTCCTCAAATTGAGTACAAATTATTTCAGATAGAATATACATTATATGGAAAATTAAAAATGTGAATATCTTTTAGTTATACACACTATCTCACAGCTTGAGTCTGCAGTTGTGGTTGCACGCAGCTCACCATGATTCCCAGAACAACTTCGAATGCAAAGCGTCTCATGCTAAATATAAATACAAAAGTTGCTGTTTGCCGCTCACAAAAGTTTGCCGTAAATGTTGCTGGTGGCTGGTTGTCAATAGTGTTGAACTTCCAGTTGCACCAACAATTCTCGGATGGTCTACAGTCGCAGACTCTCAGACAACATATATGCTCACAGAAAATGCCGCTGGCCTTGGCGCATGCTGAGAATGTTGTTGACGGGCCGCAGCAGCAGCAGCAGCAGAGGCATCAGCATCAGCAGCAACAACTGGCAACGGCAACGCCAACAGCATCCGAAGCAACATCTTTCGAAAGCGACCAAAAAGCGTTTGGCTCTCAATGCAGTTACAGTTTTGTTACAGTTTTTTTTTATGTGAAAAATCACATCGACTATTGGCCAATAGTCGGGCAATGAAAATGTGTTGACTGTAATTAATTAAACAAATTATGTGCATTGCGCAGACGCGTTGACGTTTTTGGTGTAGCATTCAGTTTGAAGTTGATTGCAATTTTTATTAATTTCACTTAACGCCGAACGATGGGAATGCAGCGAAAAACTATAAACCGTCAGCAACAACAACTTCAATTGCACTTATGGTCAATAGTGATTACAATTGCAGCAGCAGCAGGAGCAGCAGCACCAATGTAATTTTGCAATGCGACTTTTACGTGCCTGGCTGGCTTGTTGGCTAGCGGCCATATAAGCCAACTTATTGGGCACACCTGGTACTCCATGTACTCCATGTACTTTGTGCCATTTTCGATCCAAAACACAGAAAAATTCTTCAATTCTTTTGCAGCTGCTGCTGCTGGGCATAGAAACTATGCCTTGTCATTTACCATTTTGTGTATAAAATGCAATCAATTATTAATTATACGCCTTGTTGTTGCCATTGTTGCGGCAATTGCATTTAAGTGTCCATCAATAGACAATAGTGCAACATCTTCATCAACTGCCCCATCCGAAAATATTTTTCCACAAATTTGTTGCTCATTTTTCTTTTGAAATATTTGGAAATAGTTAACAACCGCATCAAAATTAGTTTCGTTATTGTGTTAGCCTTCGGCTTAAAGCTAACTCTAACTGCACCAACAACAACAACAATAACAACAATAACAACATCAACTACAATACTTCAACTTTGACTGCCCAAAAAAATAAAAACTCTTAAGCGCAGATCGACAAAACTGAATTGATTTTTTACGTGCGTGCGGTTTTAGCTTCAGCTAAAGATCGGGCCTGCGTGTGGGAAATCTATTTTTTTTTTGTTTATTTATTTTATTTTTTTTGTGGTGTTGCTGGCCAGCCAAAGCAATAACAATTTTTGGAGGCATGGATTTTGATTCAATCTTGCCCGGAAATGCATTTAGACCCAGGCCCTTCGGCCGGCGCAATTGCAGGCGTGTCAGATAGTAAACTACACTTGGACAAAATGTTTCAGAAACGTGTACTGAATTCGATGACAAAAAAACACCGAATTGCACATCTTCAACAAAGAACTTTTCAGTCAATGTTATATATTAAATGATTAGGTTCAATCTAAGTAGAAAGTATTTTTATGGGAATGAAAACGAGAAGTTTGAATTCGACAAAATTAATTCAAGAATTAATTAGAATAAACGAACTAAATCTTAGAACATTTCTCTTTACTTCTGATATATTTTGCACTTAATTCCAGAGTTTGTGTTCTCATTTATGTTATCAAGAAACTTTTATTATTCCATAAGAATTCTATTTAGAATTTGAAAAACAAATCGATACCAATTCGAACTTGATTAAAGCAACGTTTTTCGCAGAGTGTGCTGGACCCAAACATTTCGGCCATATGTATGATGGGCCGCCTTGGTGCACAGGGACAGAAAGTCTTTGAAAGCCGTGACACAAAGCCACTTGGCAAGCTGGCGGCATTTGGCGTTGGTTAAAAGTCACATTGTTGACCTTTTTAGCGATCGTACATTGGAGAAAAGGTTTTTTTCTGCTGCTGCTGCTGCTGCTGCTGGCGCTGTTATTGCTGCTGATGCCTCTCGTTTCAGGCAACGAGCTGAGCTCATTAAAATAATATTTAACCTTTGAATAAGAGACAAATACTTGTTGAATACACACACATATTTTCGTATGTATTCATAGGCACTCATTCACTCGCTTCGTGCGTTGTTACTTTTGTTAGTTTTTGGCCCGTCCGTCCATCTGCAGAGCCAACGAGCCGTGCGCAATTAAAAATTAACTTTTAAGTTTTTAATGTCCATAGCGATGCGGCTCGTTTCGCCTCCAACCCCGCCCTGTCATCCATCCCCTACCTAAATTCAATTCAATGTTTAACGAGTTTTGACAGCAGCAGCTCAGCTTTGATGTTTTTTTTTTTTTTTGTTTTTTGTTTGATATTTTTGCATTTTGCATTCGCATGCAATTTAAATGCCCTTACCAAAACATTGGTACCCTTACATGTTCATTGTTGTATTCTCTGCATCATATACAAATGATGAATACTTTAATACTTTCCCAAGCAGGATATGTTCATAGATTTATTTTCTTCACAAATCAATAAGGTTTCGTCCTAGAATAGCAAGTGAATTGACATCAATCGGTCTTATCTTTCAGGCTTTTGAAAGTTCAGATGTTCATTCAATTTTGAAGATGATATATTTCTGTTGGAGACATGATATATTTCTGTTGCATACAAGTTATTCTCTTATTTAAATTTTTTGTTTTTTAGTTTAATCTTGATCGTAGTGATCTTAAACTAATAAAAAGAAACAATTAATTGTAAATATCTTTACCATAACTCAACAAACATAATGTTGAGTACTATTCCGAAATTTGTTCAAAATCTGCAGATTTGCCAAGTAATAATTTATTACTGAAAAAATCTGCAAATCATTTAGGTATTGAATTGTTATATTTTAAATTCATGGGCCAAAAATGTAACCATCAATAGAAAATGAAAAAAAAAAAACAATGGAAATCACTATTTTTGAGCTGTGTCATGTAGAAGCTATCGAAAGTAGATTTGCAACAAACACTTATGCACATATAATAGTCTCTTAAATATTTGCCAAGTTTGAACTCCTATCTATAAATATTTTGAAGTTTAGTTAATTTGGAGAGTTATATTATTATTATATTGTGTGTATATTTAAAAACTACCAAATAAACTCAATTCTTAGGCGCCACTCAAAGTTTTTTCTTCTGTTATTTAAGCATTGAATAAGCGACTAAAAAAAAGCTATTGTATTATCTGTCAGTGTATTTGTATTGTCGGCACAACGAGCATGCTCGCTCATTGTTTAACAGTTAACTGTCTGCGAAAGTGTATTTAACATTTTTGTTGCAAAAAAATAAAATAAAATTGGCAATGCTTTGTTGCCTGTTTTGACACTCTCATCAGCAGCAGCAGCGGTGGCAGCCCGCTTCGGTCCCGCTTCTGACCTATGCCGGGCCGGCATGTTCACACGCTGAGCGGATTCGAGCCCGAGGGGAGGGATGCGTGGCATCTTTCAGCCCTGACATCAAAATTGCCGTGCAGCGCTGATATCGCACTTACTAACAATAAGTCATCAACACATTTTTGCGTCAAGATACAAATACATATCTACAATCTTCGCAAGCGCTTCGATTTAGTAATCAAAATTTTGGTATTATAGACAAATATACTTGTAAACAGCTGCAACAACAATATCGGCAACTGGAATCTATCATTAGACCAATTAAAAAGATGTGGCTACGAATATTGTTCACTTACATCGTGTGCGCTGGCGTCTACAGTCTATGCTCAACAAATCATAATAAATGACATACAATTGGATGTTCAAAATATAAATAAATGAGTAGCCTTCAAGTTTAAAGAATCTTCTTAATTGTTTAATTAAAAGTTTGGTATCATTTCGTTTCGCCTCGTTTCATTTATTGCTGCTTCTCCTTCCGCCGGCCGTGCAACAATTTGCGCAGCATATTAAAAGAGCTCAACACGGGCACCATGACGGGCAGGAAGAGTGGTATATATATGGCATATTTCTGTTCATCGGGAAAATAGAGTTGGGCCAATAGGCTCGCATCAAAGAAGCCGCGTTCCGAGGCCACAAAAGCACGCTTCGCCAGCGCCGAAGCATCCACCAGACGATGCTCGATCAGCGCGACCTTGGCAGCCATTATGTCCACATAGGAATTGGTAATGGCAGCACCCACCTTGTCGTCAATCACAATGTAGCTGATTTGATCTGCCAATTAATTATGGGTAGTATTTTAGGGCACGTGTTATTAATTGTATTTAATTGATGTTACCCAGCAGTTTGATGAGGCTCTGCAGCGTATTGCTGGCCGTGGCAATGTGGCGAATGGCGCTGCGTCTCATATATGATTCATATTCCCAGCGTCTTGGAGCGAGTTGCTCGATGTCCACCGTTTTGACGCCAGCTACTTGCACCTCACTACTGATGTCCAGCAGCTTGTGCAACTGATCCAGCATCACCTGCATGTTGTCATTGGTGTTAACATAATATTCCACTGGCGGTTCATTATTCAAATGGGCCAGACACACATGCTCCGGTGGATTGGCAATGATGAAACCGCCCCAAGGCGGCGAAATGAAAGCGTCAACGCCATGTTTAGTTAGCATCTCTTGCTTGCTGTTGTAGATATGCAGCGGTGCCGTGGTGCAGGGCGGTATATATACCACTAAATTGATAACAGGCTTATCCGTAATACTACCACTCAGATTTTGGGCAATCGAAGTGAGCAAATGGGGCAGCGAAGACTCCTGCAATGCATAATGGCGACCCAGTTTGCTTGAATCGCGCATCTGCTTCAGATCCGCCTCAATCGAAACACGATATTTCCATTGAGTGCGCACCGTATAGTTGGATATATCGGAGATCTGTGCCAAAAATGGCTCAATATATGCTGAAATTCAAATGTATTATAAATAATTCAAAATATACATATTTTATATATATAAATTGCGTTAAAACATACTCTGTGCAGCCATAGCAACATTCCACTGGGCAAACGTGAGTCTTGGCTTGGGATTTAGGACAGATATGACGACATCGTAGGCGGGCTGTGGTGCCTCCGATTTGGTGCCCAGTCGCTCATCAGTGCTCAGTATCTGATTGATGCGATACGTTTGCAGGATCTTCGAGTGCAGCAGCTGCGCTATTTTGGTGGAAGCTAAAAAAGAAAACGTAGGAAACGATTAAACTAACTAATCTTACCTAGCCCTTTATAATATATTTAACACAGATGCAGATTGCTTCTTGGCTAGCTACTCACTGACATCGCTGCGCATTAGCGCCGATCGTTCCGTGGTCAGCAGCAGCTCATCCTCGAGCTTTGCCCATTCAATGAATAGGAAATCGCCGACGCTTTGGGGATGCGCCTGAAGCAACAGCTTCTCCAGAGCAGCCGGCGTATGCACCTCAGCCGCTTTGGCAAATGGCAACAGCTGCTTGAACTCCACGTTCCATATATCTAAATGATGAGAAGACATTATTAAATATTGCCGAATGATTGCCAATTGCTCAACACGCTGTGCGTTTACCGCTGTCGGCAAATGCGGTTTCCAGTTCCGTAATGAGCAGTTGTCCGCGATTTGTTTCCTGAGTATAAATGGCAATTTGGACAGCTGTTTTGATGGGCTGCTCACTTAAACGCTGAATAGCCGACGAAGGCAAACTGACGCTGTGAAGAATATGCATTAGGAATCTTCATTAAGGTTGCATTAAGTGTTTGCTCACTAACCGGTAGACAGTTGTTGTTTTCCACCACATCGGCACGCCAATCCCAACGATGACCACAATGAACGCAATCGTTGCTGCAATGCGATATTTGTCTGTAAATAGAGAGAAAAGAAAATACAATATTAAATCAATTGTTAAACATTCGTTGCTTAAGATATAGACACAGAATGGAAGCAAATGTTGGATTAAAATTAGCACAGTTTTTGTTTTCTTTATACATCACTTTATTGGGCATTTCTAAGAGTTAATCTTTTGCTTTTCTTTTCTTTGTTTTGTATACAATTAACATTCAAACAAACGTGTATAATGCAAAGCTTGTACACAGGTTTCGTTTCTTGTGCATTTTGGCCAGTCTAACAAACAAAATAATAGTGTGGCCTGTACGTGTGTGTGGCGGCATATGAAGAGGGATATATATATAAATGTGTCTTGGTTTCCTATTCCTTGTAGCTGCAGGATATGACAAAAACGGGTCCCTTGTCCAGCGGCGTGTTGCGCGACACATATTTGGTGAATTTGGTGGTGCCCTCGCAGCGATAAACAATATTCAGCGCATTATCCACCGGCGATATCGTCAGCAACACCGAATCATCCTGGCACGTCTCATCGTCCTCTTGGTCAGGATCGTCCTCCGCCTCCTCGATGCTCTGGTCGTCGAGTCCATTTTGATGATGTGTTGTGCGCTGCTCAACTTCCGGTGATAGATATGTAATCACTGCTGCACCCTCCGCCGCATTCAGATAGTACACCAAATCCAGGGTATTCTCCTCGCTGACCAAACCATCGCCCAGCACGGTATAGTTGCCATGCGACCAGCGTTGGAGTTCAACGCTGCATGTGGGCGTTATTGCATCGACGCCATACAAATCCAGGTCGGTAAAGTCGCGCAACAGCTGGAACATGGCATTGCTGCGAAATAGCTGAAGCAGCTCTTCCACTGTGCCCTTGGCAGTGCTCAGATCCATCAGCTCGTAGTTGTGCGCATTGGCGGGTCCTTGTCGTCGCCATGTCAGCGTCGCATCATTCAACAATTGTGCACGGGCCAGTTCGAATTTTTCACGCTTAAAGAACTCATAGAGACAAATCTCGGAATTCTCCTCGATACGTTTCTGGATGCTGCGACGTGTCGCCGCCTTCAGGTAGACATCGTTGAGTAGCAAGCCCAACGTGGGCCTATTATTAATATCCGGCTGCAGGTAGGCGAGGCGTGGAAAGGCGCGCGACGAGTCCCCACCAACGAAGGCCTCATTGGTTGCGCCATGGAACCAACCGTTGATGGTCAATCGTGGATAATCGTATGTGGTCACCTCGCCCACCTGATGAAAGGAACGTGAGCCAACTTTAAAGAATGCAAACTGATTGTTTTTCGGTGGTATTTTGCGTTGCACGGGGAATTGTGGGAAGCACTGATCATCGCTGGCAAAGATCTCCAGGCAGCCGCCCTGCTCCTCGTTCCACTCCTCAACGCCCTGCCACGGCGACATGTAATAGACAAATGCAATCTGACGATCCTTGAGCAGATCGTCGTGCACCAGGAGGTAATCGCCGCAAGTGTACATGCTGCACGAGGCGGATACGTAGTCAAGCTTCAGATTTGTCACCTCCTCCAGCCAGGGACGCACCTGCTTCCGCAGCAATTGCAGGAAATTGGCAAGCAGGCGGCTGTCCAGCATATTGGAGAGATCGGTGCTCTGATAGAACTCATAGAGATCCATTTGCTTGCGTGACCAGTGTACCTTATTGATCATCTCGTGCACCAGAGATCGGGTGCTGTCCTCGGCCAGCAGTTCGGGTAGCAAAACATAATTGAAATGGTTCCCCATAGATTTGTGCACCGGTTTTGTCTTCTTTTGTGGCTGGTGCTTGTTTAACCCACGCTGTTTGCAGCCATTGCGTGACATCCTTTTGTAGATAAGCCTGGTTCAAGCTTAATTCCTCGCTGGCTTCCACTGCATCCTGCTTACCACTGAGTCGTTGCAATTTCTTTTGAGGTCCTTCTTCGCTTTGAGTCGAGTTCATCTCGGGTTCATCTGGAAGGGCAAGACAATGAATGACATGGCATTAAGCATTTAAAATAAGGGAGGGCATACCTTAAATTTTAATTTATGGCCGCGCAACATTGACTGACGCACACACCACTCACACACATGTACGAACGTGCGAGCACACACAGGCACATACACACATACGCACACACACACACACAACCGGGGTGTGTGGGGCTCTTTGGACTTGACTGTTGTGCCGGTAAATTTGTACACGCTATAGCCGCGTGTGTTTGCTACTTATTCAAGTTACGTGTTTTTAGCTGCCACTCACCTTCGGTTTTGTCTTTTCGCTTGGGCTTCAGGGGACTAGTCTGTTCCATATTTGTATAATTAAATTTTATTAAAAATCAACCAAATGAATTTTGTGCATCGAGCGTCTGAAGCAAAAACATCGATGTACCACAACTACACAAATATCGATTACCATTGATGGCTAGCGCGTGATACACGCTGCGTTAACAGAACGCAAAATTGAGCGCACAGCATAGAATAACTTATGTTAGTTCTGTTCACAATGTAGAAGCGTTAGTGACGTCAAATTAGAACAAATATTTTAGCTCGACAATCATCATCACACAAGTTGCTTTTAATTCTGCACATGTTTCATAAATTGAGTAATGAGTTTGGCAAATCTCATCTTGAAAATTGCACACGCTGTTGTTTGTAGTAACGTATTTGCTTAACAGAGCTCTAACCAACTCTGAGGAATCTCTTCGATTCTAACACTCGTTAAGTTTAACAGAGCATGTTAAGCGATCGTTCCATTTCCATTTGATTTCGTTGTGTTGATTGTGTAGACTGCTGTTAATGATGATGTGCAGTCGTTAAACACTTCCACGTACAGTAAATAATATTTAGTCAATTTGAACACATAAAACAGGAGACTTGATAAATAATGTGCAAATCAAGTCATTTGCTATTAACGTATGGATAAGTTAAAAGATTCATAAAGAAGTGCTAAATTAAATGTTATTTGCTACAATAGTCGGTAAGTGCATGCAAAATTTGATGGAGAAGTTGAACTATTTTTGGGTGTAAAATTGGGTGGCAATGCCGTGCGATGACCTTGGAAGACTAGGCCCTAAATACAGCACGTCTATAAAAACAAACATGCTCTGCGTGTGTATGTGCACAATCGGAATTTGTGAATTTGTATGTGTGTGTGAACTGGAGCGTTTGCTGTTTGCTGTTGCAGAGTTTACAGTGGGGCCAAAAAAAAAAAAAAACAGCTGACTGGCCACCTGATGATGAGGAACGACTCGTTTTAACTTGCTAGGCTGGGTGTGTGTGTGTATGTGTTTGTGTGTGTGTGTGTGTGTGTGTGTGTGTGTGTGTGTGTGTGTGTGTGTGTGTGGGCGGTGTGTGTGGTGCGGTGGGTTGGGGAGGGGCGGGTGCGTGATATCATCGTCTTCATTCTACTTGCGAAGTTTTACGGATTTGTATTATTAGGTTATTGCTAGCAAAGGGTAAACAGCCACATTAAATCGCTGACTCAAATTCTCGTCCAATGTCCAATTGGAATGTGGAACATTTCGCACATCTTTTTATTATCTTCTGAAGAAGAATTTGTAGCGCTTTGATAAATCATTGCAATTTGTTTATATCAATGCGGCAATGCATCAATATCTGTGATACAGTAAATATCCGCTAAACAGTCACAATTTTCAAAAAGTTTTTATTTCAAGATTTGTATTTAACTGAAGTTTATTTTATTTTTTTTTAAGTAGCACACAAATGGGCAAGGATCAGCATTTATTGGAGGCAGCGCGCAATGGCGACATCGTAACCGTTGGCAAGCTGCTCGAGCTGACAACCAAGCGACATGGTCCATTGTCCAGGTGAGAATGATCATAGAATTCTATATAATTGGATAGATGTAATTGATATTTGTTTATTTTAGTTTTCGGCGCAGTGTGAATATTAATTGCCAGGATGTCAATGGTTACACGTGTCTGCATCATGCCTGCCTCAACGGACACAGCAGCATTGTGCGCCTGATCCTCGCCCACAATGTCCAGGTGGATGTGCCGGATATACGCGGATCGACGCCGCTCTTCTTGGCCTCGTGGGCGGGTCATCAGGATATTGTGAAAATGCTGCTCTTTAACACTCCCGTTGCGGCGAATCCCAATGCGCAGACCATTGAGAATGAGACACCGCTGCATTCGGGCGCCCAGCACGGACATAATAGCGTCGTAGCCATACTCTTATCGTATGGCGCTGATCCCACCATACGCAACAATAGCTTCCAGACAGCTTTGGATCTGGCAGCACAATTTGGCCGGTTGCAGGTGGTGCAAACGCTTCTACGTGTCGCACCCGATCTGATAGCACCGTATCGGCGGTTTGTTGAGAACGAGAGCTCGTACGAGGTGCTGGATTACTCCAATCGATATACGGCAACGCCCACAAAGCTGATCTTCACGCACACATGCCTACACTTGGCTAGTCGCAATGGCCACAAGAAAGTGGTTGAAACCCTGCTGGCAGCCGGCGTTGACGTCAACATTCTCACCCACGCGGGCAGCGCACTGCACGAGGCAGCGTTGTGTGGCAAGAAATCTGTGGTTGTTGCACTGCTCAAGGCGGGCATCGATGTACATGCCACAGATGGCAACGGACGCACCGCACTCGAAATACTCAACGATTACCCGCCCCACGTCACCTACGAGATTGTCGGCGTCATAAACGGTTCGTAGTTTTCGATCAAGTACAGTGATTAATACACTCTAAACGACCACTAATAAACGCGTTATTTTAAATATTTAAATCTAATTAAATTGTATGATTGTTAACTAACGCCTAGAAAAAATAACAATTTTATTTAAGTTTGCCGAACTGCATTTTTTTTCGTACAAAACTTATGATTTTAATAACTAAAATTTTAAATTCAATTAATGATTTATAAAATTGAAAAGTGTCTGATTTTAATATCTAACATTTGAAATACAATTATTTCTTTCCGCCAATTATCAGAGGTTTTCGAAAGCTATTTGTAATTTAAAGAACCTAAAAAGTTTGAGGCGTAAGAAACGTTTTTCCAAAACAGAAACTGTTGATTCATGGCAATTGAATTAGTGTCTAAAAGTTCCAATTAGCGAGCGAACACTAAACGAATTATTACACTCATTTTGAATTAGTGCCTTATAAGAAGTGTGATTTTATTTTCTATATCAAGAATTAGAAAACTATCAATTATTTCTAAACAAACATGAAAAATGTGGTCCACATTTTGAATTCTAATATTGATATGGGATATTTTCATAGGAAAGCTATGAATATGTTTAAATTCTCGCAAAGATTGGATATAAAGAAAATATTTATATATAAATATGTTAAAGGCGATGCGTGCAATTTAAAATTCTTATTATTCTTAGCGAGCGATCACTGTAAGTCGCTTAATTTATTTATTACACTCATTTGGAATCAACCGAAAATTCTAACGCCCACATTAACTTTCCGCTTTTTCAGAATTTACAAATTTGGCCGAGTCGCAGCTGTTGCGCTCAAACCAAACGCAGCTGGTTAACCACAGCAACAACCACATCAACAACCACAGCAACAACAGCAGCAACAATAATCTGGTTTTGGAGAACAACGGTCAATCGCTGCCCCGGCGTCTGTTCGAAAAGAACGCACAGCGGCACAAGACCAGCAAGCACAATGATCCAGCCAGACTGAGGAAGTAAGCTAACACTAACAATGTGCCACGCCCACCCAAACAAACATCAGACATGCTGCTGTCTTGTTGTCGTTGTTATTATTATTTGTTATTTGTGTCTTAATTGTGACCTTAATTAACCAACATGAACATGATTAAAGAAACCACTAATTTGTGTATGTGCTTGTTCAGATCATGCTCCCCATGCCGGAATGCATAAGCCACCACCACCACACACTCAATACCATCCAATATCACGCACTTGCACCACCCGCATTCATACACAACACAACTTGCACCCTGCACGACTCCACACTCACATGCAGCACTCATCGATCGGAAATGGTTGGTTGGTTCGTACGAAGCGCCTTCATAAAACGGGTTCGGTCATTATTTGATCTCTTTCTCTCTTCCACATAACCTAATCCAACTAACTGCAACTGCAACTACGAATCTGTAGCAAGCAAGACCAAACCAATGGACTTTCGCACTCTTTAAGCTCACTGGATAATTATACGCGGCCGCCAGCGAATTATTTGGACATGAAACCGGTCCGTCCACAAAAGTCCTTCAATGATGTGCACACTCTGGAGCCACGTGTGGATCAGATGTGGATCAGCTACAAGCCCGTCTACAAGCAGCCCTACCAGAGTGCCCTACTTCAGGACAGTAATAATTTCTCAAATGGTTCAATACCCTCGCGCTCCTACGAGTACATCAATCTGCTCAAAACAACAGGCTCCAGCAGTGAGGAGCAGAGCACCACCAACAGTTGTAGTTGTAAGTAGATGTGATCCTCTCAATTGAGGAGTCGTATGTGATAGCCAAGCCAAAGAGGCAGGAAATATCTCGAATTCTTACTTCTTACGTTTAATGATTATTTGCTTCTTCTCACAGCTGCATCGGCTCCTCGTCAACCAATTGTTAATTATGTGAAAATGACACTGCCAGATCCATCGCCATCTCCAATTCCCGCTCCACGCCGGCACATAAACGCTGACTATGCCAATCTGCTGCCCGACACAAGCATTGATAACAACAATAACAATAACAATAGCAGCAACAACAACAACAATAGCAGCAACAACAACAACAATAGCAATAGCAGCAACAACCTGAAGATAATGCGACATTCACCGACTCCAGATTATCCGCCACCCACTGTCAACGAGGCAGAGACGACAATCTTTAATTTCATGCAGCCTGTGTTGCCACGAACTCTTGAGGAGTCTACGACATCATTTTCTTCGGATCAGGTGGAGGAATTTGTGGGCGATATGCCATTTGCAGGTCTCTTCAAGGGATCAACACTGAACTTGGCACAGGATATGGTGGATGGTGGACGTGGAGCATCCGTGGCACGTGAGAACTTGCGGTCACCCAGCATGGTGAGATCCGTGAATGCGTTGAACAATCAACGCAGAAGTCTGTCCAAGCAGCGCTTTTCCACAACTGGCGAGGATTTTAGTGCTTCGCGTGTCTGGGCTGAGATCGATACGATCTTCGAGCATATTGGTAATGAAGTGTCCACAGTGGAATACGAACAGGATGGACACGAGGAGGAGGAGCAGCAGCAGCAGGAGGTGGAGGTGGAGGAGGAGGTTGAACAGGTGCAGGAGGAACCACAACGTTGCCCGGTCGTAGATCCGAGACAATCGCTGCACATACGCAGTCCTGTCGAGCTGCTTTTGGGCAAAGCGGAGGAGAGTCCAGCTTCGCATTGGTGCCATTCGCCATATACGCTTGTCTACGGCGAAATACGCTACTCCGTTTTTGTGAGTACCAGCAGTGATAAGCCCTATACAAAGATCAAGCTAGATAAATTCAAAATTTATATTGAAAATAAATCTATTTCAGTATTTGGGTTCGACTGTCATACGGCAATTGCAGGGAACAATTTCGACTCGTAAATCAATACAGAAGCTAAAGATCGATGAGAACTTCAAGCCCACGGCGAGTGTTAGCGACATTAGTCTGCTTGAGAACTGCACAACATCCACAAAGTATCTGAAAGCGGCCAATTTGCAGACGCGTCTCAAAGTGGACATCGCTGCCTCCTGCCTGGGCGTGAAGTTTATAGATCATGATACAAAGGTTGGTCATAATGAAATGTGCTTCAAGTCTAGTTTATTTATTATTTATACCTGTGTTACTTTTGCAGACTGCCATCTGCTCGCATGACATCGAGAACATTAATTGTGTCTGTCAGGATGCGGAAGATATGCGTTACTTCGCTTATATAACCAAAGAGCAGGATCTACATTATTGCCATGTCTTTATGGTTGACAATTTGGTTTGTTTTTCAATATGTCCCCTTTCAAGCGATTGTGGTTATCTTTAATTGTTTCACATTGCAGGAGTTGGCCAACGAAATCATACTGACTCTGGGCCAAGCCTTTGAGGTGGCCTATCAACTAGCCCTGAGCAGGCAGAATACACCGCTTAACTTAACTGAAGAGTGCTAAGAAATTGTGTGCCACAAACTGCCTTATGAGGTCATTTATAATATTAACGCCATTTTATTGTTCATTTCATGTATTATTATTTGACGTGCTAGTCGTTGATGCCATCATAAAACTGTCATTATTTTGTAAATGTGTCAGCTCTTTAATAGTATTTTTCAACAAATCTTTGAATAAAATTTAAATGGTTAATTCAAAAAGAAAACGACCGATTGATTTTTCTATCGATACATGTGCGATAAGTTATTGATCGCGAATGTAAAAATACAACAGCACTTTTTTATGACATCCATTTTTATTTTTCTTTATTTCTGTGAAATTTTAAATGAAATTGTACATATTCATTAAAATTTTTCGCAAATTTCTGACTGAAAAATGAAACAAAAACGGCTTCACTCATATTCAAAAGATAGCAATTGATTGCATTTTTATCGATACCCGGCACTCAAGATCAGCGTTGCAAGCATCGATACCATCAATTTTTACGCGCGAATGACGCATGTTAACTAACATTGCGATTACATTAGTATTTTGAACGCAACGAAGAAAACCACACAGAAAGGACGCCAGAAAAATAATTTGTGCAAAAGAATTTGAGTTGAGTATGGCATCAAATACAGGCAAGTGCATAATTAAAAATTACTAATTAGAAAAGCCAACTGATATTTATGTAACTTACAAACAGAAATGGAGATTGGAGAGGCAAAAAAGACGCCTGCGGCTAAAAAAACGCGCAACTCTGTGCGACAAAAGCAGAAAATGGTGGATAAAAGTGAATTTATACTCGATGAGGTTACTGCTGGGGCACCAGCAACGCCAAAAACAACAACCAATCGCAGTCAAAGTGAGACGCCGCGTCGCAGTGCCCGGAAGAGCGTGCGTCCTCCCCTGGACTATGAGGACATCATCGAAAGGAATACGCTGAGCTCCGCACGCAAGGAGAAAAAGGACAGGAATTCTAAGGCGCAGGCTGTGGTGGTAGAGGAGGTGGTCAAGTGGACGGCTGCCGAGGTGGGCCGTCATTCCGTGAAGCGACATCGCAGTCGCAGTCGCAAATCCAGCAAGCGAGCTAAATTCCAAAACGAAATAGAAGAAGAATCACCAGGAGCAGAAGACAAGCAGGAGTTGGAAGACGGAGATGGAGTAGAAAAGGAACAGCAGTTGGAGGAACTCCAATTGGAGGCAGTAGGAGTAGCAGAAGAGGACCCGCTGGAGGTGGCAGCTGAACCCAGTCATAAGGGAAATTATGAAAACGATAATTCGAACTTAAATTTAAGTACGCAGCTGGAAGTTGCTCAAGAGGATGCAAAAGTAAAGCTAGATGCCACAAATCCCATCCTGGAGGCAGCAGGTAAGTTTAACACTGAAATATATTAGATTAATATATTTTATATATAATAACAACTATAACAGCTGAGTCAGAGAACAATAATCCTGTCTTGGAGACAGCTAAATCAAGTGTGGAGCTGAAAGCTTTCGAGACCAAAACTCTTGTCGTAAAGGTCGCTAAATTAAATCTGGATCTAGAAGCTGTGGAAGTAAAAAATCCAGTCGTAGAAGAAACTAATACAGATCTGGAGCTGGAAATAGTTGAAGATGTTTTTTTTTCGATCGTGGAGGCAAATGTGAAGCTGGATCCTGTTGAAGCATCCACAAATCCCATTCCGGGGGAGGCTGAATCAAAACTGGGAGGTAAGATTCACACTTAAATATATTAAATGAATATATTATTAAGAACTTTTTCTTATAATTACGACAGCTGCGCTCGAAACTGAGCTGGAAGATACTAAAGCCATCTCGGAGGCAGCTCAATCAAATGTGGAGATAGAACGAGTTGAAGACGTCGCAGGGCACATTAAATCCAACGAAGATTCGGTTAAATCAAATCTGGCCACAAGACCAAATCTGATCTTGGAGACAGCCAAACTGAACACTGATGATATGGATGAACTTGGCCTGTGCCCGCTGCCGCCTGACGAGCAGCTCAAAGATGACGATAATGCGGATCATGATCATGATCTCGAAATGCTGCCACTTGTAATGCCCTCTGACGATGAGAACATTTTAAACAGCACTTTCGATGCGGATCCAATGGCGAGTGTTGACCACATTGCATGGCTCTGCAATGCTGATGACAACAAAAGTGAAGGCAAACCCGAAGGATATCGCTTCCCTACACCCTTCAAGCGTAAAATCAATCCGAGTTTTAAATTCAATGAACTGCCTACAATCGATGCTGGGAGCGCTATGGAGAACGCACGTCTATTGACATCGCTAAGTGAGCAGTGTCGTCCACGCAAGCGTTCCAAATCTGCGTCGGGGCTGACAAACGATGACAAGGCAAAAAGTGTCTCCTTCTTCAGTCCCATCGAGGTGACTCGCGTGGAAGACATCGACAAACGCTGGGAGCCACCTGTGGTCACAAGCAGTGCGTATATCCATACTGATAATTCTATATATATTTTTATATATGTATTCCTATCATTCAGATGTCACCCAGCGTCGCAAACGTTCGAAATCCTTGGATGAGAAGCGACCTAACATCAGCCGCATACCCAGGCCGAGTAAGTTGCCATTAATATAACTAGTTTCCGGCCTGATCTTTAATATGTTGTTCATTGTTGCAGAACAATATGCTCCAGTTGCTGCTGCTGCTGTTGTCAAAGTTGCCACACCATGTGGCAAGTCGAAGACACGCACAAAGCTACCCGATTTTGCGGCCATACATCAAAAGCATTTTGGCCAAATGGAGAATCTGGTCGATCACATCGAGCGCAAAGCTTTGCGTGCCAAAATGCTAACAAGCTCAGCACTCAAACAGCAACAACAACAAAAACTGCAACAGCAACAACAACTGCAACAGCAACAACAACAACAAACAATATCGTCAACAATTAAAAAGTTATCCAACAAAAATGAGGAACGTTCTCGGCCGCGAGCTCTAAAGAAGATTGATTTACCGAGCATTTATTTGTCGCCGATGACGCCAGGTGAAATGGAGCGACAGAAACGGTTGCCAACGCCACGCAAAATTGTTCCAACAAAAACTAAAACAAACACTTCCACAAAAAGACCAACAAAAATTGCAACAGCAACAGAAAAAAAAGCAACAACTGCAACGCGAGCAGTATTTAATTTTTCCACAACTGCTCCAAAGATTTTGAACTCAGCTTCCACTTCGAGTAAACCTGCCGCGGAGCCGTTGCAAGATTGTAATAAAACTGAGGCACGTCGCCGGCGGCACATGGAGATGTTCAAGGGTGGGCGTGGTGCCACAAAGGAGAAGCGCAGCGAACTGATTCGCGGCGTGCGCTCCAATCGACGCTTTGAGCTTCAAATGCAACATCGCCGTCAAATGGACGGTTAATTTTTGTTTTAATTTTTACAATTGGGATTTGTAGTATTTTATTTAATGAATGAGAATATGTTTTAATTTGTACCAGTTTTCATTGCCATTTCTATTTTAGGTTCGTTCTTTCAAAATGTATATTCGATTTAAACTGTAAGCTTCATAAAATCGATGTTTTCTCAGCTTAAATGATAACTGCTTAAAAGTCTTATCTGTAAGTGCAAAATAGTTGAGATTTCTGTTTAATATTTAGTCTTAATTTTCTATATATTTGTATCGTTTTAAACTTGATAAACTAAATAAATAATATACCCAAAAACTTTGAAATTTTCAAGAACTCGCCTAACTGAAAAATTTAGTTTCAAGCTAGTTCAAAAAGTAACGTAGACTTAACTCACCTCATGTTTAAAACAAATTCACCATGCCAGCAGACAACTTATCGATAAGAAGTATAAGCAACTCAACGACACTTATCGAGTGGTAATTTAAACATGTTGCCAGGCTACGCACTATATGCGACTGGGCACATTGTTGTGCAACATTTGTGGATTGTTATTGTGAAGATCGTTGTCGAAGTGTGCGGTTGGTTAAGCGGAATTTCGCTACGTTTTTTCTCGATTTTACCGTTACCGTCAAATACACGCAAAATTGTCGAGAATTTACAACAAATTGTTTCCTGTGTTTTGTGTGTGTTTATCTAATATGAAATATGGATATCAATATTAAAAATTCAAGTGTCTTAATTGTTCCATAAAAGGTATGAATTGCAAAAATTAATTATGTGTTATGTGCTGCAAATAAACAACAACAAAAACTGGCATCAATTTTGCGCGTTTGCTTTTATTGTTGTTCTACTTGCTGCCCGGATATTAAGACCGTTGCTTATTTGTTTGCTTTGGCTTTTTTTTGTTGTTCAATGCAAAATATTTTGACAAAACGAGTTTTGTGTTTGGGAATTAACACACACACGCACATATGCACATGCATAAGCATATTGATCGCTTCCAGTCGCATCTATTCCCAACACAAAAAAGTGACAGACTGCATAGCAAGTGAGACAGAGAGAGAAAGAGAGAGACAGTGCGATCGCAACATGTGTGCCGGCAGCAGTAGCAACAACAACAACAGCAGCAACATTTTACATTGACATTTATGAGCGGCGCTAACGGCGCATTACATATGCTCGCATGTATGTGTATATGCATGTGTGCATGTGTGTGTGTGCACGCACCATTGACAGTTTGAATGCGCTTTAATTTATTCATATGTGTGTGTGAGTGTGTGCGTGATTTTGCTTTCGCCCTTTTTGGGCGTTTTGCGGGCGTTTTTGTGGGTGCAGGTAGTTTTGCCGGGCAATTTGTTTACCGTTGTTATTCATTTATTATTTTTATTACGCGCATTTTCACTGTGGAAATTTGTACGTATTTCCGCCGCGCATGCCCAACAGCTTATGGAAAATTGTACTGGAAATTAACACACAGCCACAGGGCCACACATACATTTGTATGTCGCTTCACATATGAATGTTTGATTGATTTTCGGTTTTAATCTCTGTGACATTTGCGACAGCAGCTGTTGCAAATATGTGCAAGAATTTCCGTTAACCCATTTGATTTCCAATCTTCGAAACTTGAAATTTTGCTTAGTCATTTCCGCTTAAAAAGTTTTTGTGGTTTAACTTTATAAATTTAGCAGTGCAAGCAAGAAAATAAAGAAATTAATGTAAATGTTTATATACTTATGTACTATATTTAAGTATGGAAAAGGAGTCTGGATCATAAGCAATGTAAATGTGTTCAAAATAATATATTTAAGTATAAAATAGGCTGTGGATAAACATTTAAAGGCATTTCTTGATTTTCCCACAAAATTGATTTTTCGATAAGGTGATTGATGCTTTCCCTTTCTTATCTTTGCAGTGTTAAAAAAAAAACAAAACCAAAAACCGCGATAAATTAAAAAAAAATTAACAAGTAAAAACCAACAATTTAAAAGTTTCGCTAATTGGTGACATAATTTTTTTATAACTGGCAAAGGCAGCGGCAAAAAGCCGACACGTAATTGAATTTTTACGGCAATTGTTGCTCAGTCTCGACTCGCGGTCAAGACTTGAACTAATTTGCTGTGAAAAAGGTTGCAATTTGTTAGTTTTGCTGTCGTCGTCGTCGTCGTCGCCGTCGTCGTTGTGCCATATTAATTGAGGCACTCTTTTAAATAATTCAAACAGAAATTGTTTGTGTTGTATTTGAGACGAGCAAAGCCATCGAATGTGAAAAAATGTTGTGCAACATCTGCCGACAAATCGGAATCCTTTCAATGCTCTTGGGGGCGGCTTTGGGTGCCACGCCCTTTGCCAAGGAATACCGCAGTGCGGGTCTCTTCAAGGGCAACACTCTCATCGACATGGAACTCGATGCAGCCACGACTCTCGACATGGGCGCCGAGAAGCTATCCACAGGCAGCATTGGAGTTGCAGCAGCAGCAAATTCCGATGCGGATGATATGCTTGGATTTAAAGCGGAATCGTCGGTTATTCTGCCGGGTGTTCAGCTAAATTCAGGTGAGTTTCAATACGCCTCGAAATTGAAAGTTATTCTATTATTAAATACACTGTTAAAGCCTTCCTCTGCAAGTAAAATTTGTTGTATATTTTTTGACTTCGACCTTATCGTTTAAAATAGAAAATCAATCACAGAGCAATCTATTTATTTTAATGAGAGATAATATGAGGTTTAACTAAAGATGAGTTTTTCAAAAATATCAGACAACTTTGACCAAAAGTAAAAGTATTTGTTTTATTAATTATTGTTGTTGAAAAAGACAGCATTTGTTTTGCTGCAAAGGAGAACTTTTTGGCAGATTGAAGTTTTTTAATAAGACCTCACTAATGAGCAGCACAATGTTTGCCACGCCCCTTTGATATCGTCATAAATGTATGACTTTTAATTCGCCCTGATTTTGCTTTTATTGCTATATTATGATATAATCAAGAAATCAAATAAATCGACTTAAATATTAATATGGAATGTATACTGATTTATTATTTTACTCAATCAACTTAATCGAATCAAAGAAGGGGTTATAGGAAATGACCAATTATTTGTTTTATAGAGCAGCAAAACTATTATTTTAACCGCTGTTTCATCAGAAATATAACGGATTTCCCCAGAGTATTAATGGCTTGTAGGAATTTTTTGATGCACTTATCAAGATTCGAAATTCTGATATTGAGAATGTTAATTTTCATTGTAATATTCTTAGTAATAATAAAATCGAGTATAGTTTTTATTGCAACTAACTAAATAAAAATGTATATATTCAGAGTGTGTCTGCAGATGGATTCTTCCCCATTTCCCATTCTTACATTCCCCTTCTTGTAATTTTCCACAATCGGATGCACTTTTCTTTATCTGTCTCTGACTGCTGTTTTTTTTTGTCTTTCTTTTTATTGTCAACTATTTCTTAATGCATTTGTGCATTTCTATCTTGAGCATATGTAAATATGGAAGTACACACTCACACTCATACCACACACAGACAGACACTGGCACACACATGTGTATCTATTACACCTTGACGGTTTTTGAAACCCCTTCCATTCGATGAGTGCCGCTTATCAGTTTCAGCTCGTTTTCGGGTTATTCAAAGTCGTCGTTTGCTTTTGAGAATTGCCGCACTCGAATTCGAATGCAGCCTGAACTTCAATTTAAACTCAAACTCCAATTCCATCTCCATCTCCGTTTCCATCTTGGTGCCATTCAAAAATCCGTCCGTCTCAGGTACTGTATATATATATGCTGGGGCGGCGCTTATCTAACCTTATCTTGCAACACTTTGGCCGTCTCGTGTCCGCTTGTCTTTTGGGTTGTTTATGACCTGCGCCTTGGCGTGGCGGCTGCTTGGCATCATATTTCAAAAACTGCTTCCAACAAGTGCATTTGTTGTCTGCTCTTCTTTTTGGTTTTTGTGTCTTGTGTCTTTTGTTTCCAGTCTTCCTCCTTCCCATGCATAATATGGTCTGCACTGCGACAAAAAGCACATCTTGATTGACTAAAGACTACCAGCTGTGTATTTAGTACTCATATTTTAGATCTTAATTTAAAATACGATTTTACATTAAATATTTTAGTGGTTTAACATGAATTCGAACTTGCAATAAATATTTCTTACTTCATTTTAGTTATTTGACTTTAATGCTTCTATAAAAGCTTCTTCTGCTTGGTCCAAGTTGAGTATTTGGAATCTAAATATATATTTATTTAAAGTTTGTTTTATTTTATTGGGGTTTGAACTCGAAAATAAATAAATATTTCGTACCACTTTCTGGTTGTTGCTCAATACATTTTTGTGGTTTGTATATGTTTTTTGTTGTTGTGATTAATTTAAAGTTCATTTTGTATACTCACGCCATATTTCTTTCTGTGTATCGTGTGTGTCTCTTAGGGTAACTCAATCTGTGCACCTCCACTTGAGCAATTGCTGCCCAGCTGGGGCATTCAGGATGTCAACCGCAGCTTAACGCTTTCCACTATCCACTCGGAGCACGCTCGGCACATCCGCTGGATATATATATTCTGTTTGCCTCATTATAACGAGATTATAGTCTAATCACTGCCAGACGTGTGCTCTCTGATTCTCTGATTCTGTCTGCCTCTCTCTATCTCTCTTGCTGTCTCTCTCTCGTTTTTGGGAGTCTGAAACTAAAGTGCAAACTTCCTGTGTCTGCCTTCGCGGACCGAGTGAAAGGGCCCGTCTTTTTGTACTCTTTTTGTTTTTTTTTTTAAGCTTTTACCTTTCCTCATTTGTCTTGTGGCCAGTTCTTTATTTATTTAAATGTCATTTAAGCGGCTTAACTTGCCTCTCTTTTTATGACAACCATTTTGTAAGCCACGTTTATGAGCGTGAAAATGAAAGTAATTTCGTCATCGCTCGCTCTCACTCTCAATCGCCCCCGCCTCTCTCTCTCTCTCTTTCTCTATATCTCTCTATCTCAGACCCTCTCATTATATAGGTATCTCTCAGAAAAATATGACTCTGCAGCTCTTTGTCTTTGTTTCTTTGGGGAGACTTACAGACGTAAATTTGGGGCTTTCGGAAAAGTGGCACAAAAAGCTGATTACCTGATTGCCTGATGAGTAAGCAACACTTTCGTATAGATATTACCAAATTTCTATAGTCTTAGATATCATTGTTACTATGGAGATCCTGTTTGAAAGTCTTAGTTCCGTTTTCTAAGTAAACTAACGCTATATAATCGGGCATGTTTTTTAACTTAAAAGTCGTCTAACTATGCACATTTACATGTCTGTTTAAACGGTGCGCAGATTAGTTTCTATAAGTTATATATTCCGGCTACAGCTCGACCTAATCTTTCTCCAAGTAAAATTTCTACCGAGAAATGCTAATCAAAATCCAAAAAATACATTCTTGTTACCAAAAAAAAAAACAAAAACAATCAAGTTAGTTTAAAATCGTATTAGTTTAAAATACTTAAATACTTAAATGTTTCTGTTGCAAACAAATTTACAATTAGCCATTAAATGTTATTTGGCCATAAAAAAGAGCAAATTATTGAAATGGTTCTAAGAGCATTTTTAAACCGCTTTCGACTGCAATATATGTATGTGTGTGTGTGTGCATATGTATATATTAAAGTTAGCTGAAGTTCTGGCCAAAATGCAGACTCAAATTTTAGGACGTCTACCTGAGCTCATAAATGCTCTCTTTGGTACTTCTTTTGTGTATATATATATATATATATATATATATATATATATATGTATATATGTATTATTTTTTTTGGGTGGGGAGCAGAAACCATAAAAATGTCTGCAAGGCACGCAAACTTTGGCCCTGGCGGGGACCTGTTTTTGGTATTTGGCATTCATTGGTGGCTGTTGTTGTTCCTGTTGTTGCTGTTGTTGCAGTTGTTGTTGTTGTTGTTGTTGTCGGGGTACAGTACGCAGGAGTCTCGCCTCGCAGATCTTAGCAGGAGGCTGTTGTCGGCACAGCTCTCAGCGAATAGCTCTGGGTCTCTGGTCTCTGGTCTTTGGTTGGCACTTCAACTCTTCAGCGGCATTTTACTTGTACACAGAGCGAAAAACGTACTCGAATCAATGCGTTTCGGTATGCTTGGATTGTTTTTAAAAGAATTATTAGAATTTTATGCTCGACTTACTTAAAATTTGAAGTAAGAACTTAAACTAAACTGCGACTGTTTATTATTTTTTCTCTGTGTATGTGCATTTAGATACGTTGAAAGATACTTGGAACTTGTAGCTCAGGATGTGTCGGACTCTGTGTATGTGTGTGTTGTGTATGTGTATGTGTGTGTGTGTGTGTGTGTGTCTATAGCTAACAAAGACAGCCGACAATCGTAAAAACTAAACGACGGGAGTATTTATGACGCTCAGTTTATACATTTATACGGCATTCGTTGTCTCCCAGTGTGTGATTGCTCTGCTGTGCGTGTGTATTGTGTGTGTGCCTATTGTGTGTGTGTGTGGATCAAGTGCCAAAGTCAGAGAAGAGCGCTGTTTAAGTTAGATAAGAGTCAAGGCTTTGCAGCACTTGCATCGGGCATGCAAATGCAAATGCAGATAAAAACCAGTTAGCAAAAGAGTGCCCGACTAGAAGATAGCCTGTAACCAGACATTGGATTGGTTAATAGTTGCTTGGCACATTTCATAGTGCTTGCAACGCATGTTTGGCCAGCTTACTAAAGTTGTCCACATGGCTAAAAAGAATTTTCAAGCCGTCAGTTTTGTGTTTTGGTTAAGCTTTAATTTATACGATTGAATAACTTTCCACTTTATGATTTTTATGATTGGATACTCTGGACAGGACAGCTCGACTAATAGATACTCTGTTAGGTAAATAATCGGCTTGCTGAAAGTAGTTTATTCATTATGAAAATACATTTTGGTAATCTGATAGAATCTGCTTTTCTTATGCGATCTTAATGATATTTTTACAGTTGATCAATAATATGTCAGGGTCAATTTGATATTACTTGGAAGTTTATATTTATATAGGAAAGCTGAGTCTCTAGTTTTTATAGATAGACAGACAGAAGAACATCGATTAATCGACTCGGCTGTTGATGCTGATCAGAAATATATATCTATCAAGTCGCAGATGCTTTCTTCTACCTCTTACATACTTTTGCACAACTTCATTATACCCTCTTTCCAATTTGTAATGGGCATAATGAACCACAACGCACAGATGCAATAAGCTGGTTAAATAAATCAAGTTGGCACGTCTGTTAGTTTGTCAGTTCGTTATTGCGTCAGTTCGTCTGTTTGTCAGTCAGTTGGTCGCTCAGTTAGACGTGCCAGACGGTTCAGGTAGCAAATTGAGAACAGCATTGAGCTGCCAGTGCAAAGTGCGAAATATCCCACAGTGCAATCTTGTATATGCAGCTAACACTCACTCACACTTAGACTCACACACACACACACACCTTAACACACACACACCTTAACACACACACACGCACACCTTGACACACACAGAAACAGATGCGTTCATCGTTAACGCTAGCACGCTAATTTGATGAAAGCCCATTTCATGGCGTTTTTCCACATTTCATGGCTGCCGATTCGGCACGCCACATGACCACTTGCAGCAGCATCCATGCCACATCCAGCCTGCATCATGCCACCATCCAGCCTGCACCTTGCTGCACGCATCTAAGCATATACACTCGAAGAAAATTCAAATCCTTGACTAAAGAATGGTTTTTTAACTCGAAAATTAAATTTAAAATTCTCCTCAAGTTACTAAATACCACAAATTCTATACATTAAAAGCTTAATAAATTTATTAATAATATGTGCTTAAATTTGTAAGCACAAAATCAATCCCGATGGTGTTTATCATATTTTTCTGCGAGTGTAGGCATTTACGTATCCTACAGGTAGTTTTTCGGTCCAACTCATGCTGCTTGATGATTTTGCCGAGCATTTGGCTGTTTACACCTTAGCGAAAAAGTCAAAAAATAACAAGAAGAAATAAAGAACAACGGTTTTCCGTTGCCTTAGCCCATTTTCCATAATGACTCCTTTACACTTTGGTTGTTGTATTCTTTTATTTTCTGCCCAGTTGAGTTCCAGTGCCGAAGATTTGCTTGGCTTGGCTTCGCTTTGCTTTGCTGTTGCCTTGTTTATTTTAGCAGCCGTTTGTTGTGGCTATTTATTTGTTTTAAATTTTACATCGCCTGGAAATTGTGCAAGACAAGCATTCTACAAATACATTTACATGTGTGTGTGTGTGTGTATATATAAATACATGCAACGATTTGTATACATGCATTTATTTCTTTATATATTTATGCCGCTTTGTTGTTTTCTGCATGCCTCTCAGCTGTTTTGCTGTCGAAAGCAGGCATAGGCTGCAAAAGTTGCTTAACATTGATAAAGTCTAGTCGCTTTCTGGTTTTTAAAATTTTGCTTATCTCTTTGTGTCAAATTTGACCTCTAGAATAATGGTTTACATCTTAGAATTATGTCGCATGATAATTTTGTTAGAATTGAAACTGTTTAAAAAGTGTGTAATCATGTTGTGCAATATGTAAGTGGCAGAAGGGAGTATCTGCGACCCCTTAAGAGATATATATATATAAGTATATAAGTACATTTGTATAGTGTACTTATTATCTTGACCCGTTCTGTTGAGACATTAATTTTCTTACAGTTCGTTCTTATCAATTGCGTACTCAAATATTAGGTTCAACTTAAGATTTTGTTGACCACTGTGCAATGGATCCAGCGTCTTATTGAATTCAAATTAAACTTTCTATGGGTAAATTTTGTAGATTTTTATCAAGCGAACAACGAACGAACAACGGCGCATTGAGCATTGAGCATTGTTATTTTAGCTTAGCTTCGATTGAGCTCAAGCGACAAGCAGCCAACTAACTACCTGCCACACGGACAATGGCAGACAATGTCTGTATGGCAAGTGCAACAATTTGAGGCTACACCAGCTACGAACCACCTACGTTGCAATGCAATGCGCCCCCGAGGCCCTCCATCCACATGCACAGTGAGATTAACGTGAACCCCGTAAACAGGTGTCTGCCTGATGTATTTACATTTTTGAATAGCAAACTAACGGCTGTTATTTTTATTTTTTTTTTTTGATTTTTCATCTTTTTACTTCGCATGCCATGCCCCCTTACTCTTTGTCAGACTTTGCCTCTTGTCACCCACACAGCGAATCCGTTAAGACAAACAAACTTTCAGCTAAGTAGAAAGAAAGTGCCAAATAAAAATACAAAAAAAAAAAAAAAAAAAAAAGTGAATGTCAAACAACCAAAATCCAGATAAAGATAAAAGATATAACCACGCATTGTAAGCAACAAAAAATAAACAGGAAAGAATCGTTTGGTTTATGCCACAGTTTATATACCCTGACAGAATCGACTACGTTTCAGTAGTCACATTTGATCGATAGAGAAATGCCATGACTATAATGATCGCAGCTAAACGGTTAACAATTTGTTAAAACGGAAAATCAGCGGATGCTCCAATTTGCGCAAAACAAAATTGCGCATAATTTAGAGCACACAAGAAGTCAAAGCCTCAAGCATCAAGCAGATAGCATTTAAACGTCGAAGCAACGTCTTCATTAATGTGTTATAGCCATAATAACCACCGAAAGGGGAGACATAAAAAAGTATATACATTTTTATTGTAGCCATGTCAACAAAATTCCAAACAACTAACGACTGCGTGGGCGAATGCTGAGAATACTCTATTTGAGAAAATGAGCATGTTAAAGATTCTCAATATTTAATTTGACTATGGTGTGCTTTTATGTTGTAAGATTCCCAATATTTAATTTGACTATGCTGTGCTGTTAACCGCATAGCTTAAATTGAAAAACGGGTAATAAATTCAGAAATACTGCGCAGTTTGCAGAACAGCATTTTTGAAACTTGTTCGCTTGACATGCGATGCGGGCGTCGAAAGATATAAGATACAAGCAACAAGATGCGAGATGCAGATGCAGATGCAGATGCAGATGCAGATGCAGATGTCGATCGTAGATAAAGCTCATGTGCAGGCAGCGGCTGCATAATAAATTACAAGATAGAAAAAAAGAAAAAAAAAATAAGAGCATTATTGTTGGCTCATTATATAGTTCTGGCCCCGGCTGACTGACGGACTGACGGATTGACGAACTGACAAACTGACAAACTGACAAACTGGCGCACTGACTGGCGTTCCACATGCAGCATGCAGTCTCTAATTGAAATAGAAATCAGAGTCGAGCTGCTGCAACAGCAGCCATAAACACACGCGCAGATGTTTCATTTCATGATTTGAGTTATGTTCTATGTTGCCGTCTCACTCGCACTCGCCACCCCCTCCTGCCCCTCTCTTTCACACGTGTGTGTGTGTTTGTGTGTGTGTGTTTTTGGGTTTGGCTGACATTTGAACTTCAGGCGCGCAAACCGCAACATGCGGCTCTGGGGCCATTTTCGGGGCACATTGCATAAATAAACTTGTTGTTTTCTTTCTTTCTTTTTTTTCCAATAAAGAACAACCACAACAACAACAGCATCAACATCAACAAAATCAACAGCATCATCTTTTGTGTGTTTTATACACTGACCTAGAAATTTGGCTTTCTTTTTAGTTTTTTTCTTCTTATTTTTACTTTTTTGGCATCTGTTTTGCTTTTATTAACAACAAAATATTCAAGAGAATGAGTCGATAATTTTTAAATTAATAGACAAGAGGCACACACAATTAAAACGCTTTCAAGTTATTAGAATTGCTTAATTTAAGGAAAAGGTGAATACGAAGCCAAATTAGAGCTAATAAAAATTTGGAATCAACGCACAAATCAAGACTTCTTACTGATAATTCTATTAAAGATAAGATGTTCTAATTAAAGATAAGTTAATAAAGTTTGGTTAAGAAACACAGGAGAAATCGCTTATTCATTTGTATTTATAATTTATTTCAACAATCTTAACATTTATTTCTTTACTATTTGAATACAAACACAAGGTATGCTAGTGTTCTTATTATTTTGACCTCTTCTGTGGAGAAATTATTATTTTTACGATTGTTTTTTACCAATGGCGTACTTTTTATTAAGTTCAATACATTCGAGAGAATGCACCGATTATTATTAAATATAATTTATTTGTATGCGAGGCGAAAAAATTGGAATTAACTTCTAAAATTAAAACACTTTCATTGCGCAAAGAAAATAAATAATCAGTAATATAAGAAAGCCCATCAATCTTTTATTACAAATTAAAAACATTACAAAAAATATATTGCTTTTGAAAAATTCTAAATTGCAGAGATCTCCATTTCCGCACTTGATGCCAAACAAACTTAATTCATATGCATTTGCCTATTTCGTTTGATTTGCAGTTTCAGCCCCTCCCCTTCCACTCCGAATCTCCCCCCTGCTGCTGTCTGTTGTTGTCCGCCCCTGGGGGCACTCCCCGTTATTTTGCATGTCAGCACTTTGGGCGCCATCAGTTAGCGCCCATGCGGAAATCAAAGTCAAAGCCGCAATTACACGCCGCCAAAAAGAAACCGTTTTGCAGCAGTTGAGTTTTCAAAATGCTTATTTCTTTTGATATACGAAAATTGCTTCCGCGCTGCACAATTTGTCACGGCAACACCTTTGGGGCACCAACTTGCCGACTCTGCTCTCGTGGTGCTATATGACAAAATGCGCAGCGGTGCGAAATATTAACCTGACTTTAAGGCCCCCCCCTCCAACCCCATTAAATGATCAAATAGCTAAAGCCGACAATGACGATGACGATGGCGACGACATCATAGCCAATAAACAGTCAATTATAGCACACGCACACACACTCATTTGCACACACACACTAACACACTCAGAGAGAAGTGCATAACATTAAATGTTAGTTGGGCTTGCGGCGCTCCATCCAATCGTCATTCATTCAATCATTCAGTCAATGCTGCAGCTTTGACCTAAGCAGCATTACAAATTACGCAAATTTTGCCAACAGCAGCAGTTGCAGCAGCAGGTTTACTTTACAACAACTGCAACAAATTTGCATTTGTCCATAACGTTCCCATATTGTTGTTGTTGTTGTTGTTGTTGCTATTGTTGTTGTTGTTGGCATCTCACCTTGTTGTCTAATACTTGGATACTCAGTTCGCCACTGTTAATTTATGGCAATTTAATGAAAATTGCCAGTTTCGTTCTGGCCCCACAGCCTCCCAGGAGGTGTTCCCAGACAGGCGTCTTCTCTGTTTGCTCATCACGGCACACACTCCAAACGATGCCCAGCAAGTGAATGATGGAATGGGTATGTGCAGCTGCCACTACAATATTTATTTATCTTTAAAAAGATAATAATTAAAAGATGGAAAGCGATGAGGACAGACATATGGAGTTAGAAATATGTAGAAAGAGAGATAGATGGATCTCTAATCCTGTAGAGTTTATACTACTGACCACTGTTAAACACGTTTAGAGATTTCTCAGCGATACGTTCACAAATTCACAG
The DNA here is from genome assembly GCF_018153295.1 of Drosophila grimshawi. Taxonomy (NCBI): domain Eukaryota; kingdom Metazoa; phylum Arthropoda; class Insecta; order Diptera; family Drosophilidae; genus Drosophila; species Drosophila grimshawi. The sequence goes on from NW_025063098.1 coordinate 28,558,571, forward strand.
ATTTTCCAAACCCTTATTTCAATATTGTCTCTCTCCCTCTCTTTTTAATAGATAACAACTTGGAATAAAATCAAAATAAATCAGCATATAATTATATGAAATATTTTTATTTTTTTCAGCTTGCTAAACTTGTTTAACAGCAAATGCATAAACTGCATTGGCTTATCTAATTTACAGGGAATTCTTTAGTCGTGTCATTCGCACTTATGCATGCCACATAATGCGTCTGCTGCTTATCATCATTAGGCATCGCTGTTGGCAAGAAGAGCCGTCGGCGACGCATTAGTCTTTTGGCTAGCTTGTTGGCCAGCTACCGGAATTACAACAGAAACTTTGGCAATCGTTTTATATTTATCTATATTTATATTTATATAGAAATATTGTAAACATGTGTGAACTGAGTAAGCCGCTTACAAGGCAAAAGATTCGAAGCTTTTCATTGCGCCTGTCGCAATATTTTGATTAGCTTTTTTTTCTTCTCTTTAGTGCGCCCCATTATAAATTCCCAAAATATTTGGCTATAAAAGTTGACCAGGCTTTTACAAAAAAAATTTCTTTTTCAATTAAATGGCAGTCGCTTAAGATATTTCTCAATATGATTTCTGTGAGTCATATATTTTGTTTTGTATCTTTTCGACTTATGCTGGCGCCTTAAATTAAAGTTTTCAACATTGTCGCGACATTTTGTGACTGCTTTGGCGGGATTAACATTTACATGTGGATCTGTTTGGTGGTTCATGGGGCTCCCAGTGGCGACAGCGGCATTAAAATTAGTTAGCCGAATCGTTTTTTAGTTGCGGACAGAGTCATCAAGTTGTCAAGTCATCAAGGCATCAAGTGCAGCTATAAAATGGTTTTTTATAGCCAGAAAATTGTTGGAAAAATGCCTGTAGTAATTGAAATCTGACGAGATTTATTGAAATGTCAAAGAATTCTGGTTTTTCACAAATGAATATGCCTTTAAAACCTCTTTGGAATTAAAACAACAAACTGCAGAGTTGTTGCATCATAACGATTAACACGCATAGAAATATGCTGTACAAAATGTATCGAATTCATTTCTTTGTTTTCATTTTCACAACCACACGTTTAAAACGTTTTTGATCTTCAAATGTATAAATATTGACAACCACTTTTCCACAAAGTAATAAAATATGCCACTTTCCATAATTTTTGCTCTTAAAATAAGTGCACAGCTTTCTAGTTCTTACTTTTAGATTGGTTCAAGTTGATTACGTTTTATTTAGAGACACCGATCATAAGCATTTTCGCGCTTAAAATAAGTGCACAACTTTCTAGTTATTATTTTACACATTTAAGTGTTTGATTCCAGCTGTTTAAGTTGTGTTGTTGAGATGTCTTTAGAAAGTATCTAAAGTAAGACTTGAGGAACTTTATATTTTTGAATTTGGTGATTATAAAAAACGTTCAAACGTTCAAGCAAGAATTTCGATATCTTTTATCTTCTATTTCTTCTGTATTTGATCTGAGTGCATAGAATTATCCGCTTGAAAGTCTATTTTACGACATTAACTAAACGCATTAGTCAGATTATTTTCATGGCTCTTAACTACATCGATCGGCCCACACAACATTATGTTTATGTTAATCTTGTGCCCTCTTGTAAACTTGAGCTTATCGTCATAAATCGATTCGGAATTATCACCTTCGAGTGGCGGACGAGACTCAATTGATTTCCAATTGGGACTTTAGAATACATTTGATATGCTTCAAAGGTAGGGGGTGTTTTTCTATTTTCATAAGCTCTTTTGTCACATTTCGTATATGGCTTTTGGGGTTCTCAATTTATGTACATTTTTCCACAGCAGGTCTCGAAAAGATACCGTTATCACTATTTCTAACGGCACACGCAGACACCCCAACTTTGCATACGGCGGACAGGTGAACGAACCGATTGAAAAAATAAAAATAAAAAACTTCGAATCGGCTCCGATGACTTTTTGAAATGACCATTTTGTTGTTGTCGTATTTTGTTGTATTGTTGTTGTTTTTGGCCACTTGTCTTGTGACAGCGGCCCCATAATCAAATGTTATTTATGAAATATTGTTTAATTTATGCATACATTTGTGCCTCTTGTCTCAGCGATCAGCTATCAATTAGCTAATGCTGCAGACACAAATTATATATATATATATATAATTATCTGCCAAAGGGCTTGAAATGGAGATGGCAACTGGCAGTTGGACAGACAGACAGACTGAGAGACAAATGACCAGGCAGACAATCAGTTGATGTCCACAATTAACGCACACTTTGTTTGGAATTCTATTGCGCATATTCTGAAATCGAAATATTTGAAAAGCGAACACAAAACTTTCACCCAAAACACAATTTGACTTGACGTTTTTCACCCGAATGAATTTATAAGCGTGTCGTTTCTGCTGATCGTTGGATCTGCCCACTCCCCAATAGCCATATCTAAAAACCAAACAAAAGTGTTAAAATGAACATTTCATTCTCGACAAAATGTGTTCACATTCAACTTACAAGCTAATTAGCCACAGCAACACACACACACGGAAATTGAGACATGCAGTGAAAAGTCGTCTAGAACCCAAAAATATAAAAAGAAAGCAAGGCGCGCCAGGCAACGAGGGTGTTTCCAAAAGTATTTAGAATGTGAGTGCTGTTAAATCAAATTACCGAAATAATTGTAATAAATTTTAATTGATTATGTGAGTTACTTTAAAAAAATACCAAGATAAATTTACTGTGGTTAGTAGATCTTTTTTATTGATATTAGTCTAGGCGCACAATAAATGCATAAATAATTCAATGAATTAAAATCATTCGGTATTATCTTTTATATCAAACTTTCTTAACCAATAAACACAAAGATAGGTCGGTTGTCAGCCGCCCACTTGGCTACACAGACTTGGCTCCCTTTCTGCTGTATCTCCTACAGTGTATGTGTATAACTAATTTGCAGGCACTGTTTTCCATGCTTGGATGAACAAGGTCTGATATGTCTGGGCAAATGAAGACCCCAAAAATGTTGGCCTTCTCCTACTATGAACTGGACAGCGACAGAGGAAATGATGGATGGATTGCTCATCTTGTTCGTCACGGCAACTTCTGCAGAAGTCACCATGAGGGACGGACAGTCTGGTTGCATATATGATGGCGCTGGGGTCACTGCAAAGCAGTTTACTCTTGTAATCTTGTATTTGTTGCTCTGGGCGCTTTTTTGTTTTATATCAACCCTCATGGCCAGATCGCAAACGAATCGTTGCAGGTGATTTCCATTTCCTGTTTGCTGCTTGCAGCTCGAATTCTTCTTGCACTGAGCGTCTACATGTGGCCATGGGTATTTCATCTAAGAAATCAATTGTTCGAATAATTTCCACTAATAATATATACAGTTTTTGATTGCCTGGTTCCGAGTACTTATTGAACCACCCTCTCTCTCTCGTTAGAATAATGGGCGCAATAGACACATGTGTGAGCTGTGAGTTTGTTCTGCCGCATGTTGCACAGATATGTATGTATCTTTGTATCTAAAGGTTGCATGTCTCTCGCTTTGCTTGTCGACAACCGCACGGTGTTCGTCAAAGTTCGACACGGCCGATCACCCCTTAAAGTTGTACGCTCAAGATTTCCAATGAAATTCGTGTATCACATTTAATGTGTGTGTGTGTGTGTGTCTGTGTATGGCTGTGTGTGTGGTTGTGTGACTGTGTGTAGGAAAACGTTCAACGTTCAGTCATGGTTATCCATGGGAGCTTTCTCGGCTCGAGGTCTGCTTGGGCATTTACCATTAGCTGTTGATATTTGTCACAAGGTAAAGTGCGAATGAATAAGTTCCATGTTCCAAGTCCGAAGCATAAATCTTTCACTTGGCATGATGATAATAGCTATGTATGATCTATTTTTAGGCACAATCGACCAAACAGCAATTTCTCTTTAGTCTTTTTTGGTTGGGGTTAAACACTGGCCGCGTTTTTTTTTTTCGTTTCGGGTTTAGTTGTGGGAATTGCAAAGTCTTTATAAGTTTTTCACTGCTCTGTACTTAGGCATAAATACAAAATTTGCCGACATTCCTGTGGCTGAAGTTTAACTCAGGGCCCCAATATGCACACAAAAGGCCAAACGAAAACTCATTTCGCGCTGTTCGGGAAAGTAGTTTAAAGACATGGCTAACCGCACGGGCCATAACGATCATGTGTGCAGTTGATTGATCGTTCGTGTGCCGATCCAAAAAATAACAAAAAAAAAGAGGCACAACTGATGTTTTACCAACGACACTTTGTTACTACTTCTGTTTTTTTCCGATAACTGCACTTAAAGAAATAGAGTCAATTTGTATAAGGTCAGTCAATCAATCAATTGGCTCTGGGAAGTTTTGACGCGTGCCTAGAAGCACCTTTGAGGCTATAACATTAATATCGAGCGAGAATAGCGTTTTCAAATCATGTTTTAGAAGTCCTCCCCTTATGGGTTTGGGAAATTTTTGCGCTTGCATGAACTTTTTCTCTGAGTGTAAAGTTTTTGTTTTGTAAGTTTTTTGGTTCAGTTGCGTTGATTGAGAGCGTTGACATTCATTTGCTTTTGACTGTTGTGCTGGCCATGGCCAAAGTGGCCGTTCGATATGTATCTTTATATCTCTTGTGTCTGCATCTGCATCTGTATCTGTGTCTATATGTGTAAAATTTGATCTAAATATAGCGGCGTGCCACACTGGGCCATCTCCACTGGCTGATTTTGACCATGTGCGTATATTGTGGGCGTGCCAAAGCATTGGCTCCTGACTTAACTATTCACAATTCACTTAGTGGCCGGCTGTAATCTCTTTAGGGTCAGCCTTAATGCAAATGTCTCACTTGAGCACAGGTGTTGCTCATCTTCGGGGCTTCTATAGATCTAAGACCAGACAATAAAATGTGAAAACATGTTTACAACGTGAATAACATACTTATTTAATTAATTAAATCAGCTTGAGTATTAGCAATGATCTCTTTTATCGAGTGACACATAAAAATATATTAATCGTTAAAGTGGAGATTCTTTCATAATGAATAATTATAAAAAGATTAAGTTCATTGCCTTTAGTTGTTACCAATTTTCTTGCAATGAAATTGAAATACTTCAACTGTTAGTCTAATTTTTAGATTTAGCACTATTGTGTAGCCAATACTGTAAACCGTTAGCTGACACAGCATTTACCTGTTGCGCACTTCGAGATGGGTTTTGGCCAACAACTGTGCTTAAGGGCTGTGTCGGCTGCCTTTGACAAGCTGCTTGCCGAGCCTCCAGGGGGAGGCAGAGCGAGGGTAACACAAATCACATTAACCACACTCATAGGCATATCAAATTTCGCTGGGTGTTGTTGCCAAGTCGGCCAAGTTAATTGATTGGTTGCTTGGCTCGGCCTCGAGCTCAAAGTCAAAGCCGCTGCCGCTGCCGCTGTTGTTGTTGCTGCCACTGTTGCTGTTGCTGCTGCAGCCAAATGCTGCACGCCCGCAAGTGCTGACATTTGTTCAGTGTCACGACTTTACAAAACAGCAGACAAAACTCGCAGATGAAAAAAAAAATCAAAAAAAAAATAGAAAAAATTGCGAGAAACAAAAAGACACAGACAGACAGACAGACAGAGAGACAGACAGAGAGACAGACAAATGGATAGATAGATAGACAACAAGCGCTGCAGTTTGTTCTGTGTTAGAAGCGCGGAGTTCTTCAGTTTTTAGTCAGTCTGTCAGTCAGACAGTTAGTCAGTTTGTCAGTTAGTTTCGCGCAGTTAGTCAGTGGCTGCCACTCACGACACCACCAATACATGGTACACACAGCAAAAAATATTGCACTAGTTTTAAGAAAATTGCTAAAAATTGCTAAACTTAGTTTAACGAAAATGCATTTTAAGATGGCTTTAATCGAGACAGCTTGAGACAAATCGAGAACGTTTTGGTCAACCAATGTTCGTTTTTATTTCTCGATGGTGATTTTCATTTGAAAGCAATTTTTGTAAATTCTAGGTAATATATTTTTTCTGAGTGTATACTCTGACCATGTAGAGACCTAAGGCCGAGACCTAAACACAGAGTCCAGACCCAAGCAGTTTTCTTTCTGGCCGTGCAGTGACAGCGTCTAAGAAGAATCGGGACAGGCGGGCAGACAGTCAGATAGGGAGACTGTCAGACAGTCGGGTGGACAGTATCCACCCAAAGCGTCATCATGGTGTCATTGATCTTTGGCGCAGCAACAGGCAAGCTGCATTGTTCTGAAGGAGTTGGTGGTGGCAACTGTGGCTGATGCTGCTGCTGCTGCTGCTGATGTTGCTGTTGTTCCTCGGCTTTATCGGTTCGGCTGATCTGAACAGTTGTGCGGCAGCAGCTTGCGGTACTTGCTGCCAGTTCAAGAGTCAGCATTACGTTGTGTTTGTTGTTCCCTGTGCAACACAACATGTTGCAACTGCCACAGCAGCAACAGTTGCAGTGGGGTGACTGCAATTTTTACGAAATTAATTTAACATGAACTCGCAACTAATTTGGAAAGCGCGGACGCTCCGCATAAAAATTCATTAAAGAAATGTGCGCCGTAAACATTTTGCAGACTGGCGCAACGCTGTTTTTTTTGTCGTTCTTTTGATTTTTTTTCGTTTGTGTTTTTTCTTTCCTTTATTTTTTTTTGTGTTTTTTGGACAATTTCTTTATGGCTTCATATGGCTGGCAGACAGCTGCAAGTTGGCGGCGCTTTAATAGCCCCAACTTGACTCTTTTTTTCAGCTTTTTTTGCTTTTGCTAAGCTCAGTGTTTTTTGGCCAAAACAAGTTTTTGAAACTGGTTCTCACTCTTGTAGAATTTTTTTCTTTCGTTTTTTTCTGGCCAACAAGAATTTATTTCTAACTTAAGCAAATGCGACTTTATCGGCAAAAGTCAGAAAGATCATAAATAAATCGAAGTGCGCGACCTAAAGGTATCCTGTAAGCTTTTCATAGATAGAGATATATAAATTTAAGTAAAAAGGAAAATTTGAATTGTTATACCAACTTCAAACATATTAAAATAAATGTAAAATTCATCATTGCATTTTGGTGCAACAATTATTGAAATTTATATTCAATTTGGAATATATTTCTATTAGTTTAGAGTACACAGCTTACATAATAAATAGATATTTAAAAACTTCTTATTGGGTTATTAATTAATCTATCTTCAATGAATATATAAGCAAAATACTTAATAAATTATAGCCACTATATTTGGGACGTAAGTTTTTTAACGTAAAAAGAATATATTTATATTTATTTTATTTGTATGCTTACGAAAATGGCAACCCGTACAACTTTATAGTCTATTCAACTTGATGGTTGCAAGCAATGGGCAGCATTCATCCTGTGCCCAAGCGATATTTACGAAATGATAAAGCCAGCAGCTTGGACAAGGGCATAGGCCAAGTTCGGCTAGATTCTTGACGCGGTTTCATGCGAAAATCGTTTAGACTTGTTTTCGGGGTGCTCTGCGCTCTGCGGAAGTTTTGTGAGTTGCGTTACGTGACGGTTGCTTTTGACCAGGCCCACAAGTATTTGGTGTGACAAACGTTTGTGACTGACCATTTCCGCTGCTTGATGGAAACTTCTTCATACACACATTCACATACGAGTATGTATACACAAAGCAACGGGAAAAACCACTTGGAACATGAACGCGCGCGTGTGCTTACAATGAAAATGCATTTTCAACGCCTCAATCAACTAGTTAGTTCAATTAATTTGAAAATGCTTGCGGCTTGTCGAGCATTTAAGAAAACAAACAACAAACATGCATTTTGTAATCAAATCTGCAAAACAAACAACAAACAGCAACAAAAATTCTTATTAAATAACAGCGGCGTTGCTTTTCCTTATTTTAAGTAAACAAACAAATGCTAACAATAAAATGTGCATACGTCAGATCATTATTATTGTGGTTCGTATTGTTGTTGTTGCTGCTGCTGTTGCTGCCGTTGTTGTTGTTGTTATTGTTATTGTTGGCTGAACTCAGCAACATGCACGTAAAACTGCTTAAAAGCCATGGAGCAGTACAAACTGTGAGAGAGGATGGTTAGGAGGGGGGAGCTAGGTTGGAGGTTGGTTCGGCCAGGTTGAAATTGGTGCATGAAAAACGCTTTTGGCAGTCGAATGCGCACAGTGCGCTCAATAAATATGCATACAAACACACACACACACATACGCACAAGCCTATGTGTGTACGTGTTATGACTAACAGATTTTGGAATGTGCAAAAACAAAAGAGTTGAAAAGTTTGCAATCTTTGCTTTAGAGTAGAGCGCATAAGTCAAAAGATAATCAAACAAACGGAGCTTTGATGTCGATAAAACCAATGCAAAATGTTTCAAGATGTTATCCTTAATATAAAAAAGAGTTAAATGAAAAGCCCAAATCAAATTGATAATAATTTTTGCTTGTAAAAGTTTCGTGAACGATTTCGCATACGAAAACTTTGCAACACTCAAAGAAAGTAAATATTTATTTAACGTAACTTCAATTATCAGCAGTTAAGTTTGGCAGGTAAAATTTGCTACTGGGTAAATTTAGATATATGCAAAGTAAAGTTATCGAATTGTCCAACATAAATTCTCATTGATTAAGTTGGTCAACAATTGGAAGTTTAGATGGCAAATTGGTGGCTTTTAACCACAAATAGTTAAACAAAAACGTTGAAATTCAAATAACCTTAAGCTATTTTTCATTCGCTAGCATATGTTTATTCTGTAAACTAAGTCAAATTATGCAAAATCTTAAACAAATTAGCATAATCCATTTCTCAGAGTTCGTCTGCTGATTTGTTATTTGGCTTTTTTATTAGATGATTGTTCTCTTTTGTTTCTGTGTTGTTTTTCTTTTTGATAAATGTGATCGGCACATTATCATACTCGTATTAAAAGCGACCTAATGAACGGCAACAGCTGCTTCAATGGAATTTGCCTGTTAGCCAACATTTTAAATTTAATTCAAAAGTATCATGAGTATCTATAAAACCGCTTCTTCTTCTCTTTTTTAGCCATGTTCAGTGACTTGTTGCTGCAGCAATTCAATTTGGTCAGCTCTGATGGCTGATGATTGCTGCTGCAACTGCAACTGCAACTTGCAACTTGCAACTGGCGGTAATTGCATCTACTGCTAGCTAATCGCGCGATCTTGACTTGTATCTCTTATAAATACCCCACAATTTATGTTTGCTTAAGAATCAACCGTTAAATGCCCCGACTGCCTCCCTGCCTCTTACTTAATTAAAGGCCTCGACATCGCGCCGCTTGGCTGCCACATTCGATGGCAGCAATTTACACGCCCCAAAACCACAACTTGCTCAATAGCTACACTTAGCTAAAAATCATGTATAGAATTTGCCGAACGCAGACCAATAAATTCGTAAATTTAATGTTTAAAATAGTTGTGCTCTTACTATAATAATTACTTTAAGTCAGATATTTATTTGTTTATTTTAAATACTCAAAATATTAATTTAATCCTAATATCATTTTGAAAATGAAACTTCATCAGCTTGACTCAATAATTTAAATTCTTAAATATATTTCTGTTCTTGTTCCGGTACGTAAAGAATACAAGTTCCGAAAACATTATGAATTGATTCCAAATTCTTTGTTATTCGATTCTGATGTTCAATATGGACAAAGATTATCGGTTCCTGTAAGTGGTTTTAAAAAAAAGTTGTATCTCGGTTCCGGCCATTAAGTTTCACATGATTTGTTTCCACTTTGCTCCCTCTGTGCTTTTCCCAGTGCTTTTTACCTAAATAAAATAGTTCTTGCTTTAGTGCTATTTCATTTTTCTCTCAGTGCATCTGCTGCTTGCCCAACTGGCGAATTGAGAGCTCGCTACAAATTCAATTTGATAAACAAACGCGTTCGCGCTATTTGACATTGAACGTTGAATATATTCTGCTCATTTCCTCTCATAAATTTTGGCCAGTTTTGTAAGATTTTCGCTACGGCTTTTAATATACTTACACACATTATTTATAATGCGCGAGTGGCGAGTGTGTGTGTTGTGTTTGTCCATAAATTAATGAGTGTGTTTGATGGCAAGGAATTTAGAGCATTACGCAAAACTATAGAAACTTTGGAATACTTGACTTCAATTGCAACAGTTGTTCTACAATTTGCAATGATATCATCCACTTTTCAAAAGTGGCTTCTGCTAAGGCATTTTATGACTATTATTATTGTTGTTGTTCCATGCAATTAGCTGAGTTATTGTTTAGATAAGTTGAATGCAAAGTACTGAATTTCTAAATAGTGAAAAGCATTGGCATGCAAAATAAAATTTGCTTTGTAAACTGGTTTCGCAATGCTGACGATGATGACTAACAGCAAAATACTTTATAGACTCTACATAGTGATTATAATATAATATAATATATATTATATGGCCTATCAGTGTTTAGTAGTGGTTATTGTGGGCAGTATATTCATTCAAAGTGCCCGAAATGTGCCAGAGCAACGAACTTATAAAACTTTTCAAGATCTCTAATGAAAACCTAAAGGTTTTTAATATGCCAAAAGCATAGAAATGTGCGCATATAACAAGTGGAATATTTAACAACTCTTTGGTGTTGAGTGCCATTATAATTTATATTGTTACATTGTTATTCCAGCAAAGTAAAAATTATCTTAAAGTCATTTGCATATATCTACTGTTAAAGAGTTGTTGAATCATTGGTTTTACCAATCTATTTATGAATCACATGTTAGAGACAACTTAGTTGTATGATTATAATAGTTTTCATAGTTTAATCATTGCCCTCATTAACTTATTGATGAATAGTTTATAATAGTTTTTTTAATGTTTTTTTTTTTTTAATTAAACTAAAGAGCGATTTTCTAGGGACAAGAACTTATGTCTCTAGGCTGCTTCATTCCCACACTTAAAAAGAAAAAAAACAGAAAAATCTGTCTTTGTTTTTAATTCACAACTGGCTGAGGCGCGGCGCTTTTTGAAGCTGCTAAGCAAAACTAGGAGAACAGTTTCCTCTGCAGCTCGAAATTTCAGCTGCTGTGTGAAATAAAATGTGAATAAAATGTGCCGATTGTTTCATTTTATTGATTATTTACGAGCTACTTTACACAATTTATGTGCGCCCGAGCAGCTATCAGCTATCTGAGTTCCGACGATGACGCGACTACTGAACCCTGGTTCAAGTTCACTCTAAAATGGAATGTAATTAAAATTATTATGTCACGCAATGTGCGCCTCAATTGACAAAAAACACACACACACACATACAAACATATACACATATATTACATTCCCTTTACAAATATGTAAGCCAATAGAGCGAGCATTGCGCAAGTTTTGCCCAAGTATCAAATATTATTTGTTTGTTTCATATTTTGGCTGTCATGTTAAATGAAAAATCAAAATTCATGTAATGCGTTTTTGATTGAGCATTTTGAGCACGTTTAACAATAATTTCAATACGAAATTCAAGCGCCGCATGAAACAACAAATTTTTATGAATGAATAGCGCTAAATTGGCGATTGCAATAACAACCAGCTATGAAATACCAGCAACAACAATCGCAACACAAAACACTTTTTACGATTTTCGCAATATTTGCAAAATGTGATTTTGACATCGTCAGCAAACAAAAACAACAATAGCAACAAAAAACATTCGCCGTTTACCGCTTGACCCCAAAATGAAAAATTGTTCAATTGATTTTGATTATTTTCTCAACTTGTTGAACTCAATTAATTAACTGGAGATAACTTGTTGGTCGTGGGTGTCAGCGTTTTAAAATTGCCTCGAGCATTTTTTCTGGTGTTTTTTTTTTTTATTTTTTTAAATTTCAAATCAAAAAATGTTGAACTTTTAACATTTTTATATTATTTTTCAATACATAACACTTGCCTAATTTGTGTTTTTTTGTTGTCTGTTCTGTGTATTTACAGGTAAACAAAACGGCTTTCGCACCAAAAATGTACATATATTAGATAGCTTGAAACATGCATAAAACTCAGGCTGAACATTTTATGAGGCAAGTACCAAAAGTGTATTCAAATTAACTTGGCCCCTTCCAAAGTCAAAACAAAAGCCAAAAACCAAAACCGAAACATGTGTCAGACATGTCAATTCAGTGGTTGAAACCAAGTGCCCATAAACCTCCATAGCGTTGGGAGAGAGAGAGTGAGCCATAAAACTATACATATATATATATATATAAAGAGAGAGGGGGATATACGGAGAGATACAGATAGAGAGAAAAATAGTCAATGCTCATTTTAATGCGCATTTGCAGTTGGCAATTTTGGTTGGTTTTTTCGGCCGGAAAATGCCTTACCAAAAGCAGCACACAATCACTAAGCATGCTCTAAACAAGACTGCTGCACTAACAGATGCCCTGTAAGCTCATTATAAAGATTGTTATTAAAATTGATTACTAATTTAATTGAGTATGCAAAAGTGGGCATTGTAATCAATAGACCCGGATATACAACTTTTAGTACTCAGTGGGTTCACAGATGTCACCTTCGGTCCATGTTCATAACTTTTAAATAACATTTTTTAAAAAATCATTTTTATGACTGTCGAGTATAGAAATTGTTGGTAGTTTCTGTGCACCAGCAGCTGGTGTGTGCTGACGGAGCTCGGTGCAGGTTTCCTGGACACCGTCAGCTTATCAACGGCCCACGAATCTTTTGCTTGTCTTTGCCGTCTCCCGATTGCCGCCGGAAATTTCATAATTTCGGCTTGCTTTTCGTTTTTCGAAACGAAATTAAAATGTTCCATTTGAGAAAATGAAAATGTATTATTATGTCTGTTTTCGAAAATGTCATTGAGTGACACTTGACACATCGCCCACCTTGTAGTTGTTGCCATCCCGCCCCCCACACACACAAAGAAAAAAAAACAGAAAAGAAAAACCAAAACATGTCACTCCCTTCCCTCCCCCCATACGGGCTCTACGCTGATAATTGTGTTGATTTCAGCGGTTTTCTCAATTGCCGGTAGGTTGCACATTTAAAGCAAAGCAACGCAGCACAATTAATAAAGGTGAAAATCAAGCGATTTCCAAATTGAAATTAAAATTGTAATTGTTGTTATTTTTAGTCGGTTTGGTCTGCTGGTTCTACAGTGTGTAGCTGGTGAATCGCCATTATTGCCACAATTCGCGGCCATTTCCGTTCTGTTGCTGCGCAGGCGGGCAACTCGAAGGGGGGATTTAATTGAGAAGCTATGCGCACAGTAGTTTAAAGTGTAGAAATTAAAATTAAGCAAAAATAAAAAAAAGAGGCTATCTCAAGTACACCGAAGATTACAGGACCATGAATACTGTAATCGACTTTTAGAAATACAAATTTCATTATAAATTTAAAAAAGCCCACAGATCATAGAAGATAGTCCGATGTTGATAGTGTTAGATTCGCATTATCTGCCATGTTTGATGCGGATAACTGGTTTTTACACAAGAACTTATCTGTTGACCAATTGCGATGGTAGCTATATCTGATGACTATATCGACTTTACTATATATATATATATATAAATGAATATATATCGTATGTACCCTAGATGTATATCAATCACTATATCTCTGTAGACTTGGGTTAGACACATTATGAGAAAATTATAATACCTTTAACAAGGATATTCAAGCCGCAACATTTGTACAAATAAATATATGAAAAGCTTGCCGCTTCAAAGTCGCAACTAGTTAGTGAATATTTAAATCCATTTTTATTACAGTATTTTCCTTATTTATTAAATTATCTGTTAATTTCAGATTCAGTATTTGTCATACTTTCAATTGGCTGCAATTCCTTGTCATTCAGGATCCTAAATAGTTAGAAAATAAGTCGTTAACCATGCGAATAAACAGCTCATATCTCAAAGATTATAATTACACAGTAGACACGCCACAATTGGTCGATTTTGATGTTCTTTTCGCATATTGGACACTTTTTACAATTGCTGAAACGATCGATAATGAACGGCTCGCAGCACACGTGTCCACAGGGCAGTGAGAGCTTGCGATGTTGCTCGCCGCTCTCGCCGATGCACATCATGCAGGGGAGGTTGTGGCGCGGATTGAGCAATGCGTATTGCAAGGCGCATATCGTCTGCTCCAGATTATGCCATTCTAGGCTTAATCCATCCAGCAGACACTTCAACTTGATGAGAACCTCCACATTAATTTGATGGATTTTTTCTCTAATAGACTCTAGTGGATTTTTTTCATCGTTTCTACACTCGCCCACAAGTCTATTTTTAAGTTTTCTGCATTCCCTGCAAACGGTTTTGATTAGTCTTTCGATTGCCGCATTTTGTTGGGCTAAAGTCGGTGGTTTCTTACATGCCCGTGGTGGGCATCGACTTCCGTTCATTATCGACTATTCTACACTTTCAATAAATTACAAATCCTGTCTGATCCTGATTAAAGTACATTACAAAAATTGCAAAAAAAAATTTTAATAAAAAGTTACTTAGAGCTCTGTTGGACTCATAAAAAACACTTTTCGAATGAATTACTAATATATCAGAGTTGCTTGCTGCAAAAACAATTCGTAAAGCCTACTACATTCTAATTCATAATCAGTAAAATGTAAAGGTTGAGTTTAAAATTAATAGATAGAATAGTTGGTTATTATTAATACTATTGGCAGGCTTCATGATCTGCGATCTGTCAGATCTATTCTGCCTCCTTCGAAGCCTACAACTCTTCCATAAACCATATTCTTCCATAAACCATATTTCCTACAGCAATGTGAGAATCTTCGTTGGGCTGAGGGTTTCTATGTCCTTCAAGCTTAAGACATCTTTCCAATGCCCTAGTCTACCGTATGTTTTCTATAATGATGTGCCTTGAAGATTATTTCTCATTATCACAAAATTGTCAGATTGTGGGTTAGGTGAGGATTGAGTTGGGTTTGTTTCGCACAGACCTAGTTGGCGCTCATGATTAACGGATTTTTATGAAAACCAATAAAAATCAATTCGTAAAAAATAGCTGAAGCTAGTTTAAGTAGTTAATGCTTCCCTGTTTTTTTTTTTTTTTTGTTTTTTTTTTTTGGTGTGCGATCATACTTTATTTCAAAATCTCTCGTTTAAATACTTTACTGCGCTAACACAATTCGTGGCATGTGCCACATTATTGGTGCCACTGTGTTGTCATGCCTCAAAGTAGCAACGAATATTCGCACTCACACCCGTAATATTTTCCAGCTGTTCCGTTCACTTTTAAAGACCGTTGCTGCTGTGGTTGTTGTTGTTGTTTGCTCAGTGCTTACAAATTATGTATGGACTCGTTCTTTAAATGCATTTTGTTGCATTTTTTCTGTTTTTTTCCTGCCTTTTCTGTTTTTTTTTCTGATTTTTCTGTTTTTTTTTCTGCTTTTTCTGTTTTTTTTTTTTTTTTTTGGGTAATTAAAAGCAATGTCCAAAGTGCAATTGCAGTGGGTTTCATTTACATATGCTCAAACATTTGCAAGCCTGACAAGTGTGTTGTTCTTTTCGTTGTTGTTGTGTGTGTTGTTGTAGTTGTTGTATTTTGTGTGGGTGTTTCAATTTGCAGTCTGGCACTGGCTTAATAACAATATGGAGGGGAATGGCAATATATAATGCCACGCCCAAACAAAAAATAGAGAAAAAGAAACACAAAGCTGACCTAGTGCACCACATTAGTGGTGCTGCGAGTAACAAATTGGGACTGCAACATGTGGCTAATGTCAACGTACCGCTAACTCTGCCACATGTGGCACATACATGCACACATTCTGGCACTTTTTTACGTTAGATAATTCGCTACGCATTTGCAGCATCATTAATTAGTTCAGTTTCATTAGGCCTAGAAAGTTTTTATAATGGACTTTTGTGTTTTTTTTTATATATATTTTTTTTTGTGAAAGTTGCGCCATTACCACTTAGATTGAATGCAACACAGTTCAGTTTTTGGTTCGATTTGGTTTGCATTTGGTTCGGTTCATTTATCAAGCTGTGTGTGAAAACCACTTGTTTTGTTAACAACATAACAAAATTTACATTACCTTGAGCTCAAACTGCCAAAAACATAAAAATAAAAAAACAACAAAAATAAATCGAACAAAAAAAATGAGTCGGAGTTGCATCTTGAAGAGTTTTTGATGCTCAAGTGCCCTGAACCTCGAATACACTAAGAAAAAACATGGATGAATTGGAAAATCGTCACAAAGCAAGCTCGCTGTATTTTAAAGATAGATTTCTCGTTTACCAGTGATAGCATTTTTTGATTAGAATGTTGATTTTAGAATTAATATTCTTGCTTTTAACAAAATAATTTCGACATTTCCCTATTGTGAAAATAATTTAGATTAATGTAAATGTCCAAATGATTTTCTCAAAAGCAAGAATAATATATTAAACGAGAGAATCTGCATCTTTTTTTGAGTGTACAACTGCTGTGTGTGTGTGTGTGTGTAGCATTCCGAAATGCACTTCAAGCTGCAAGTTTTAGCTCAAGTGCCACTAGATGTCAGTTGTGGGCTCCACATAGGCGTGTAAGTGTGTGTGTTTGTGTGTGTGGTTGAGTGTGTGCCGCGACTGGTGGGGTCTTTCTGCCATATCTAAGATGTGGCTCTAAGGCCTACTTCTTTTTGCTACAGGCTTTGTGGCGTTGCCATTAGAAGCGCATGTCTGCAGACGCGTCGACAACAATCAATTGCCTTTAAATACATTTTATTGGCGTCATCAAATTGCTTTTCTGTTCCCTGGAAATCCGCAATGCAACTTTCCAAAGTGTGCGCTTAGAATCAACACTTAAATGGTCATTGCCAGCTTGTCATTATCATCATCATTAAGAACATTATCAACATCATTATTGTGTTCTTTGGCAGCCATAAATAAACTGCCATCAGCAGCAGCATCTTTTGCTGCATTGGTTAAAGTCTATTGGCTCATAGATCTTCTTCTTCAGCTGCTGCTTCTCTGGTCATTGGCCCGCATTCTGTTGCTCAACGATTTGATACGACAAATCCATACATAAGCCTCGACTCGAGACTCTAGACTCTAGACTCTAGAGTCTAGACTTGACTTGACTCTACGCTACTCTACTCTACTGCAAGTCTGCCGAAAAAGCAAAATTAATTGTTCAAAAACACACCTTTCAAGGAAGCTGCGTTTTGTTGCTTTTGCTGTTGCTGTTGCTGTTGCATGTGGCAATGTCTGCTTGAATTTTTGCTTCAGTTTTCTATTGCACGATTTTTTGCCATATTTCTTGCAGCACGATCGAGTTTGGGCCGCTTCCTGCATACCCCCTACACCCCGATACCGCCCCTACCCCCAACCAAATCCCCCGCCATCTATGGCGACATTATAGCTTCGTCGTCGTTGTTGTCGTGCTCAACTGCATCTCTGTGTGCCTTGTGTGTTGAATGTTGTATGTTGTTTGTTTTGCGCTATATGGCAGATTATTATCAATTTTCCTTTAGCCATGACAACGAATATTTCTGTTTGACATGTGTGAAAATATTTGTTATTCAGGCTGCCTGCCTGATGCGGGCTTCAAATTTTGTAAGCTTACAGACTTGAAAGTATGTGTATATATGTATACATATATATAGATATATATATGGACATATTATATGTGCTTGTGTTAGTGTCTGTTTCGTAATCAGAGCTATTGTTGTGACGGTTACAAGAATATGTAGCTGGCTAATTAAATAACAAGTAAAAACGGCTATCTTTGGCATGTCAAAAATTACATAAATCAAATTATAAATAAATCATAAATCAAGATAGGCTTAAAGCTGACGCTTTAGTTTGCAGAGAAGCTGACGAGTCAGTCGAAAATGTCTCCTTAAATGCGTAACAAACTTTAATTTATATGACACTCCACTCAGAAAAAATGTAATGAATTTCTTTTCGTGTATATATAGAAATTATTTCTAAAAACAAGAATTTTTGGTTGAGTTTTCTAAAATTCATTGTAATTCTTTTTAGAGTGTAGAAGCGTATTCAAACTACAAAGAGTGATCCAAATGATCTATGCAGAAATAACAATTTTCACACGCTTAAAATGCTCCAGCTGTTAATTAATTTTGCTGGCTTAAATGCTATTACTCTGTTTGTTGGGCATCTCATAGCTCATCACACTAGTCTACAGCATTCTTGTAAATTTGTCTTCATCTTTCATTAAAAAAAAACCAAGTAATTTTATCCACAAAATAATTTGTATACAAATTTTGGACATGTAACAAATTTTTGGCAATAACTGAGTTTTACTGCCTTTGGCATTTTGATGTTTGGTTTGTTGTTTGTCGAATCTGTTGAAGCAGTTTGTGTGCAATATGCAAATATATTTGCAGATCCTGGCTGTGCAGCTCAAATGTTTGATTTGCAATTTGCAATTTGCAACTTGGCACATCTCAGCTGCTGGCAGCAAGGCGTCGCGTTGCATGAACTTGCGTCACTGTCTGAGCTTGAGTTGCAGACAGAGTTTTTGGTGTCAACGCAGATGCAGCTGCCGCACTGCAGAACTGCAGAACTGGGGAACAACTTTTTGACAGTCGCCGTTCGAGTGCTGAACATAATTATGCACACTGCTACACTTGGAGAAAACTTACACAATTTCTTAAGCAGTATTTTTCATGAGTAAAGTGCTTCTATCAATTGTAATACCAAAACTTGTCTCCTGTATTCTGTTTCAAACAAAATTAAAGCAAGTTTGGGCTTAAATGAAGTCAAGCATTTAATTCTTGTAGTAAGATATTTGTTTCATATTTCATGTAATCAAGTTCTTCAAACAATCCAGATATTTTCTTAAATTTAAATTAAATTTATGCATTTTTTTGCATTTGTTATTCAAACAATTCTGATATCTTTTAAAATTAAACTAAATCAGCTTGAAGTAAAAACTTGAGAATTTTAATAACTACAACGTTTCTTACTAATTCAAAGTGTAAAAATGCTTACTATAAATATTTATTGCTTGATTCAAGCACATTTCTTTTGATTTATGTGACAATTACTATCGATTTCCAAATCAAGAATTCATTCAACGAACTATTAATTTTCCCAGTGTACATTGACTGCACTCAGCTTGTTAACATTGTGGCAGGCGCAGGGGCAGTCACAGTGGGGTGTGAGGTGTATGTGTGTGTGCGTGTGTGTGGGTGGGGGGGGGGTGTTCGCTGTGGAATTCGGTCAAGTACTTGCCACTCGCTTAATGCAACGCTGGCTGCCAACTTCGGCTTTAGTTTTGGTTCGCTTTGGCTTTGCTTCGGTTTTGTTTGATTTGATTTGTGGGTGACATGTGGAAGCTGTCGCTAAAGCGCATTATTGACACTTTATCAGTGGTGCATGCCGACATGCAGACATGGGTTAACACCCCACAACCCACACCCCACAGCCCACAGTTAACCCCGCCACCCGTTAAGCATACATTAAATGTGGCACGCAACTTTCTACGCATTTGTTACAGTTTGTCGGCCCACGCTTATCATTTGGCCCAACAAACACACATGCATTTATTTAATTATTTCGCCTGTCAGCCAAAAAGGCGAACGTAAAGCATTTTTTAATGAGGCGACGCGACCTCCAAAAAGAAAGTCCACACGACTTCTACGACGACGACGACGAGCAGCTTCAAACCAATTGAAAGTTCGTGATAACACGTCTGGGCCATGTCTTGGCTTGTCTTGTCTTACCTTGTCTTGTCTTGGGCACCCGTCCAATGACTTGGCTCATCTGTGCGGCGGACGCGCTTTCAATGAAGCTGCCGCTTGTTGCTGACGACGCCAGCTGCTGTTTATATATATATATATATATATGTGCATTGTTGTAGTTGCTGTTATTGTAGCTATTGTTGTTGTCATTGTTTGACTTACTGTTGTTGCTGTTGTTGCTACTAGCTACCGTTTGCTGTGTGTACCTAGCCATTTGACATACACTCTCTCACAAGCAGCTACTTGCAATTTACCTTGACGCAAAACTATCATTTATCATAAGGTATTTTCAAAGCAGCTACCAAGAATGCCTTGGGTGAAAGTGTGCCTTTTAAACATACCCTATAATCATTGCAAACTCTTAAACTCTTTTTTATTGGGGCAGCAAATATTTTCCTTTGTATTAGAAAAGGTTAGGTGATTTTCCATTTCCTTGAATTGAGTAAATCATTCTCTTTAATGATAGAAAAATTAACTTGTTTATTGTAAAAATGGGGACTAAACATTTCTTTTTCCATAAGATAGAAATTCGTAATCTGTGCCTTAAAATGGGTATTTCCATTTTCGATAATCTTATGTTCTTCAATGCAACGTAGAGTTTTTAAATATAGTTTTTGTGTGCTGTTATTATCTGATTTTACTATATCAACATTCTGGAATGTAGGAAATGTTATTAGTGGAATTAGGCTAAAAATGTGCTGCTATTTTGCATATAAAAATAAAAAATAAGCCAAACAAAAATGTCAATTTCAAGATTGTATCAAGCCGCATTTTACCATATCTATTTACACTTCATAAAGATAGTTAGGCTTGGCTTCCTACGTACATTTTTATAATCCCATTATACCCCATTGCAAAACTAAACTTCCTAAGTATAAGCTCATAATTAATATGGTCATACTTTAGTGCAAAACCTTAAACGCAATTTAAGCATTTAGCATGAGAGTTCACTTTCTTTTCGTTTCCATTTG
The DNA here is from genome assembly GCF_018153295.1 of Drosophila grimshawi. Classification (NCBI taxonomy): domain Eukaryota; kingdom Metazoa; phylum Arthropoda; class Insecta; order Diptera; family Drosophilidae; genus Drosophila; species Drosophila grimshawi. Next base: position 28,579,222 of record NW_025063098.1, read on the forward strand.
CTACTTTAATGAGCGCTCGCAAAAAAAAAAGAAAAGAAAAAAAAAACTATTTGCCAAAAGGAAAAGAGTTTTCATTTCTTACCGTCGTCATTGTTTGTTGCTGACTGAAATGAAATGAATTTGGCTAATTTTTGACCCGCTGTTGGCCGAGAGAGTCTCATTATCATTATCAGCATGCACTTTCGCCGCCTGTCAACTGGCATTAGGCATCGGTGAAGGCCAGCTAGCCATATCGCTGCGGACATTAAACGCCTCTGAATAAATTCAAATTAATTGATAAACCAAAAAAAAAATGCCAAGAAAACCGGCCAGCAAAATGAAAATTATCGCCACGTTTTGCTGCAATCGACGCAGTTCGGCATTTAGCCAAACAATTTGCTTTGGCCAAAGCATTGCAACCGTTTTGGAGCACAAAGCGAAGAGTTTGGGGGTGGGGGAGGGGGGATTTAACGGGTTGCGCATGCGTCGGAGCCCGCTGCTTGCCGCATTGCGCAAGTGCAGCCAACCCACTGCTTGCCGCACAGACGGACAGACAGACAGCCGGACCGGTTCGGTCTCCGGTTCAGAGCGCGTGTGCAACTCCGCGCAGATATTGTCGCATTTTTATACCCTGTACACATTTGAAATGCTTGAAAGGGTATTATCAAGTTGTGGCAAGTTGTGGCAGTGTATGGAACCAACAGGTTAAAACGTCTTCTTAGAGTTTATATATCGATACTGAGAATGTCTTAAATGCAGTATTGTACATTTTTTCCGCTGCTTACAGGGTATCAGCATGTCGGGCACTCTCAACTAAAGCCTGTTATTTGTTTTCGTACGCTTGCACCTCATGCCACCCCAGCTTAACCCGGCTTAGCTTACATTTCCCCGCACCAACCATCAATGACTTCATTTGATGTAAACCGCCAAAGCATTTGAACTTTTGGCTTTTTTTCTGGCTGTGTTGGGGTCTCCAGCTGCCCGTCCACCCGTCGTGCACCCACACTCTCTTCTGGGGTCTGTGTATGTATCTTAAATGGGGTACGACATTTCGTCATGCTAATCAGTATGAAGTCAAGCCGAAGATGCGGATTATAAACTGTTGGCTGTTGCGAAATAACACAGCGATGTGAAACTGCTTAAGATGCCAAATGTCGCTTAATCTAATTCAGCATGAAATTCTGTTAAGACACTAATCATTTGTGCTATAGATCAAAAGATCAAAATATCTCCAACTTATTACATCTAGTTATATCTACGCTTAGGCAGGGAATTAGATGAGCAAGTTCGAGCTTGAAATGATTATGATTTAGGAAACAATATTAATATGGAGTTTGATATAATATTATTAAATGACCCTGAAGGACAAACAACACTTACAGGCAGATTAAAAAATCTTTCGAATAATATAGATGTGAATATGACAGAAATAATATGACCATGAATGACATATTTTTTTATAAGTAGAACGAAAAGTAATATAGAACACAAAAAGCAGTTAAATATTGTAACAATAGATGGGCAATAAGTGACAATTGAGAGAAATCAAATGACCTTGGCAGGCAAATGAAAAATCTTGGAAACTCACACGTGACCTTGATTTACAAATAGCTCTACTTAAAGTAACAAATGTGATGTAATAAATTCGACAGGTGCTGCAATTAAAAAAAATAAAAATAATTCGTTCTAGTTGCCCAACATTTGGCAATGATTTACAACTATTCGCGTTAATCGCTTTAAATTAACTTAATTGCTAATATATTTCATTTGAATGTAAGCATTAACAAAATACAGATAAATGTGAGGCACCTTTATGTGGTAATTAAATAAATGAAGTAAACATTAGAATAATTAACTTGCTGTTTCTGCACTTAACGTTGTCCAATTGCCAATTTGGGTTGAGTTTGAGTTCTTTGCTGTCATTTGTGATTGGTGTTTGATTATATACGTTGGTCTCTGATATCTGTTGCTGATTGAAAATTGCTGTAATTGCAATCAAGTCATTGCCAAAGTCGTTGTCTCTATCGCTTTTTACCTTCTTTAGCTGCATATATGCAGCGACTAATTTATTTTGTACACTCGCAAAAATATAAAGAAACTGGCTTACATAAAAAAACTCCAGTTTCACGATCGATTTTTATGAACCCGAAATTCTGAATTTTTGTTGTACTGATTGAATTGTTTTAAGAACCAGTAAGCGAAACTAATATAGAAATCAAGACATATATATATATCTAATATAAATATAACTGGTAAAAATCAAGATACTAAAACGCAACAGGAAACTGAGTGAAAATTAGAACCAACTAATAATTTGTATCAGAACCTTTATTGGAACCGGAACTAAAGTTCTTGTGGGTTTCTTATCGTGTTTAAGAAAATTTGTTAGCTACTTATCGTAAGGCATTTTTTCGCTGAGTGTATCGAAGCAATAGCTTGCCTTTATTATGCATACGTTTGCGGGGCTTTCAGCTATCAACAAATTATGCAAATGAGTGTGGGACGAGAACGTCACGCGTTTGCCAAGTCAATTGTCAATTGGCAATTGTGACATTTGCTTAAACCATTTCCCTGGTGCAATTTTTAATTTATTTACTTTGGCACCCCAACCCTCAAAAAAGCCCCGTTGGGCGGCGGCGTGTGTGGGCCCCTCTTTGGTAAGACAAGGAACTGCGTGTACATTAAACAATTAAACTCAACATGCATTAATGTCAACTTATTCGCGCTGTGCCCGCCAATTAGAGCTGAGCGTGCAACGCACAACGGGGGCAAGTGGCAACGGGGCAACGGGGCAGGCATGCGCATTGAGCACTAAATAACCAAGGCACTAACTACAACAACAACAAAAACAAGAAACAACAACAATCAACAAGCAACAGCTGACAGCTGCAGTTGTAAATTTGATTTTTATGGCTAGCAAGCATGTTGCCAATTGGCAACAGACACTTTTCGAGCAAAACCAACCAGCCAAACAAGTTGGCTCAATGAGTTTTCTGATATCTGCTGTCACCACTAAATGCAATTGCAACTGCAACTGCAACGGCTCGATTCAATTTTTTTATTTTTATTTTTTTTTTGGTAGCTTTGAGGTGTTAATTTGGCCGTAACAGAGTTTTCAAATGAAGACTTAATTATGATGATAATTATTACGTATGAAACATATTTATTGGTGAAAAGCAAAGCTTTCTTAAATTGAAGCTGTATAACAATTTCGATCATAGAGAATTTAACTCAAATGCAGATACCCATTAAATATGTGAACAAAGACTATAAGGAAGTTGAATAAAAATAGGTAAAAGACATAGAAAGCTTATTCCATATATATTCTTGACCAGCATCAAAAGCCTAGTTGATTTAGCCATGTTCGTCTGTGTGTCTATTACAGCTAGAGTCTTCAACTTTGAAATATTAGTTGCGCAGATCGCAGTATTTAAAACTGGGTATCTTCGAGTCGAGCTGTTTCAAATAGAACATGTTCCTTCAATAGAAAAGCGTAATTTAACTCTGTGCATTGTTTGGCTTATACATTCCATACCATGAGCAAAGCAAACATATTTCTGAATGTAAGTAAATGTCCAGATATATATGACTAAATGGAATTCCAATTCTAATCAAAAGTGATTAAAAACTTTTTGCAGACTTTTTCTTTTATTGGCTTTCAGCTGCATCTGCAGCTTGTGTTTTGTGACGAACTTTGAATTGGACAAAAATTCATTTTGCCAGCTGCATTTTAATTACTTTTTGCGTCTCGAAAGCGAACAACAAATAAACTCTAAATGCTCCGCAAATTAATCGTGTGGTTTCTTTTGTTGTTTGTTGCTGTTGCTATTGCTGCTGTTGTTGTTGTTGTTGTTGTTGTTGTTGTTGTTGTGTCTGGTCTGTAGCAGCAAGAAAATCGTGACAATAATGCCAAATCGAACGGATGTTTGAAAATCGACAAATTTAAAATGAATTTGGCCGCCGCAAAATTAAGCAATTTATCATAAAGGGAAACAAAAGAAAAGAGAAATACCTTATAAAAAAAATATGGCAACTGACTGCCAAAAAATAATTTATAATAAATTGTCGCTTGACGTGTTTGCAAGTTGATCTTGACTCGCTGAACTTATTGGCAATTAAAAAAGGCGCCCCTCAACAAAAGAAGAAAAAACACAAATTCTCAGCGGGTTGACGCTTTTGGATGTCCCCCCACCCACACCCTACTCCTCCTGGTGCAATTCTTTGCAATTTATGGAGGTCACGAACTGAGCACACCAACAAAAGCGTCGATGGGTGTGCTTAAAAGTCGCTGTAAACAATTTGTTCATGATACAATTTGTTCTTTTCATTATTCTGCAAGGGGGTGGGTCAGTCAGGCTAAAGTTGCACAAACGCTGAGATCACAAAAAGACATTGAATAACAATATGAAATGCTCAAGATGCTAGTTAACCTTTTTCCAATTGAGCTTCTGTCTTCTTCTTTCTATTATCTGCAAAGATTAGCTAACTTTGCTTCTTGCTTCATAATTTGATAAATATTTCATCGTCAAAACAAAAATAGCATTGTATTGTGAAGAACAGTTTGACAGCGATCCAAAGATGGATTACTTCGATTAAGTCTGAAATTGATACACGATATAGATAACTTTTGCTTAGCAATGCAAAATGTAGTCAGAAGTTAGTAAGATATAGGGCAGATATAGGAAATAAGCTGGACACTGATAGTAGTTTTCTCAATGTGAAAATATGTGTTTCTCATCAGATCTTCATGAAATTTATATTTTTGTTTCTTGGTTCATTTCACATATCTTCTCATTGAACTTGGAACGATCTTTAGAATAGTTTGGTTGCCTGCGAAGAATCAGAATAATGACATGCATTGAAGAACTTACAGAGTTCTCTCTCGTCTTAATTTGCTAGTTGAAACTTTATAATTTTGGGCATATATTGTTCATCTTGTTGCTGCAAACACTGTGTGTACTTATCAACATTCTTGTTGTTGCCTGCCTCATGTCGCATGTCGCTTAAGTGCTTATTAAAGGTCTTCTCATTTACCTCTGCTCCTTCTTAGCTGCCACTCACCTTCTCCTTGTGTTCGTTCTGTGCCAGTTTTGGTTGCCGCCCATTTGAATTGAATCGCTTTCTGTGCTTGCTTAGTTGCATGTGCCTTGGTTGCATGTTGTTGTTGTTGTTGTTGCTGTTGTTGGTTGTACTTATTGAAGTGCAGTTTGCTTAGGGCGTACTAAAGCACCGTTATTTTAATAAACGCCGCCTGGGCATGCAACACAGCGCACCGCACCGCAGCGCTGCTCAGCTCAGCTCGGCTCAAACTCAACTTTAACTCGATTCCTGCCCTTTTCTTTATATTTTTTTATGGTTTTTTAGTTTTGGTTTTTGTTGGGTAAAAGTTTTGCATTGCTTTTCTTTCCGGAGCGACGACTTTCTTCCCAAAAATTGAAACGCAGCTGGCGGCATCAAAGCAAGCAAAACGCGTTGCGAGTTCAAAGCGTTTTAGTGGTAAATTATGGAGCAGGCCGACGGTAATAGCAATAACAATTTGGCAACACGCCCACGCCACTGCCACGCCACTCTGCCGCTGCCGCAGCCCCTGCCCCTGCCCCCGTCTCTGCCTTTGCCTTTGCCTCATGTGCCCAGTTCATAAAATAAACTAAACGTTTTGTTTTGAAACGCGCCGTATTTGTTTATTTACACACCGAGTGCTAAGAACTTTAGCGCGCATAGTCATTTAAATGTCAATGTTTAATTGACAATGTGAGCCAACCCTCCCTCATACACAGCGAGAAAAAACAGCAACATTTTAGCATTGCCATCTGAATCTGCGAGTCGAGCATTTCGATCAGTGGTCACAAATTTTTAAGCAGTTTATTTTTGTATTGAAGATTGTATCAATGAACAACGATTCAGCTCGAATCAAGACTGCCTAAATATGAAAATTTGTTAGTTAAATAATTTCGTCTTTTCTCTTTCTCTTCTCTCTCTCTCTCTCTCTCTCTCTCTCTCTCTCTCCTCTCTCTCTCTTTGTATCTCTCCCTCTTATTTTCTCTTGATTTGAAGCTCATTTAATTTTTATAATTCTGTCATCTTTTGCTGCTGATTAATCATCTTCAACACTGTGTGAACTTTTCTTTTTATACTTGAATTGAACATTTAAATCAGGAGATTTTCTCACTGTGTATATGTATGACAGTGGATAGGCATTGTCTTGGGCGGCTCGGTGACGAGTTCAGCTCTCCACATTTGTCGACATTTGCCCGATGCTGATTGTCGATAGCCAATTTTCAATTTCAATGCTCGCGCTCTGACATGAAACGACCTTGAGCTGTGAAACCAGTTCAATTATTCCAATATATATATTCATATATATATATGTGTGTGTGCAGAATTACTCAGGCAACTTCACACACAAATCGTTATTGTAAAGTTGTCAATATTATGCGTGTCCCATTTAACGCGACATTAAATTAACGCTTGTTTCGTACCGTTTCCACATGTTAATCAAATTGTCAGCTAACAGTTGCTATTTATAAAGTTGTTGCCGTCTTTGAGTGAAAGTAATTTGCTCGAATCTGGATTTGGGACACGCCTAGATATTCAAAAATTCACATCTTTATGTCAGCTAGTTCACATGCTGAGTAAGTGATCTCTGCGAGATGCTCTGTGTAATCATAGAAAGTTTTTTTCATTTTAACCAACTTTGTTTTAGCCATCAAATTGTTGTTGTTGTTTGGCTCATTATCGAAACTTATTGCAATCATCAAATGTTCGCTAAATGTTTATACTATGCACCGTTAAGCACTTATTTAGTTAATCATTTAGCGCAGGGCTCCTAACAAAGAAATTCATTTAGGGTGTGTGTGTGTGGGCTGTGGGCGTGGCTCGACAGAATAAGGTGCAGTCGGCACTCGTGATTGCATCGAGTATTGATGTTGTGCAAAGGGTTTGAGAAATGCAAATGCAAATGCAACAATATGTAATAATATTAATATAAGAATGCAGTCAAGTCTTCTAATGATCGATTCAAACATATCCTATAATATTGTTTGCTTACAATACATATTTGTTGATCTAGTTTACAAATATACTGATTTGATCTATGAAAAATAATTGTTAAAATTGAATCAAATGTAATTCAAATCAATATTTTAATAGTTTATTTTTTCAATCATGATTTAGATATGTGCTACCCTGCTGCAAATGATTTCTGTTGTAATATTTTAGTCAACTAAACAAACGATATATTTCTAAAAGTTCAATTCACTTCATATTTTTCCCTTTTATTCAGAACGATGCTTCAACTCAAGTTCCTCTTAACTATTACACAGATTCGAAATGCTTTATTATTCACTTCTTCGCCCATCATTAATATGCCATGGATGTAATTATGTGCAACACTTACATGTGAGAATGATTGCGACGATGATAATTGTGTGTCGTGTTATTTAATCAATTGTTAAATTGAATATCTCTATTGAGTTACGGATACCCGGCTCGATGCACAATCAAAGCAGCAAGAGAACATTTGTTATGCATTTATTCCACTCAAGTGCTCGGCAATCGACAAATTGTTTTTACGTTGATCATGGCAATGGATGCAGCTCTCCCATCGAGATCTCATTATTTATATCAATGTAATCGGCATGATCGGGGTAATTTCAATGCATTTTTGCATTGGGGCAGATACGGCAGATGGGGCACTTGCCGCATTGACAAGACGCATAAAACCAATCTTCCATTTAATAACCAATTATCATTGATCAACTGCACGCCCAGAAACCAGCCCACTGGGACACCACCAGGTGGACTGAGGGGCACAACGGGCAGAGACCAGCACATTCGTACTGCACAATATCAATTACGAGTTGCAAGTTGCAAGTTGCAAGCTGCGACTGATTATCCCAGCCAACTGGCTGTTTGGGGGGAAATTGGCCATGGCCAAGGCAAATGGAGGCATAACTCGAAACAACTCGAGCCGGCAATATCCAATTGGCAATCGGACAAACAATCGGCTTTTGTCTGCAGCGGCTGCCTTTGCTGCTGCTTCTTTGACTTTTCTACAGCTCGGGGGTTGTGTCTGATTAGCGCTTAAACAAGTTAATGCCATTGATGATGATTCCAATTCCGATTCCGATGCTGTACGAAAAAGCACCTGAACAGAAACAGATACAGAAACTGAAACCGAACACAAGCAAACGAAACGAAACCAAACAGACGCTGAATGCATTACAATGTGGTCGAGATCAAGTCAAGTTGCGTACGTGGTGCCGGGACTTATTCAGAGACTTACTGCCAAGGCTCCGATTCAAATCAACAATAAGTAAGAATGCTTCAAATCGGAGAGTAAACGACTGCTTAACACTCTCATTAGAGCCCAACGCTCTTTGAAGCAGATTAATATTTCTATTGCTCTTAAAGTTGTAATCACAATTTGTTTTTAATAAATAAAAAATAACTAAATAGTAATAGTAGTAGTGGACTCAGAATATATATGTTAGGCTTCTCTTTAATAAATTCATTTTTCATTTTATTTTGATGACCAAAAAGTAAGGAGCGATCGATCGCCTTGAAATTAGGCATCCACCTCAGTCTTTAAAAACATGACTTGTAAATAAATTGATTTGATGAATCGAGTGGAACATCTGGGAGAAGCAGAGTAGGTGGACAATGTTATGTTGCATAAGTAACAGTTGAGAACTTAATTCTCTGTTTTACGATTGTCAACCTTGTCTACTTATTAACATTTGATTTATATATATTTTATATATATATTATTTGAAGTATCAAGTCCCTAGTTTCGGTATCACTTATAATTACTTGAGGATATCAAGTCGGATATCAATAAAAACCTTTTGTAGCTACGGTTTGCAGTGTATAAAAACAGCAACCATTTCGGCTCCAAGATAAATGGGCCAGCTGCTGATCCGATGACAACAACTGCAGACGAGTGCTGCTTGGGAGTCGAGTCGAGTCGCATTGCGTTGTTGCCTCTCGTTGTTTCAGTTGTCAAAAAGAAGCTTTTGATGTTCGGCGACGACACTTTGGATATACTCGTATCCTCAACCCATATGTTCCCCCCCTCCACATACTCCTCCATGTTGAACTTTCCCATTCGTCTGCGACTAGGCTTCCCAGAATATGTAGCATCGTCTGTCTGTCTCTCTGTCCCCATCCACGTCCCGGTCACCGTCTCTGTTTACCCAACACTTCTTATGTTAATGTTTTGTCGAAGTCAAACCATTTTTGTTGGCTTTACCTTGAATTTGAAAGCTAACAAAAGCCACAAATAGCCAGCGACAAAAAAGCCCATCTAATGTGAACATTTCATAGATATGCATAACTTAGGCAGCATAATACTAGCCAGCAAGATTTGGGTTCGTTGGGTCCAATTTAAGATTTCAGCGGGTTATGAAATTAGATTCAGTGTATCTTAAATTCGCTGATTCGCCCTTATTATTTAATATATTTATTTTCAGAATTTAAATAAATGTTACCAAAAATTCTCGACAAAAACATATATTGTTAATATAATTAAAAAATTAACCATTCCGATATTATCTTCTTTAGAAGTTTTTTTTTAAGTTCTCCCAACCATTTCTTGACAAAAACAGAGCTTTTATAGGATTTCGACAATTCCATTGCAAACTTAATCAGATTGATGGTTTTTTTAATTTGGATTTCTCAATCCTGCTTTTATCCCGCTCTCTCGCTATACCCTATAATTTACTTTTTGTTACCTAGTGCAATTGTACGTCCAGTGATAATTCTGTACAGATGATGACTTAATTTGCGACTATTAATGGAATGGGAATGGAATTGTCTGTGGGAGCACTGTGACTTTAGTCTATGCAAATGAACAACAATTATGAATGCTGATTGTGAACCAGCAGCGCTAATTGAAAGACCAGACCAGACCAAGCCCAAACCAATTGTAGACCACGGCAAACATATAACTAACCCAATTTGTGTCTTCTATTTGCAGGCTGCCCGGTGACGACGAGTTCGCATTGTTTGCGCTGCAACAAGGCTGGTTGCATCAAGTGTCCACTGTACCTGGTGACGGACACCAGGCAATGTGTGGACGAGTGTCCCACTGGCTATCTGGATCAATGGTCGGCGCACACAGAGTTCATGGGTCGTGTTTGTGTGCCCACGGGTTACTCGGGACCATTGATGGCGGCCCTGGCTGGTCTTCTAGGCGGATTTCTCGTTTGCCTCTCACTGCTCGCGGTCGCTGTGCTGCTGGTGCGGCGCAAGCGTCGTCGCAAGTCCGTCAAACAGAAGCTGATCAATGAGAACACCATGGATCGTGCAGATTTTATGCGTCAACTGAACGAGATGCGTCCCAACGCCGAGTATTTTCTGGCCATGTTGAACGACACTCGCCGGCAAATCCGTAAACTATATTTATCAGGCGAGGTGGCGGCCGCCAACTCCTATCGTCCCATTGTGCGGGATCTGGCCAAGTTGCTCATCCTGCTGAATCGGCCGATGGAATTAATACCGACACCGCCGCACGATTGGGCGCGTCTCTATGCGTGGTCGGAGCAGGCTCTGGAGCGCTACAAGCCGCAGGTGGGCCAACTCATTGACTTCTTCCAGGCCTCCCAAAATGGTCACGAGGTGCTCTATGCGGCTCCGGCCAAGAAGCAGCCTGGACACAGCATCTACAGGCAGCAGCAGCACCAGCAGCAACAGAAGCATCCAAGCACGCCCACAAAGGGTAATCAACTGGGCGGAGATCTGTTGCCCGGGGATCGCAATAGCAACGCTTCAGCGCAACAGAAGCAGCATCTGTTTGGCTCGCTGATCAGTCTGCACGAGTTTGAGGAGCCGCGTGCCTCGGATCCATTTGGCAGCAGCTTCAACACACTTAAGAGCGGCAATCTCATATCGGATCTCAATGCCAGCTCACTCTGGTTGGAGGATGAGTTCTACAAGCTGGGCTTTCGACCGCAGGACGAGATCACCACAGAGCTCTAGCTTACCACAGTATTAATTTTAGCACAAAACAAAAGCTGGCAATGCTACACGCGTTCAAAGTGCAGCATTTGTCCAGAAGGATTCTGGAGTTGATCACATTCCATCATTCCAGCCATCATGCCATCAACAACAAAAACAAAAACAAACAAAACAAAAGAAAACTGAGACGCACATTTAGATACAAGTCGCTAAATGTTAACGTTTAGTTTAGCTGTAGCTTAACGTAACTCTAATTAGTTAGTCTAGCCTCTAAAGAGCGAACTAGTCACGTAAAAAGAAAACAATATCAAAACAAAGCAAAACAAAATGCAAGCAAAATGAAATTCGCGTGGAAAATGATTTGAATTTTATGGATTTTACAAAAATCGGCAAACACAAATACAAATATCATGTAACGAACAACAATATTCGATAATACATATTAGCTATACTTACATAATATATATGCTTACTATATTTATAGTTAAAGTAACTACTACATCTATGATATTTATAGACAGAGATTATAATGCCTAATGAATACAACATTATTATTATAATTATTATGATGATGATGCTGATAATGATGAACAATAAAATCATGTGCCTAAAACTATTTAAATGCCCTCTCAACGTACGGCTAACAATTATCATTTTTAGCCAGCGTTACGGCGCCTCATATTTCCACAATATGAATGGCTCCTCCTTAATAGCAATATTCTCCTCCTGCTTCTGCTCCACGTTGTCATGTCATGTCTCCTCATTGCTCATGGCATCCTTGTGCACAGTCTGCAGATGATCGGCCCACTTGCGCTCGTTGACCAAACGGGACAGCTCGCTGGCATCGTAGCCAATCAACAGCTTCAGATCACAGTCGAACTTGTAGGCGAATCGCTTGCCCGACACCTTCGATATCATGTCGCCGTCATAATAGTATCTCAGGGCACGTGACAGCTTCTCATAGTTCATCGCCGGCTTGTTCTTCTTCTCGCCCCACAGCCGTGCCACACGATCCGGATCACTTAGCTTGAACTCGCCATCGGTGCCCACCCATTCGATGATGTTCGTGTGTTCGCTGTCCGTGAGTATCTCCAACAAAAACTGCCACAGCTGCACCTGACCATTATTGCCGGATCCAATGCTGTTGTGGTGACTCGGACTCTGCGGCGTCGACGAGCCTTCCGAGGCTGCAACAAAAATTGCGAAAAGTTAGTCGCTGAATAATTCAGAATATATCTTTTGTCCATTTCCAGAGAGCATTTAATTACTGAATAAATTCATTTGAATATTACAGTGGGTTGGTCTTAACAAATTAGAATATTTATTTATTCCAATTCGAAATTGATGAAAAATGCCAACGACAAAGGAAGCAGTGCAATAATTGCAAATGGTTTTTGAATCGTCAGAGCAAGCAGTGCAAAGTAAATACAATGATATTTGAGAGTTGCCAAGTTTAGAAGTTCTCATTACTTTTAGTGAAGGATAAATAACATTATTGAAATAACAATAATATAACAAGACAAAAGCTGACACGACAAATCGTCTAAAAACTGACAGCATGGAAAATGTAATTTTTTGAGTGCATTCACCTCGGTCGAGTGTTTGTATAGTGCACATCTAAAAGAGGGTTTCATTGTCTCGATGATCTCAATGGGATCAACTCACAGTGTGCCGACGGCTGTCTGATTTTTGTTAGAGTAATTAATTAAATTTACAATATTAATCAGATCTAAAGTTTGTTAAGCTAAATTGACATTTTCTCTTTAGTTGCTGCCAAGTGGAGCATTTACTTACAGTCTGTGCTCTTTACGCTTTGATAGGATTTGCGCATGATGCGCTGCTCCAGACTGGCAGCAGCAGCAGCAGCAGCTGCAGCTGTTTGAGCAGAGCCTGTTCCTGATTTGGCTGGTTTGGGCTTACGCAGCTCCTCGGCTTGTTTGTGGACCACGGAGACGAAATTGCACTCCTTGAGCAGCTGCAGATGCGTCCAGAACACATTTCCTGGATCCTTGGGCAGCTTACGACTAAACTGCTCGTGACTCATGGCGCACAATGCCTGCCCGCTGATTTGCCACGTGTCCATGTTGATGTCGCGCAGATCAAACTCTTTGATGGCCCAATCCAACCAGTGGGCGACATGCGCCGGCGTCCAATCGCTGACTGCCTCGGGTATCTTGAGACGCACTTGCTCCCGCTTGAATTTGCTATCAAGCACCCAATTGAGCACAGGTTTGGCCACTTCAACATCTGCATCCGTCTCGGCATCTGCATCTGCATCCTTGTCCTCATCGGTGACATCAACATCGAAGGATTCATCTTTGAGTTTGCGTTTCTTATTCGAGGGTATTGTCTTGCTGGGACTGCCGCTGGAGGAAGAGCAGCTCTTGCTGCTGCTATTTGTGTCCTGGGCACAGCTAGTGTCCTCCACGGCAAGTGTGGCCAGCGCAGCTTCCGTTGGCTTGAGCACATCGGCAATGTTGATCTTCTTGCGTATCGTTTGAATTTGCACGTTGATTTGAACTAATCCCTCGCCTTTGACACACTGATCGACAAGATTCTTGTGCGGCTCCAGCTGCAAATCAATGCAGTTAGTTTTGAGTCGTTTAAATACAATTTAAAGTTTACCTCCTGCGCATCCTGCAGCCAGAATGTGTAATAGTTCAGCTCGACGCCAATCTTTTGCTCCACAATCTTTCTGTAGGGGCAAAAATTAGGAAGGAATTTAAAGAAGTGTTTTATTTTCGATATGTGGACTTACTTGAGTGTGCTCAGTGGTTCCCTGATGTCCATGTGCACAATGATAATGTCATCGGGTTCATTTTCCACATCGCAGCTGCCATCCTCGTAGATATTCTGCTCCTCGAAAATCTCGCTTGCGATGACTTCCTCTGCAAATGTTAAGTTTTAGCAAATGGAGAAATTATTCACAGTAGCTACTATAAGTAAATTCCATATAATAAAGAAGAAGCAAAAACAGCAGCTGATGTTTATTACAACTCAAAGCTGTTTACAGGGTATCTGATTGTCGTATACGCACAGTCCTCATCTACACTTGTTGATTTATACATTTGCCAACTGTTGCTGCACGAATACTTTTTGCGCACGCTCTTTGTGTGTTGATTGCAAACTGAAAATGCAAGTCTTAAGAGTTGGAGAAATTTGTCACAGTAGCTACAAAAAGTATATTCCATTGAAGTGTGGAGCACAAGGAAGAAGCAGTTGCCTTAATTGAACTTACAGCATATTTTCATGCACAACTTAGTTTTAATATATTAAAAGGGTCAACACTGTTTACAGGTTATCTGACAGTCGCATACGCTCATTTCCCTTGTACACTTGTTGATTTGTGCATTTGCCAACTGTTGCTGCACGAATACTTTGTGCGCACACTGTGTGTGTGTGTTGATTGCAAGTTGCAAGGTGCGCTTTGATGGCATGCTGCCTGCTCCTCGCTGCTGTTGCTGCTGCTGCACTTGTTGCGTTTGCGTTTCCTGACTTACCCAGGCCACCACCAGCGCTGAGACGTCGTATTAACTCCTCCGACAGGTCGTTGTTGCTGTCCATTTTTAATTGTTTATGTTTCTGTGGAGCTTGCCACAAATTTGTCAACGATTCACATATAAAGTAGCGGCAGTGTGACCAGATGTCTTGAAGCTAATTGCGCGTGGCCCATTTTTAGTGCATTGTTTCAATGGTGCTGCCAACTTTGCGTGCTATAGCAAGCAGCCCTTGAGCGTTAGTGTTAGTTGGCGGTTGAATTTGAATTTAAATGAGACGTTTTATTTGTTCACATATTTAAGTGAACAAGATTTTCAATTGACAGATTTTATAAATTCAAGGTTACGGGTTGAATTTCTTAGATTTCAATGCGTTGTCTTCTATTTCTGTCTTCAATCAGCAAAAAATGTTAAGCAAATGTTATATTTTCATGCGAAAAATATTTTAATTAACCACACACAAAATGTGACAATCAAAATGAAATGAAAATTTCGTTTGATCAACTTAAATTGTTGCTGAATGTTCGCAACTAATCACAAAATTTACGATCACTGCTGACAGGCAATCATTTTGAAGTGTTTAATTAAAGAACTCACCACGCACTCAATAATAAGCAGCTCTTAAAACAATCACTTTTATATATAGAGATAGAGAGGGGCACAATCCCAATCTAAAATTTGTATATACTTAAATTAGTCAATGTTTACTTAAGCGCATTGAGGAAGTGAATAAACACCAAGTGCGATTATTTAATGCTGATAAAATGCCGAAAAGAAAACCTGTTCAATTTCTCATATACAGCGAGAAAACAGGCATATTTAAATTGTATTTATTTATTTTAATTGTATACAAATAATATTAAAGTCAGTTTATTTCCATTTTGCTCGCATGAACTCAAATAAAATATTTCCTATTCTAATCGAATTACTTATTTTTTAGGCTTTTTTTCAAGTTTAGTTTTATTATTCATATAATTAATCCGAGATTAAATACTAGACTTTAGTTAGCTCAAGCCTGATGGACTATTTCGCATGACTTACTAGATTTTTTCTCTCTGTGCATATGCACAGGCAAAAACTACAGTCATCCATAGGACTAACAAAGACACAACGGCAGACAATTGTTTTATCAGTCTAGTTAAACAATTTGTCGCTGCTTCAAGTGCAAAACGCACTTGTTAAATACAAACGATTTTTCATGTTTTCGCACAGCCACGCCCCCAATGCCCCGTCATCCCCCACAAAAGTTGGAAGCGAGTTTTGCACTGAATATACAGAATAGAGAATATAGTTAAGTATATTACCTCATTGTTGACACAATTGGTCTTGCCAATTTCACTTCGTAGATGTTATCAAACCTTAAACATGAAATACTTTTGTCTAAGGTATTAATTAAGATTGGAGAGCGAGGAGATGCGGGGGAGGCGGGGGGAGTAGACTCATCATGTGCCTACAAAATTGCACAACAAATCAAATAGATTATTATGCTCGATGCCAATATGGGGAACAAATGGTCGCTCAGAAATAGGAAGTGTGCATAAAATGGAGTTTAAATCTAAATCTAGAAATTAAAAAATATTATTTTTTTTTACACCTGGCTTTCAAACAAACTACACTTTTTCGTTCAGATGCTGTAAATCTCTCTCTAAATACGAATCCTGTCCGGATTCAAAATATATCGGAATACATTTACAATGTGTAAAAAGTTTAAATTGGAAAAGCTCTTGTGCAAAAAAATGTAATTACAGAAGGAAGTCGGACATGGCTCCATAAAGTATATATGTTCTTAATCAGAATCAACAGCCGAGTCAATCTACCCTTGCCGTCCGTTCGTTTATATCTCACGCGAATCAAATTTAGACTACTTGTTCCCGTATACTCCGTGCAAATCAAGTTTATTTCATTTTATCAGTAACTACTGCCGACATATTTCAGCTGAACAGTCAAATTAGATCGGTTTGGAAATCGAATTCTCATAATAAATATATGCGCTGGATTAGTTTTTATTACACTTCTGTAAAATTCTGCAAAACTTTTAAGGCGAAAGTTGGCAATAAAACTGGAATATATTTAACTGGATATATCGTGATCGAGCTCACTCATTCTTATTTGTTTTTAATTTAGCACATTCATTTATAGATTTTTACACACTTATCGCTCAGCTGTGGACAATAAACTAAAAATTACAAATTCAAATATGGGGGCGCTGTGGGCCATGTTGTTGTTTGTCAATTAATAAATTTGCTCTCATTTATTTTAGCCTGTGTTCCAAATTTATAGTTCGAACTTACAACAAAGAATTTCTTTATTTAATAAATTGAAACCGCAAATTGAACACTTGCTTCTAGGCAAACCTCTTGGAACAAGTATAAGTCACCTAATTTATTTTTATTTCGTTATTTAATATCAATATTAGTTGACTAACACATTTTTTTCAGCAGCTGCTTAGCTCACCTCTGAGATAAGTTAAAATTTATTTAGTGACTCTTTGCAATTGAGTCAGCGGAAAGTGCATCATCATTACTCATTCATTTAAATAATATATAGGTAAATCAGCCAAGTTTCAATTAGCATATGCTCAAGAAGAAAGTTTCTCATACTTAATGGCCTTCAAACCTAAACAGATTGATATCTATATATGCAGATATAACTATTTGACTTTTGTCTAGTTCAAAAGTGTCTAGGTCATGTCTTTCAGTCAGCTGCACTTCTTGGTGCGAGTCAACGAGCCCAAAGATATTGATATCAATTATGTGCCTGAGGCTAAGAATAACAAGTCGCCAGGGAATACAGACTGACATAACTACAAAACCATAAAATTATGCGCAGTCATTGTGGCGCCGTCAAAAAAGACACACAGACATAAAACTAGAACAACAGCAACAACAGCAACAACAAGAACAAATACAAATACAACATGACTTATGAGAGCCAGGAATCGGCGGCCTGCCAACCGAACGTGGCAAAAACAACCCCTTGGAGGCGCCACAGGATTATTTGGACGCCACGGCGACAGAATAGCGCATTCAACTCGACAGCTCGACAAACTCCGCGCATTGCGTCATTAAAATACAGTAGTACCTCGCTGAAAGTACAACTATCATCAAACCCCTTTGTCTTGAAATATCTTTAATATTGTATAATATTCGATTCTTTCTTCTTACTCCACAGAGATTTATCTATCTCTCTTTTATTGTCTCTTTCATTCTTTATCCCTCTCTTCTTAATCTTTTACCTTCCTTATTAATAAGTTGCTAAATTTTAGCAATTATTGGTTTGGTTTGATATTTTGCCAATTTATTATTAAGCATTTTTCAAATTTAAGAACTGTCTACATCCAATAAATAAATAGTTTTGAAAATATAGAAAGAAAGTGATTATGATAAAAAACCATAGCTTACATAAATTTTGTTTTATGTTTTCTTTAAAATTAACGAATTTGTCTTAAAAATGATTAATTCTAAATATAATATATACAATTTATTTTTTTTAAAATATAATATTCTGATATATAATTCTGATTGTTATTTGGCAACAATTCAAATGAAGTTAAATACGAATAGCGTTTCAATTAGCGAGCACACACTGTAACAAAATAGTTGTATGTTGAAATTAAATCAATAGGACAACTCCCACATGGATAAGGCTGCCCAACAAGCCGTAAGTCCCGAAATTGGAGTAACTGTAAAATGGTGAAATACTCGCGGCATTTGCATTTTATGGGGCATGCGGCTTTGAAGCCTTTGCCTGGTATTTAGGTCACTGGAGAAGGACACACCGATTGCAAGGACATATCAAAGACGAAGGTGGAGCTGCGTTTTTACAGCGCATAACTCAACTGAATTTTGTGTTAATTTCCGTTTTTTTTTTTCATTTCTATTTCATAATTTGTACTAATTAATTGATTCGCTTTTGGCGCATTTGCCAATGGGCGCGCTTTCTGGGTCGCTACATAAATAATCTAGTTTCTTTTATTATTATTATTTATTTTTTCGGACTACACCTGCAGCCTTGCCTTGGCTCGAGCTCGTTATTGTCTGTGTGTCCTTTTGTATATTTTATTAGCCACTTTGCTATCGATAGAAGAACCTTCTTAAATGGTCATAAGAAACATACGATTTTGAGTTTGTTTGCCTAAATAGAAAGTTTATTTTATAAAACAAAAACATTTCAAAAATGAATCACAAATTGGTTCTGGCAAATATTGGGCAACACAATAATTGCGTCATGTCCGAATAAATTAAAAAAAATTAACTTAGCTCTCGTTGCGCTTGAGTCACGGCTTGAATGCCATCATATTTACCAAAAGCTGAGCTGGAGTCATGATTAGAAGACAACCCGTGAATTATTTGATTTATTTGCATACAGTGAGAAAAATGCATTGTATATTAAACGTAGCAAATCTTGATTTAAAAATGTTGCAGGTGGTTAAATTATAACCCCAATAACTCTACAATAGTGACTGCTAGTGGTAACGGTTATCGATTATTATCAATATTGCGGAAATAGATTAAATGATCGATAAATGAAGTAAACCTAATCTGCTCGAGGTATGCGAAAGCTTATATTTTAAATTTTAATCTTTTGCTCTTATAATTTCTTTGAGATTAGCGATCTTTTGATGCTCATCATCATATATATATTTGATATCTTATCGAAGTTGCTTTTTCTGCATTTTAGTGCCACCCTTTCTTATTGTTTTTATAGAACATTTAGTTAAATTTAACATAGAACACTGCGAAATCAATCGATTTATTATATTATATATTCTTAACTCAATGATTTAGTAAATAGTTTATTTGCTCGCATAAATAAATAAGTTATTAATCAAACTAATTGCTCTTGAATTATTGCATTGAGTATGCAACATTCTATTCTGTTTGTATGCGTGTGCGTGTGTGCTTGTGTGTGTGTGTGTGAGTTGGATTTTCTTATCAATCGACTGCGCTGCTAGCAAGAATCGACCAATGCTGCTGCTGCCGGCGTTTGCTGTTGCTGGCGTTTGCTATTGCTGCCGTCGCTGTTGCTGCTGCTGGCGTCGCTGCTGTTGCTGCTCTTGTTTTATTATTGCGCTCATCGTCGCGCTCTCAGCAGCAGCGGCGTTGTTTGAAAAATCAGTCTGTTGTCGCAACTGAAACGCGAAGGTTGTCGTTGTCGCTGTCGTTGTCGAAGTGCGCGCTTCACGTCTCTCGTCGGCAAAGTTCTCAGTGTCTCTACGAAAGAGGGAGAGTGTAGTTTTTTGTTGGCCAACTAACGTTTTGTTTGGGCCAACGGCGAAACAAGCGTTCCCATCTACGTAAGAGAGTTTCAAAAATTTGTATTATTATTAGTTTTATTATTGGTGGTATTGTTGTTTCTGTTTTTTGAGCCCGTTATCGCAGTGCGTGTGGGCGATATGCGCGTGGGGGCGTCTTAGGCCATTTAAATACAATATAATAGAACATCGAATTTTATCACATTTTCAACAAAAATTGAAATGAGTTTTGTGTGCAGGTTTTTATTTGTTTTTTATAATGGCAAATTCTAAATTTGAATTCATTAAAACGCAAAATAGGCAATAACAATAAAGACTAACAGCGAACAAACAAACATGTTTATCTCAAATCCAGGGAATAAGAACAACAGAAACAACAACTGCATTTGAAATATGCTCAATCGATTTGCATTGCTTATGTTGTTTAGTGTTGTTTTTGTTGCTTTCAATCTAATCAAAATCAAATCAAAGCATTGCCAACTCAAAGTGTAACTCGAGTTTTTCTTGTTGTTGCACATTTCGAAAGCTTTATAAATTTCCATATATATTTAGTGTTTTCCTAAAATCCATTTTGTGTAACACAAGTGGAATATTGGTGAGTTTCCGCAATCGCATCGAGCGTATTTAATGTTGGTGGATGAGGAGGAACCCACTTAAAATATGTGCAAGTGCTTTTTATAAACTTGTGTGTAGTACGAGTATTATTGATTTTCACATGTGCGCAGGTTGCAGCTTGAACAGCCGGCAAGCAGCAAATGTCCTTCGCAGGCTGCAACTTGTGCCGGGTCCACAGTCACGCCAAGAGCCCAAGGACGCAGCTCACACAGTTGTTGCTGTTGCTGCTGTTGTTGCTGCTCTTGTTGTTGTTGTTACTGTTGTTGTTACTGCAGTGGTACTTGAACTTTCCACCACCTGCGTCCACGCGACAAAACAGCTGTTTGAAAGTTTTCCCTGGCAGCATTTTTCGAGTAGCTTTTATTTTTCATATCTAAAAAAGAAAACAGAAAAAAATAGCTGCTGCTCTCAGAATTTTTGAGTGGAAATTTTTTTAAATTTTAAATACAAAGCTAACTCGCCGTTTTCTTTCCTTCATAACTCTCTTTAAAACCCATTCTTTCAATTTCAACATTTTACTGCAGATTTTTCCAAACTTATACACCTATTTTTAAGTGATAGAATATTTGATATGTTAATTAAGAAAATAGCTTCTTCAATAAAATTACTGTACTCGGCATTTTCTGTGTGTGGCGGAGAGTTAGGGAAATCTCGATAAATACTTATTGCTGCAAAGCAAATTCACTCGAGCTTTGCTTCTTGAAAACCAGGCTTTCAGTTTGAGCACTGTAGATTTTCTCTAACTTACACACATAACTTTTAAGCTCTAATATATTTAAATGTTCATTAAGAAATCATATTCCTTAATGAAATAAAGCTTTTGAAAATCTCAAAAAGTACTCACTTTAAATACATGTTTTGTGGTGAACTTAATTTTAGGCTATGTTTATTCTCTGTAAATATTTTGTGTTTTGTCAGACTTTTGTCTGCCTGGCGGGCACCCTGCTGTGTGGCATGTGTGGGTGGTGTTGGCACCGGCACCCACTTGTACCACTTGCAGCATGCAGCCGCATTTTGTGTGCTGCACGCTCTTGCGGGACCACTTGTTAGCGATGTGGGTTTTTATCAATAGACACAGGGCGTATACGTAATTGCATATACTCGTTCATACAAAAACAAGCCCCACTGTGATTACCTCAGCGTGGCAAGCGCCTAAGTGGGTCGCTATCGACGTCGTCATCATCGTCGTGGTCGCTATTTGTATCTCCCTCTGTTGGCATTATTATTTTCACAGCACTTTGCATTAATGCTCGCAATGCAGGAACACCCGCAAATATGCTACAATTTGTCCGCAAGGCTCTGTTGTCAATAAATCAAAATTGCAAGAAAAAAAACGAGAAATTCATAAACATGATTCGTTGTTGCAACAGTCCAACTCCATTTTCCTTTCACATTTTCCATTAAGCTTGGGCTTTTCACAAAATTGTATGCCGGGCATTGTTTGGCTTACATTTTAATTATATTGGGCTTACTCTGTGCGCACACTTTTCATTAATTAATCAAATGCCTGCCCATCCATGCGACAATTGACTATTTTTATAAAAATTATGCAAGCCCCAGTCAACACATAATTTAACACTAGAGCGATTTTGTCGGAGGGGCTCTGCTTATCAGATTTCAGCACAGGAACCACAACATTTACTCGATTGTAATTTGATAGAATTACGCAGATAAGGTCAAACAACACAGCTGGCATATGCCAAAAAATATGTTCGAAATACACTCAGAAAAATGGATGATCTTGTACTGAAACCAAGTTCAAATTCTGTTAAAATATGGAAAGATGGGAATTATATTTCAAGAATGGTCTTAGTCAGGAATTTCCAATTGATTACTTTTTTGGAACTTAAAATATCATAATAATAAGTGAATAGTAATATTGCTTAAGTTTTATTATAGGTACTCAAGCTGTAAGCCAATCTTTAAATCAACTATTAACATATTTATTACAACTTAAGTTCAGCAGTTAAGTTCCTACATTATGTATTGGAACGTATACTTGATTCAAGAAGTTTTATTCTTACTAAATAACATTAACGGTCGATTACTTAATTCAAGATTAGAATGTGAATCGCAAAGCGATTGATATTCTATCCCTCTTGTACTTGAATTAGAAACAGCGTTTTCTCTGAGTGTAAGCATATATGTATCTATCTGGAGTCAGGCTCGTTTCATCCGGCTCCGGGGCGAGGCATTGTTGTAACATGCCTGCTCTTATCTGCCTATTTGATTTTGCCTCGGGCTCTGAGCTCATCAGCGGCTGCAATTTTGGCACAAAAAAAAAAACAAAAAACAAAAAACAAAAAACAGAAAGCTAAAGCAAAAATCGTATCAAATTCCCAGTCGCCTCCTCGAAGGGATGAGGGAGGGGTTCGATGAGCAGTCAAACAATCGGTTCTCATTACTTACCCCTCGCCGTTTTGGCCTATGCGACCTCTCCTTGGCCATGCCCACCCCTCTCCGCCTTTCAACATATCGATTCCACATTAAGGGACAACTTGAATTCGGTTTTTATTATTTATTCTGGCTTTTGGCGCGTGTTCTCGATTTATTTTCAGTTTAATTGCTCGTTTCGTGGCTCTTCTTCGTCAATTGTCTCTTTCACTTTGTGTGTGTGTTTATTTGCTTTTGATTTGATTACCCTTTTATAACCGCCCTTTCTCTACTCCACAATTTCGCTTTGTCGACTGTCTTTTTTTGGTACCCATTTGCATAATTGCATTTACAATTTTCCCTTTTTTGTGCGATTTTCTTTACCTGCCCAGCCAACTGCAGTTGATTGCAACGTTTTGCGGTTTCCGTTTAGCTCTGTATTAATATATTTTTCTGTGCGGTTTCGCTCTTTTGTAGTTCTTACCTTTTTCCTTTTCCAGCTGTGAAATGGGAAAGGGGGAGAAAGTGACTGTGTGTGTGTGTGTGTGTGTGTGGCGAGTATCCTTTTACTGCCTGACTGGCATTAATTATAATTTTGTCACAGAATACCAAATGCGGGAAGCCATAGAAGGAAACACAGAATGCGACTTTTCAACATTGAGTATTGGTTATTGAGAAGCTCTGCGGAAATAGATATTGAAAATAACACCCTGGGGAAATATGATTAGAGTTATTACAGTGTGAAAAAACTCGATATAAACGTTATTATTATGATAATTTATTTTTTATTTTTTTTATTTCTGTCCGTCTGGATTCGTCTTCAGAGAGGGAGAGAGAGAGAGTTGTGAAGTTTGAAAAGTGTTTCAGTCATCGAAAAAGATATTTATATTATGAGAGTTCACCAGAGTTTTCTAAATATATAAAACGAACAGCTTTTTTTGATTTTCATAGATTTTTGAAATGCATTGCAGGCAAACAAAATTAAGAATCAGTTCAAATATTTTTCGTGAACTTCCAAGAACATTAGAAACGTTGGTTAAAACTTCTCTTCTTTTAGACACGTTTGTTCATCTAAGCGTGTAATTTTTATTGCACAATTCATGCACAATTCTTGCGCTCGCCCTTTGTTATTATTGCTATCTGATTGTTTACACTTGACAGACGCCGGCCAAAGAACCAACACAAGTTTCTTACACGATTTCTCATGAGTCATTTGATAAGAAGTAATTACAGCATTACATGAAGCGATCTTTGGAATATACCGTATATCGTTAACGTATATGGGAACAACAGAAACAGAAATAGAAATAGCAAAAACCAAACAAATGAAATTTATATGTGCATAGAAACTATTTCAAGTGCAATGTGAGGCAAAAGCAAACACAAAATACACACACACACACACAGATAAACGCAAACACACACACACATTGACAAAACTTTTGCAACATGTGGGGAACTTGGCTCTGCTTTCGATTGTGTGTACGTCGAGGCGTTTGGTGAAATTGTTTTGAAACATTTGACATTCCGTATTTCCACCTCTTTATTTAATTAACTGAAAATGTGACGTAGTCGAATAAAAAATACCCTGCATTGTGTCGTTTTCATATTTTGGGTATAAACAACGCAAAAGAGTGTAAGAAATATAAAATTCGTGAATAATAAACCTATTTCTTATTAAAAACTAAAATATACGAAAAATCTTTCTTTATTATCCGAAAGATACAAATATAAATCAAGAATCTCAAAGATGTTTCATCGAAATTAAAATATATATAAGAAAAATTTGTCGGCAAATTTATTTATTTACTTTATTTATTATACTTAAATATTTGAAATATATAAGTTGAATATTTCATATTAATTCATATTATCACCAATATTCATCCTCATAAAAAACAACATTCTTGTTTTTTGGTGAATTTGGTAGCTTCAAGGTTAGGCACATCGTAAAAGTCTTGTGATGTTTTTATGTGAAAATGAAAACGACAATTTCGTTTGCCATTTAAATAAAATGTTAATACGTGCGACTGTTTGCACTATAAATTGCCGCAAATCTATATTATATAGTGCAAATTTTGTTTAACGTATTGGTGATAAAAACAAAAGCAAATTTAGCTGCATGTGTTTTCATTCTATGTTTGAAATGCACTGTTTATTTAAGTGAGGCGAGCAGCAAATTTAATTAGCCAGACATCAGTTGGCGCATCTACAAAAATAGCAACTGAATAGGTGCCAAATTGTTGAATCAAGCCACATAGCTTTCGTTCAGGCCCGTGTGTCATGTGCCGCATTATGATTGATAAGCTCTGCTCGCTTATCAGCCAATTAGCCGAGGGCAATCCCAAAACCTATGACAGCGACATGCACTGTGAGAATACAGACGAAGAATTTTGAAGAAAAAAAATAGGGTTGATATATTTTCTTATTTTCAAAAGGCGAAACAATAATGAATAATTTTGTGAGCATGTGTTAATGGCTTTATTCTTTTTATTAACAACCGAAATATTAAAGCAGAATTTTGCAAAAATATATTCTTTTTATTATATTTTCTATTTATTTATTTTACTTAGAGTTAGACTTTTAGTTGCATTTAGAGTATCATTTTTCTTTCAGTGTGCACACATAATTGCATACAGTTTTTTTTAAGTCAACGATGCATTTGACAGATGACAAAACAAAGCGAATGTGGCAAATGCAAATGCAGGCCGACAATGAAGATGAATGAAATGTTGAATGAGCTGGCTAAATGAGCCAGCAGTTTTCTTTCTATTTTTTTGGACTCAGCCTCAGTTGTCAAGTGCAGCAGTGACAGTTCCATTTGGCCTCAGTTAGCAACAGCTACAACCACCTGCAACACTCACACACACACACACACACACACATAGTCACATACATATTCACAGCGTAACTAATTTGACTTGACACACAAAAGAGTTTAGGGGTGGGGGGTGGGGCAGTTGTTGACCCCAACCCCCTTCAGCTGGACACGCCTGTCTAAGCTTGAAGCGTAGCTGATGACGGCTCCCACACACTATACTATTCTTTAACTAAACAAACAGCCACATTACACATCACACCACCACCACCACCCACCCCACACTTTTGGCCATATCAGTAAACTTCATCTGCCCCGACGGCAGGTCAAAAGGCCAAACATGAAGCATGCAACAGCGTTAAATTTTTATGCGTGTTTAGCAGCAAAGAAAAAATGATATATGCCACACATATACTTATGTATATATATATATATGACAATTGCAGTTGGTGGTGCAGTTGAAGGTGTAGCCGCCAGTTTGGTCACGCAATTCAAAAGAAAATTAAACTTTTTTTAAGTGAAGAGATTGCTGCTGATAGTTTCCAGTGAAATGCCTATTGTGGCAAGTTGGTGGGGGGCAGAGGGTGCTAAAAAACTCTTCCATATATGGGCATTCCTACATGACTCAATTACACACTCGCACAATGTTTGGGATATGACATCAGCCTGCTGCAGAGTTATCTTTTCCGGCTTTTTTATAGATTGTCCACTTTAAAAATTAAATATTTTTATTTTGTATACGCGATAAGTAATTATGTGCTATTATAATAAAAGATTGCGTCTCTTATCAGCAGCTGCCAGCCGTAGATAATTTCTGTAGTGCAAATATGGCATCATTTATGATTGTGCTCAGCACTAAAAGAATTTAAGTGGAATTTATGAAAATGAAATTGCTTTACACGAGAATACTTGACAAGTTGATATCCTATTTTCCAGATATTGAAATGAGCTTCACAAATTAATATTCTCATATGTAAATGAATATGCATCCTTTAAATAGTTTCAGAGATAAGCCAGCTTATGCAGGCTGACAGACAGTCGTAGAAATGAGCGAGATTAAACATTTTCTATAAACTAACTTGGCAAATGAATAATAATAAAAAGTATAACTTTAACATTACAGGCGAATATTGTGCTTACAATACTATAATACATTACTAAAATACATTACTTAATTAAATCTAGTTTTACCATCCCTATTAAACATTTTTGAGGTCAGAAAATTAACAAAGACTTCAACCAAAAACGTTTTTTCCTTATTTGATATAGTATTCACATGCATGCCAAACAATGATCAAATATTATGATTCTTACTGAATTTCATTGCCGAATCACTGAACTTATTTTATTACTTTAAATTTAATTGGCACTTCCATTTAATTTTTCCAAGCTGGTCGTCAGCCAGTCAATCAGTCAATCCCTCAGTTGGTCTGTCAGGACAAACTGTGTTATTTATATAAATAGGCTGGGTCTATCCGCTCGTTAATGGCTTAAAAGCTACCTAACACTCTTTTAGTCACATAGTGCCCACATAAATAGTTGATGCAACTCATGCGCAGCGAACAGCGTCAACTTTGTCTAACCTTGAAATGATATCGCAGCAACCAAATTACGTCACCTGACCACGAAAAGAGACAAGAGACAAGAGACAAGACGACACGACAACACGACAACCCGAAAACATATACAATTTGTCCACAAAACAAGAGTGTGCAACTGCGTGTGTTTAGCCACAATCCCCACCGGCGATTGGCTGACAAGAAACTGTCAAAAGCGACTTTGGGCCCCGTTAATTGACTTGCCTGATTTCATGAAAAATTTGGAACGCAATCGTCATTTAGTCAACCTTAGCGATGAAATACCGTTGTGCGGTAAACTTTAGTGGGATAAAAGTATATAGTATTGATATCAAAACAGCTTGTGGTGATTTAGTGCGTCTTTGGTACTGCCAATGGCACAAGTTGGGCAGACTTTGCCAACATATGATCAGCTATAAAAATAGCAAGGCAAATAAATATAAAAAACGGTTCAAAAGAATTTAAAAATGTACAAATAAACTACAAGTGTGTGTGAAAATTTGGAATTACCTTCACGAGTTTTCAAATAAGAATTATTTTTTTTTTGCAATTCTGCGAATTAAGTAATTTATTTAGGCCAATTTGAATTTGAATGATGTCAGCGGTAGTTCTGCACGTAGGTGTTGAAGACAAAAACATTTCAATTTTGGTAAAATTTAGTGTAGCATTTAAAAGCTATGACTAATTTGGCCTGCATGGCAATTCAGTTGCTAATTATCTTGGCAATTGGCTTTGTCGGCTTCGGCAGCCATTTCCATCACGCCTTAGGGCTTTTTACCCAACAAGGCAATCGGCCGGAACTCAAATTTGTTAATGTCTATTGAGCTGTTTAATGAATTCTTGTTTTCGTCTTATTCTTTTCAAACGCCGGCAAAAGTGCACTGAACTTTTGCCTTTGAGTCACAAAATATTAAATGTATTGGTACTCAACGTAATTGCTTTTTTTATGAGCAAGTAATATTAAGCATTCGCCACGTGTAACGCCAAAATTAATATTTTAATGTATTACTGCGAATGATCGTAATATAATTTGTATTCGTTTTTCTTGGGCATCAAATTAAATATTCTCTCTACTTTGTTCTAGGCTATTAATATGAGTGATGTGTTTTTTTTTTTGGCACTTTGTGCGACTACCTCAGGCGCAGCAATGTCAGATTTTAAATGTTGACCCACTTTTTTGTTATTTACTTTCAATAGAATTTATGATTTTTGTTTCGGTTTTTCTCTCACTTTTCAAGCGAAAAAAAATCATGTTGTTTTATCTTTAAAAAATATATATATATTATTGCGCCGCTACACAGCAGCTGACAACGGTGACAGCCAACGATGACGTCGTCGTCGATCGACTAACAAACAATAACAGAAGCTGGCGCTAATAAATTTTTTACTGCGATACAGTTTCCTTGGCCCCTCCTGAACACGATCGAGCTCCATTGTTTTGTATGGTCTGCTGAACTGACACTCAATTGGTTTTTGTGAGGCTAGCAGCTGCCTAATGATCGCCTCTCAAATTCCCAGCGACGTAGACATAATGCGTATACGTGATATCTCAACTCAGCTGGTGTGGCAAAGTAGTATTAGTGTGGACAGGTTGCAATTAAGTCGCCTATCAGTGGGCGTTGAGCGTTGTGACAAAATTGTCGTTACAACTGCAATAAACAAAGATACAAAATGACCTAAGCAATAAATATAAATTAAATTTCCAAATAGACAAAACATTTGTGTTAGCATAAAAAAATTATGTTTACTGCTTGACTATGACTTATTGACCTTTTAGAAGCTTAACACTTAATTTAAGTGCTCCTAAAGCCTAAAGCTTCGGGGCACTGGCTTCTTGACGATGGCATATGCAGTTATAACGCACAAAGGTTAAGTGACCATTACTTGCCCAACACTTATTCAGAGATGGCCTTATATTTTCGGTTGTGTGCAGTGTGGTTAACCTATTGACAATTAAAATAGTGTAGAAGTTTATTTGAAATTTAGCTGTATTCGTATGTCCCAAAAGGGAAAGAGGGTTTGAGTTAAATCCCCACTCCAGACAGCAACATCATTTTATTAGGGCTAAACCCATTTTCAAATGCAATAACTTACAATAATTACAAACATAATTTATGTTTTGCTGTTGCCTGTATTTAAAATGAGCTCTATTCTCAGCTTAACTCCGATTTTCAGTTATACACATATAATTCATTTAGCATAATTAGTAAAGTTGAACTTCTGCAGTTATTTCTTGTTTGTCATTTTGGTAGACAAGTTGACGCAACAAAGCCTTGTCATGGTCAAAGAAACAATGTGACACTCTCAAGGCAGCGGGAATTTAACAACAAGACAACGATGACAATTACATAATTACGAACTTGTGTTGGCAATTAACTCGATACCCAAAACCAAGCAACCGACATGCAGTTAACCGAAAACCCTTTCCTTGGATTCAATTTGTTGTTTTGATTGATGGCACTGTGGTATTGAATTAAATGCATTAAGAGCTATCCAGCTGCATGGGCCCAGCAGCCGTCCTAAACTTCAAATATTTACACTCATAAACAACGCATAAAAGAAAAATCAATTGATCAAATTGTGGTTCTTTAAATTGTTTGCCAAACAAAAAGTGTGAGAGAGGGAGGGGTGGGGTGGATTGGGCCGGGCCGGGCCGGGCGTGATAGGGGTTATTATAAAACGAAGGCCAGAGCCACAGATTTAACTCAATAAAGTTCAATTAAAAATGCATAATGTGCTAATAGTTACAACAAATCAACCACAATCATAACAACAAGAACAATAAAAAATGAATGGGAAATAAAATAAAATAAAATTTGTAGGCGTGGTCTGAGGCTGCGGCTGCGGCTGCGCCTGCGGGTCATACAGAGAGTTCAACGATTATTAATCAAGTGCCGCACTAATTATGCCAGACACTCGTTTCCCATGTAATATGCTCTAGTAATCGCTCAGGGGCAGCCCAGAAAGTGACGTCTTCCGTCTTCTTCTCTGCGCTCGGCGCTGTCTGTGGCATCAATTAAAATTCGTTTCGCTTGCCGCTGCCGCCTTTTCGATCAAATTGAACAACTGCCCAAATTGAAAGTCTAACGACCAGCTACGTTTTTGGCATTAGATTCTCGCTCACTCTTCTTTCTTGTCGCTTAAACGAATGTCAAGTATGAATCCATTGATGATTTACCCATCGCTGTCAGCGCCAGGCCAATTTTATTTGATGCGACTCTTTCTCTCGCTACCCTGCAACCATTTTAAAGGGGTATACACAGAAGGGGAGACATCCAAAAAAATTAATAAATTCTTTATCAGCATTAGCATAAATGTAGCCATGTCCGTCTGTCTAAAACTTGGAATCTAAAAGAAATTAATAATCTTGAGGAATATGAATCTCAAATTAAGATATTTAATCTCAAATCAAGAAACTTATCATGTTCACACACTTGAATACGATCTGCATATCCAAAAAATGTTATTACGATCAATTTATTTCAGAAATAATGTCTGATAAATGTAAAAATCAGAGAGGGCTGGCTGGCTCTGATGTCTGGGCTGGCTACAGGGTATGTGCTAGGCGAGCTATCTCGATTACAGCTCTCTTATTTTTCCCTCCAGACATTTGTCGCTCTCCGTGCATCGGCATCTGCTTTTTTTTATTATAATATGCATAAATTCGGCGCTTTTTGGTAAAGTAATTTCAGTTTTTATCACTGCGACTCACGCTTCGTTTGGTTTCCGGCTTTCGTTTTCTGGCAGTTGCCCAACAGCTTTGTCCGCGTGCGGTTCGAATTTCAGTTCGATTCCACTCGACCGATAAGCACTTAAGTAAGAGATACTTTGGCAGCTTACAGCTATTAGCATAATTATGGGAGTACATTTTGGCATTGAACTTGCTACTTCAAAACGGCACAAAACAAACAAACAAACGCAGTGATTTTTCAGTTCAACAATGTGTTTACAGTCCAAATTAGTTTTTCAATTTATGCCGCAAATATTGGATAAATGACATCAGCAGTTGTGTGCACTTAAGTTCAAAACCGCTTTGCAGAAGTACCTGCAAATGTGTTTACTAACAGTTAAAACATACAAACAACAGCAATGGTGAACTGGCGTGAAAATTCAAAGAAGCCAAGCAAGCGGCTAAACTTGAGTGCGATTTAAGCCTGAATTGGCCAAACTTGAGTGCGATTTAAGCCTGAATTGGTCTAATGGATTTTTATGGCATGACCAAAATCAGAATGAAATCGTTGCGAGCTTAATCGATGTGTCTTCATATATTTTTATAAATATTTATTACTTGCTTTGCTATTTACTTAATTTCAACTAACAGTTGGCATAGGAAATTAATCAATTTATGAAATTCAAAAAAAAACTTATCAATTGTAAATTGGTTCTAAATCACAAACCTTCAATTTGTTTACTTCTTAAGTCAATTGTCACACAAAGAAAGCAAATAAACAAATAAAATAAACAAATACATTTGCGGATACACTTTTAAGATACTGATTTGCGGTGACATGAATCTGCCCCACATAGTCTGTCTGTCTGTTCCATGTGGCATTCGAGGGATTTTAGCAATGCTTGCTTCGCATCTCTTCTCATTAAAAATGCAGCCGCGCATTTTACAAAGTCAGGCAAATGTCAAGGCGTCTCTCTCTCTCTCATTCTCTCTCGCTCACTCTCTCTCTCTTTCTCTGATGGCTCTCATCCAAAATTAGAACAGTCGGCTGTCGAGCAGGCAATGGGCCATAACAGACACAGATACACAGATACACATTCAGATAGAGATACAGATGCAGACAAGCATTTCTGCAATGACAGCGCCTTGAAATCTGAGAGTTCATCTCGGTGGCTTGCACTTTGCACGAGACAAGCCCATTTCATTTAACAGCGAATGTGTTTCGGGAAGACATCCTGGGGTCATCATAGGGTCCAACATTTATCAGCGTCCAATTTTGTGCACTCAAAGAAAAATGGTGGGTTTTGTATTGAATGGTATAAAACAGTTGCGATATGAAGACAGATATTTTTAAAAATTAAGAGATTTACTTCTTCGATTCAGTAGAAATTTTAAATGTATACTTTGGTGAACTTGTTTAATATTAAGCAAATTAAATATATTATTTGTACTTCAATTAAGAGATTTGTTTTTCTCTAACTGTAGCTTGATAATTTATGTGTGCCGCGTTCTTTTATTTATTTGCAGACAACCATCTACCACCAACCACCATCAAGTATTAGAAACGCCAAATCCCAATACGCGCCACAGGCACATGCAAATTCACAAGAATTGCCCCAAACACACACACATACACACACATACACAAACACAACACACACACTGACAGACAGAGACAAAAGCACATAAAGAGGACTTGCAGATACAATTGCTAGATACTTACTACTACAGCACATTTCCGCACTCTGCACAGTGGGACGAAGCCGCAACAACGCCTGTTTGTTTATGGTAGCAAATGAAACTGGTACTCGCTATCAGACGTGCCACAATATGCCAAGCATCTAACAATATCCATATATGAAAATAAACACAGTACAGCCGCTGATGCTGTTGCTGTTGCTGCTGCTTCAACAGGCCATGCCCCCCCACTCAAAATAAAGTGCTGAGCAACAACAACAACAACAACACTATATTTTCATTAATTTTTGTGGAGTGTGTAGCGTTGTGAAATCGCCAAATACATTTTAATAAATAGCCAGCCAAGAGGCAGACAGCAGCATCTTGCCACAAAAATAAATAAATAAAAATCGCTGAGAACGCGGAACAGAGAGCTACAGCCACAAATCCAGCTGAGGTGTCGAGTGCATCGCCCAGATACAGATAGCAGAATTGTTGCCAACACCCTCCACCCCCCACCCAGCGCCCCTCTCCAGCACGTGTGTGTGTGTGTCGATATAGACGTAGGTCGTGGCCAAGGTGTTCAAAGGCAACCGAACTCGCAGCCGCAACGAGGTGTACACATTTGGCACCATGGACGGCGGTTACGTAAACGAAGGTGAGTACTCGTAAATCTCTCGATATACAATATACAAGCATATTTACCCACTGGCTGCATTCAACTTTGGTGCTAAACTAAATTGATATTTAGCACTTGCCCATAGGTATATCTTTTTGAAGAACCTATTTCATAGATATTTATGGGTCATAGTAATGGATTTATGAACTCATGATTTTCTACAAATTATATTTTGTGTGTGTAAACCACATAAAAGTTGTTATGCAATTATTTTTATGAGTTTGGCGTTTATGAATTCAACTAGAGACTGCATCATTTGCATACCCTTGCAGAGGGAAGCTGAATAATGTATTAAAGGAAACACTTGCAAACCAATAAAGTATAAATCATAATCATCAATACACAAAAGCCGTCTTTTTTCAAATGAATGATTCAGTTTAGAGCTGCCATCTGCAAGGGTATATAAATTTCGGTGTGTCTATTTTTTATTCTGATGCTTTCACTTTTATTTTAAGTTATAGCTGTGCATTTATGATGCACTTAAAACGATAGCAGTATTTAGTCCAACCTGCAATCACAAAAACTTAGATAACTAAATTAAGAGCTGGCTATTTCTCAATGGTTTATTGCATCATTCATTGCATAAAAATATTATATTTGGTATTTTGTACATAATATATGCCCATTCTAGCCTAGATTGTTAATTGCATATATATAGTTTTTGCCATTAGCTCATCCGTCTTCGCACCTATGCACCACAAGTAAAATTCATTCAACAGTTGTTTGCAGCCATTTTGACTTTGAATAATGCGAAAAATACACGAGAAGTGCAATGCCGAAAATATTTTTTGTTATTTTGCACAGTGACACAAAATGCCATTTAGTTGAATAACAAGTGATCTGCGAATTATTCAGCGCAATGAGCCAATACATCAAGATTTGCATGCAACGATTATTTCTCATTCTTTTTGTTATTTTGGCAAATGTTTCGGTTCCTAGAAATAGACAATGACGAGGCTTGTTTGTTGTTTGTTGTTTGTTACCTGACTAAGTGAAGCTGACATCATTGATATAGATGCGCTGATAAATTCTATTTTATAATTCTCTAATATTAATGCATGCGGCGCGAACAGAGGATAGCGATGCCATAATGGGTGTGGAAAGTCCAGGTAAATTGAAACATAAAAGAAAACATAGTAATAAGTGCATAAATGCATATCCATAAATACGTAGTGCTCAATTACCAATGGGTTCGTGGGGGTCATTAAACCAAGTGGCATAAATTTGTGGCAGACACTCAATTACTGATACGATGATGTTGCTGCATCTTCTACACAGAGAGGAAAAATATACAAAAGTGTTCTACAATCTAGATAGTCGAGTAGAAGACGACTTAATGTTATTTTCACTTTCGTATTTTCAAACTCAATCATTAAAGTGAAAATAAACACACATTTTAATTTGTGACTTGTTTGAATACTTTTTGATTGGTTTTGTGTGATTTTTGGTAAATCTCTCCATCATCATATAGCTACAATTAAATATACTCCGATTCGAGATCACTTACTATATTTTTCTCTCTGTGCATGAGACAAGTCATTGACGCTATGACTGGTTTGCTATCGCTCAGGCACGAGCCGGTTCTTTCCCGGCCGCCCACTTTGGCTGCGCCTCTTTTAGGGCTTGAGTGCAAACACACTCAGAGATACACACATATATAGCCCGATCGGATCTGTAAATGATTCGCATATTTACATAAGCAACATATTAAATGTTAATTCGACTACGCAGTGGGGTTTTCTCGTATTCTAAACGTCTTTGCCTTAAGCGGATTATGGGCCAACTTAAGTAGTCGGCCACTGTTGACAACTGTGTGTTCCATTTAAGGCAACTGACGGATGCTGAACAGCGTAAACGTGCCAATTAATATTCAATTCAATAGCTAAAATTGTCCTAAATTCCGCAGACATTTTCATTGAACGGCGGCAGTTCCGAGAAGTCTTTGGCATCAAATTAAAAGATTGATGCAATATCATATTTCAAGTACACACCCGGTAAATGAGATTGAGATTTCGCAATGCAAATGCAACACGAGGCACGTCTGTTACGTGCGTCACAAAATGATGTGGAAATAAAAAGATGGCCGCTTCAAGCGAGACATGCGGCATCAAGTTCCAAAAAATTTGGGGCAACTGCAACGGACGTTGCTGATGTCATCGGTAATGAAATGAAAGAACTTTCAAGGATCGTCGTGATTCACTTTTTGTGACTTTTGTGCACTTCGAGAAAACATAGATCATTTTGTAGCTAAACTACACGCGTAATTCTCATCATTTAAGAAATGATGAATAAAGAAAGAATAATTCTTAAACTTACTTAAGATATTTATAAACTAATTATATTTTTATATCTGAGAACATAGCTAAAAAATATAAATATTTTGCTGAGTGTATCTTGATCACGTTTCAAACCAAAAAGTTTGTGACCGCGACACAATGAAGATAAATTTTGCAGCGCCTTAAAATTAATGCCATTTTTTGCTGTTGTTGAATCGCTTTGGATACAAATTTGATTCCAGGAATTTCTGTATGCCACAGCAAAAAAAAACTATAATAAATTACGTGGTCAGCCTTTTGAAATCAGGGTTTTATGCGCAGCGTCTGCCTCGGATCGTTTCGTTTTGAGTCTTAAAACTTAGGAAAAGCCTTGAACTTGCTTTTGTGGATAGCTGCCGCAAGCGCTAAACAAATGTTCTTCTTATACATTCTACTGATAACTGAGTTGAAAATTTTGGATAACCTTGAATGCATGTGTTAAATTCACATCAATTTTTTAAAGTCAACAAAGCTTTAAAAATAAAACAGACATCATTAAAAGCTAATAAAAAAAAAAAAAAATTAACAACCACCCGCATACTGTGCGTGTCTATATATATATATATATATATGTGTGTGTGTGTGTATCAGACACATTAAATATCGGAAAACAGCTAAATAAACCGAATTTAACAACGCATTCAAATCGCAATTAGATAGCAGAGCAATACGCAATTTATGCGAGCACAGCGATAATTTATAGCGTCAGTCGGTGTTTATATCCCCTAGCCCACAAAATTAAATATATAACATATCTATTCAGCTTTTTTAGGGCACTGGTACACTCGGAGAACATTTTAAAATTCAACATGCCATTTAAGCATCATTGATCTACAAATTTCTTGAGCAATTCATTGTTGTATGCTATGAAATGAGTACAAAAATTCTCGAACAAAGTAGAAAGTTCTTCATAGTTACAAACAATTATTTATTTAAATTAAATGCTTTATCTTGAACTTAAGCTTTGAACACATATTCAAGAAATATTTTTGTAACGGTTTCGATATTTGAAAATGAGAACATTCGTTGACTTGTTTAACTTAGTCCTTGATTTCCGAAATATCTGGAACTGTTTCAAGAAACACATCAATTTTATAAAGAGAAAAACCATAATGGTATCCAAAAAAAGTTATGTAATTTGAAATTTTGGTGTAGCGTTTTCTTGCCCATAACTGAACAATATTGGACTTAATTCCAAAGCTTTTTCTCTCAGTGCAGAGATGGAAAACGAAACTGAAACATGGACATGGTCAGCTCAATTTTACATTGACCCTGTGGCCGCGAGTGCTTTGAACTGAAAACAAAACTTACACACAAAAAATATACACACTCGCACACACACACACACACTCACACACGAACAACTTAAAGTATCTGTGTGTAGATTTATGCATATGTAAATTTAGTAGCAGCTCAGCGGTGACGACAGACATCATCATGAAATTAATTCAAAGGGGGAAGAACACATATATATTTTTTTTTAGCAAAATTTATTAGCATCATGCGTCGTAGTAGTTGTTGTCGAATTAATGTTGGCAGCTGCTATTTGTTTGGACTTAAACTTGACCTTAGAATTATGTTGATATATACATCTTTTGAGCAGTCAGTAGGCAGCAGGCAGCAATGCTAATGCTATCTACATAATCAGACATGATAAGGTATCTGGATTTGCATAATCCACACGACAAAAAGGCGAGAAAATTAACACCTTTGCCAAATGACAAGTAGCGATAAACAAACTCCAGATAGGCCTGACTCACAAGTGCAGCTCGAATATAGAGTTGTTAAACCAGATTTCTTTTTTCGTTTTTTTTTTCGGTTTTTTTTTCTTCTCAGCAGTTTGACAGTTAATTGAAATGATTTCCAATGCTTTTAAGTGTCGCATTTGGTAAGGTGTTCAATTACCAGACATGAAAAATGCATCAGAGAAAATTGTAAGTGTCTGTTGTGATAGTGAAAAACATGATATGAAGCGGATCAATTGAAATAGGAAGCTACACAGCAACAACAACAACAACAACGGCAACGACAAAATATCATAAATTCTCTTTAAAGTGCTGTCAGAGGCATTCAATAACAATAAATGAATGATTGTTTGTTTGTTGCAACAGTTGCAACAGTTGCAACAGTTGCATCATTTCTATTTTCACCTACTTGCGCCATTAAAATTAACATTCAAATGTCAATTTTCATTGGCGATCGTTTCCATAGTATTTCCCTTTCCATTCTGAATTCAAGATCAGTCAATTGATCAAGTGCATTAAGAAAAACACGTGATTTGCATTTAAATTGTTTGCCTAACCGCCAAATCGATTGGCCTTCTTCTCAATATTTTATTTACATTGGCTCTTTGCCGGCTCTCGAACCCAAAAACCAATTTGCATATGATTCAGAAATGCAACTGACAACAACAGATCAACAACATGTTGTGACGTCAGCCTGTGTGATCTGTGTCTGCACAATGTGCACAATTAAAGACAATTTGCGGCTCGCTGCAACCAACTCCAGGCAACAATTGGCGTTGACACATATTGTGCAACGCCCATCGTTTAGCTAAATAAACACTCTAATATAGATAAATAACAAAGTTCATGTACATACATATGCAACCGTACAAAAACACTCGGAGAAAAAGTGTCATATAACTTAAATTCTTATTGTAAATATTTGTAAAGGATTCATTATTTCAAATATGAATTTCCTT
This sequence comes from Drosophila grimshawi, assembly GCF_018153295.1. Classification (NCBI taxonomy): domain Eukaryota; kingdom Metazoa; phylum Arthropoda; class Insecta; order Diptera; family Drosophilidae; genus Drosophila; species Drosophila grimshawi. Next base: position 28,617,336 of record NW_025063098.1, read on the forward strand.
CGTTTGCCTTGGATTTGCGACCTTAGTCAGCTTTTACTAACGTTTGTATTATATTGAGTACAAAATACTTTCTTTTTTTTCAAGTGTAGAGATACATGCCTTGTATGCAAATTATATTAGTCAGCTTCACAGCTGTGCTGCAACTATTTTCTAGGCGGCATCTCTAACTCAGATCGGTAGCTGTGTTTTATTTTAAAAGCTGTAAGCCCATTTTATTGACGTAATTTCGAAATTATATAACTTTTAAATTGTCTCCCTGACCAATTTATGCTTTATGTTTGAGTGTATTCAAAACTTCTGGTTTTCAATTTGGTAATCGTGGTAATCGTTTTAAGCTGACTGCCTGTCAAATCTTTTGGATTTTATGTGCATTATTTAGCAGTTCAATCTGAAAATAATAAAATTAAATAATTTATTTTAATGGCTAGCCATGTTAACGGGGCTAAGTGTTTTTCGTTGTTGACTCCAAGACAAACTTATGAAATTAACAACAAACTTCGTGGGTGAAAAATGAGCGACTTGCAAATACCATACAATTATGGCTTTCGTATTCAAATTTTAGAGTTATAAAAAATAAAGTAGGTTATGAGACACTCCTAGTCGACTAAAATGAACTTGAGTTGGTAATATGGTAATAATATGAACCTCACTAAAACTTAGATGATGAATCATCAATAATTCTTAACTAATGTATGAGTGCAGGGTATTAAAATGCATACCGCCACTGAGGTAATTCACAGCTTGGGGGCTGGTATGCAAACTTTACCAAAATTGGCATTAAAATTGATGGCTAACTATAAAAAAATAAACTGCATATAGCCGGGAGACAGATCATGATTTAGTTGGCATGGATAATCTATTGCTGAAGTCCGGTCAAACAACAAAGGCCCCCACAACTATGGAAGCCGGCACGTAATCATAGAGCTTAGATTGCACTTTAATAGATAAAAGCAGCCAGTACCTGAGTTGCATTAAGAATAGAAAGAACGTGTCGACCATTTGTCATAATGCGGAATAGATAGACGTCATTCATAATGGATGTGCTGTGCATAGATATATTTGTATATGAAACGATGCCATCTGACAGCAAAGTGAAGACAGAGTTCAATTGGAGCCCACGCACTTTATTCACAACTCTGTCTTAATTGGCACACTATGAATTGGAATTGTTTTCATGTGGCTCGGCTGCTCTAAATTGGCGAACGGATACCACAAAAGGAACAATTAATCAATTGTCATAATGAAAACGAATCTTGTCTTGGCGTGGGCCTATCTTTTGCCAATTGGACAACGACAAGCCCTCGGGCAGGTTTAAAGAAAGAAAAAAACTTCATTAAATTTAAATTAACAAAGACAGAAACTCGGCTTGGCGCACAGATAAATGGTTGGCTATAAATCACACGGCTCAATGCCAATGTGGCATGCGTGCTGATCACAAAACCGGCTAAAATCCAAATGCCCACGCTCACACTTAAGCTAATCTACGAGTATTTTCCAAGTGAATTACCTATATACCTAATTCCATCACTTCAAAGCAATGTGTCGCATCGTGTGAGTATTTTAAGCATATATTTTTGACAGTGCCTATAAATAATTTAGCTTATAAACAAAACCTAAATACTTTCACACAAAAACAACTAAAACCAAAAAAACAAACAACAACAACACAACTGTGGCAATGTCAGTGCCAGGCGGGTGAAAACGAGAGCAAAACTAATTTGGCGTCAGGCCAAATTAAAACTCGATTACGCCTCGTACCTCGTTCGTGAAATGAAAAGCATAAAAAAATGAAATGCCGTTATAACAAAAAATAAATATAAAAAAAATAAAAAATCAAAGTAAACATACAACATTCACATCGCATATAGCATTCCGAAAAAAAAGAAAAATAATATTAAGCCGATTGTGACGACTACAAAGATACCTTTTGACTGTATTTACTTTGATGAATATGAATAATTTCAAAGTTCTTGATATACTATTTAGTTACAAAATTAGCCACAAATTATGGTTTTGTATATATTCTACAATTGAAATAAAAATGTCAAACCTGAATGAATTTTCACTCATATTAAACGGTTTATGCAAACTACTCTATTAAATTGGTATACCCTTCACTCTACAGAATAAATGTCTTAAGAAAAGGCCCAAAAATTGTGGCGCTAAAATTGAGATCCTATTCAATAACTTAAGGCTAAGTTGTTTAGCGGAAATTTGGTTAATGCCTTACAAATTCGTGTGTTTTTTCAGACACAAAATAGCTTAGAAATTATTGTCGATTCGGCTGACAGTTTAATGCCGCCGAAGGACATGAAACTAGGGCTAAGACAATGCCACAAGAGACATATTTAATTATATGAAAATATGAATTATGAGTGCTTAATTTCATTTGATTATACATATTGTTGTTCTACTACTGGCATTCACTTAGTAGCCGATTTATGTTCATGCTGATGTCGTAATTTGGGGCTGGCTCGAAGCAAGGCCAATAATTGCATGAAAGGTGTCGGAAACATAAAAACTATGTCATTAAAAAACAGCTTAGCGTATAATTTTAGAAACTGTAATAAATTGCTAACAGATCTCGCCTCAGAATAACTTTATTGCCAAGTCACAAATAAATTACTGTACAAAAGGCAATAAACTTTTCATTTGTTACGATCAACAATAAATTTAAAAATATGCAATTGAACATTTTGCAATTACAGCATAGCTTGTCTCGTACTTCAAAAAGTTGTTAAGTATTCAACTAATTTGCCATTCACACGGGTATCCATGGATGTATTCATTTTCAATAGGCACAGCGTTAATTGCTTGACTGCAGTTTTGCGAGTTTTATTGTTAACCACATTTTTGATGATTTGCTAAGTGTGACAATTGGTTAAAGTACTTGAATTATTTCCAGTTACAAAACTGCCAACTACTTAATTATATGGCAAATCACGAGCACATCTAAAACCAGATTGCATGTCAAAGCCTGTTAAAAAACAAAAAAAAAACGTTTCTTACATTTTTTTTGCGTGTAACACAATCAAAATTGCTAAATAAAAAATTGTTATACTATTCGTTGTATTGTTAGTTGGGTAACGTGTCATTGTTAATTAAAATTGAGAGTTGCTTAGTAATTTATTTATAGTGTAGCCATCAGTCATGAGACGCATTGCTACACTTACAGAAAAGCACTGTCTTCAAAATGTCATCGTTTTTGAATATTGCGATGATTTAAGTACAATACGTACGAAGTACGAAGTACAATAAATTAAACAATCTTCCTGTCCAGTACTTGATCAATGCTGAACAATTTGTATTTGATGATAGATTGATTAAAGAACTTGATCACTTATTTATAACAACTCCAACTAATCAAATTCTCAATTTATGAAATATCTTCAAACGATTAAAGATCAAAACTACTTTAAAAATCGAACTTAACTTTTCTGAAGCAATCAAACATTGAAATATCGCTTATATTTATGCTGTAAGTGTATGCATTGCTCATATGCCACGTTTAGTGACCTCATGCCACGAGGTTTGTTCAACCGAGCCAAATTCTGGCTAGAGATCATCAGAGTTGTTCAGTTGCAGGTAGCAAATTTAATACCATTCGCCTGTCAAACATATTCATTGTTTTGTTTATTGCTGCGTGTTTTTTTATGGCTTTTCGACCACGTTACGTTTGACAGGCCAAAATAAAAATTTGTTTCCAGCTGAGTAAATGGTCTACTCTCTGCCCCGGTTCACTCTGCTCAGCTAATGGCAATTAGCTTCGGCTGTGGTTCACTGATGTTGATAACTGACGATGGCTTTGTTATATATTTATTTGTTTTATGTTTTTTTTTTTTAGTGCGGCTTTTTCAGTTTGTATTTGCATTTTGGGTGGCGTCATGGCGTCATTTTCAGCCGGCGAATGAGAATGAGCGCTAATTTAATTTGCAAATTAGCCGTCGACCGACAAGTGTCATATTTTGTTGTTGCCGACTGGAAGCTATTAAATGCTCGTAGATCATGTGTGTGCTAGGTATACACAAAAAGCCACCCAAAGCACTGTAATTGATAACCCAAATGTATCTCACAAGGACACTTATATATCTGAATCGGTTCATGATGCGCTTATAAGAAAGTGATTCTCCATTAAAAAAAAAACAAGTGACGCAAATAGTTTTTATTTGCCTGAAACTGTCAGGCATGAAGTTGTCTAAAATATATATAAAAAAAAATTGTAAATAAGACATTATAATCCAGAAAAGTATGTTTCGCGTCCACTTAAACGTTTGCATTTTAATTTACTTATATATTCAAAGTCATATAATTTTATTAGTTTTATATTTCATGTTGTACATTGCCGAATATTTATGAGACATCAGACAGATTTCATGAATATTGTGGCACAAATAAAGCTGTTATTAAACTGGTGCTTGTTTTGGACAACGTGTTTTCCTTGAAGTTCATAGCATTTGTTCTCCTCTTCAGCTGTCTGTCACTCCCTTCATTTTTTTCTTATAAATATCAGCTGCATTTAACATAATGATAATCGCGGGCACTTTGTTACTCTCTGCAGGGGTGCCAGTGTCATTAGCAATGCAATGTCTGTTGACATGCCCACATTGCTCTGCTGCCCCAAGGTGTCGCCATTGATAAATTATGGTAAACAGCCGAAGAAGCTGGCAGCATTTAACATCTCTCCACGCTTATTTGTCTCGCTAAATTGTCTTCTGTATGCCGAATGCAGTCACTCGAGCAGAGAATGAAGCACATTTCCTCCTTATCCTCGTTCTCTTTGATTTACACTTCAAGGTGAAGTCAACTGGTGACAGTTCTCAGGGCTTAGCTTTGTCTGTGTGCCACATCTTGTCGCAATGTGTTGTTGCCCGCTATGATTATAATTCATTGTATACACTTGCCGAGGGTATTATAAAGTAGTAATGCCGTAAAGATTTCCTATCTACGCAAATTAGTCTCTCTATTTGAAATCTATCTTGACGAAGCTTGAGAGAAATGTGTTTTTTGCTGCTGGCAGTAGATATATCAGATTCGGTCTAGTCGGAACACCATATAATACACAAACCTAAGGAACAATTGTTTAAATTATGAACTCTACGAAAATCTGTTTTGCTTACAAAGATCAGAGTTATGCGGGAAATCAATAGATACACTTTTCACTTTCCATTCTGCTAGGGTATATAAGCTTCGGTGTGTTGAATGTCTCTTACTTCTTGTGTGTTTGTTGAGATACATCATTATAAATATATGTATTTCTTGTCTGCATCTGCCACTGTAAGGCAGTGCAAATAATGCGTCTGGTTTTCAAGTTTGTCAGCGCCGGAAATGTGACCCAAAGGGAACTTTTTCTGCCCATCTGGCTGCCTAATTAGCCACTGACATAATAAGCTGCAAGTTTGTTTTGTTTTTATTTCTGTTATTTTTAAAAACTTCAGATTAATATGTAAATTTGTTGATTAACACAAATATTCAATAACTATAACAAAGCTATTAGCTTGTTATGTTAATCTCACATTTCAGATAAATGATTATACAATATATTTGATAACTCACTTTCGATTGTCTGCCCTAGAAAGTGTATCAAAAAATTCTGCTGAATTTATCAAAAGAAGAGGAAAAAAACACCAAACTTCAGAAAAAACAACAAATAAAGTTGCTGATGTTGGCCTTTTTGTGGATGTGTCGGCGTTAATCAAAAGAAAACTCGTTGGGTCCAGAGTTTTTGAGAGTTTTTTCAAAGACGTGAAAATAAACAATTTTTGTTTTTTTGTCGAGGCGTTAAAGCAAACTGAAAACGCAGAAGGCAAACGGCAAACGGCAAACATGACCACAATATGAACTACGAATGGAGCTGAAAGTTTGTTTAGATTTGAAGCTTTGATGCGACAACAAATGAATTGTTTATTACGCCAGTGCATGCAACTTATTGTGGAGTACAACATCCCCAGCATAAATCGTCGGACATTTCTGCAGAACTTCAGTTGCCCCAACCTGCGAATCAATGGCACTTTAAAAGCCCCAGGTTCGGTTAATTGCAATGCTGAACGCTTCATTAGAGACATGCAAAACAATACGGGCAATAAAAAGCTGAGTAACATGCTGAATACTGGAGGGAGTTTGTGTATTTATTACTTTGGCGGTTCCTCCCCCACTCACAGCTCCACACACGTACTGCAAAGTTCAATCAACTCACTTCAAATAAAATACTCGAGCTTCACAACTCAGCTGAACAAATGACAAAAAGAGAAAATTATATATGAAATAAAAAGACGAAGAATCAGCAAACAATTTTATGTCGTGTTTTTATACTTGTTCTTTTTTGTTATTGTTGTTTTTATTTTCGTAATTCCAGACATTTTGGCTACGTGTGCGACATTATCAATAACAATTCAATTAGCCACTCATTTTTTCCGGTATATAAAACTAAATGTACTTTTTTGTAGAATTCAAGTTGACCTACATTTTGAAGTGGGGAGAACCCTACTCACTCGTCACCAGTACGCAGAAAACTGTGAGGACAAACAAATATTCAGCTTTCTTTTGCGATTTGAGCCATGTCACAGCGCCAACATCTGTTAACTGCTTGTAATTAATGCGAAAATTGTCAGCTTATTTTATTTATGTTCTCCTTTTTTTTAACTTGAAGAGCTACTCAGCCAGACCGTAATTGGGTCAACGAGCAGCGGTTAAATCACAGGCTATGAGCACAAATAGTAAATGCTCCACTAAGAAAAAAATGAATGGATTTTGTACTTAAAAAAATGTGTATTTCATGTTATTTCATGCTTATAATCTCCATATTCCAGAGGGCATTATTTTAAAACAGTCGCGTTCCTCAGAGAAGAATAAACAGACTAAGAATATACAAGAACATATGTGTACTCAAAAATTATAGATGGCAACGGTAGAACAGTTTTCTGTCTGAGTGTAAATGTTGCAAACAGATCCCAAGCATGTGGCATATCGCCACACATTGCAATTGCCCCCAAGAGTGTGAGGCAGAGAAAGAGCAAAAGGCAGAAAAAGTTAATCAAGTGTCGGTATATCAGAGGTTGGCATCTTCTCCAACTCATAAATCTGTTCGTGGAGATTGCCCAACTCTTGCAGGGAGAAGAAAGAAATGCACTTGTAAACACGCACAACAAAGCAGAAGTTGTTTAAATAACCCACTTGTCGACCGCGTTAACTCTTTTTCCAATATGGGTTATCATTAAATGAGGTGTTGAGAATGTGAAATGCGTATGGGAATGGGAATTGGATTGGGAATGGGAATGAGAATGGGAATGAGAATGGGAACGGGAAGTGAATGAAGCATATACAATTAACGAAAAACCACACAAATAAAAAGCGATTGTCTGTCATTCTGTGATTTCGATGGCAAGCGATAAGATAAGATTCCTGGGCAATGGGGTACAAATGCAGCTGAATGCTACCAATGACGTAAATACAACTCATTCTTTCCGCATTTAGGTAACACACACACACACACCTACAGAGATAGAGACAGATAGAGAGAGAGAGAGAGAGAGAGAGAGAGAGAACCAATTAGTTGTAGTTCATACTCTACTTATCAGCACTCGGGTCTTTCACAACAAAACATTTGTTGCAGCTGGGCCAAAAAGAAAAATGTACTTTTATTTGAAAGAATACTTTCTTAGTTGTCTATGTATCTTCTGCAATAACTTTTCTTTTTATAACTTGGAGTTTTCTTATCATTTTTGCTGGCAAAAAAACGTGCGAATTCAACGCGCACTTAAATTCCATAAATATTTGTAGATAAAAGCACAAAAATCAAACATTATCTCAGACAGTTCTCGTTCAAAAGAATTACATATACGATTTTGGCTGCTTGTAAATCGATTTACAGCAATTTTTACGAGCTCAACGCCTTTTTTGTTCGAACTATTCAAGATCAAAGTCGAACATTTTTTTAATGATTCGCTTTTGCTGTTATTGAACTCTGGTTCATTTGCCCATAGAATATTTTACGCATGATTGACTCAAAAAGATATACTACTCTCTCACACACCCTGCCCCCCAACTTCTCCTCTCCCATTAGCTGACGATGTAAAACGATCGCGTTGTGTTATTCGCAAATTGCTAAGAGCGAAGCATTTTAGTTTTATGGGCCGCAGAACTTCTCCCTTTTCACACAAATTAAATGAATGGCGAATTGGAGTAGCTGGCAAAGCATTCGGTTTCATTTGACTGACCAAACGGATTGGTGATTCATTGCGCGGTTTTCCACTTATTTAGAACAACAAAAAATATTTGTAAAAAAACGCATAACACATGTAAACAAAGCGGAAAACATCTTAAGCCTAGAGTACATTCTCCAAATTGAATGATCTTAATTTGCACAAGAGCAGCCTGGGAAGATCACATTCTTAATTGTAGTTTAAGCTTTAAATTCCTTGAAACTAGATTGTAAATAAATAAAATGCCTGCCTACATTGTGATTGCTGAAATTCCAGTTCTGTTGGCATGGAATTTTATAATTATTGAACCATTTCGTAATTGGGATATATACAAATATCCATTTCATTATTGCTGTTAATCACCACCAACAAATTCCCTAATGCTATTTTTAATCAGGCGCTGATTTGATTGCCAAAGAAACAATTTGGGGTGCTGGCAGTTCTATATTAAGATGTATACACGAATAGTACGGCTGAGCATTGTGCGAATCGATTCTATTTCTGATCGTATGCTTGTTGCGTATACATATCGGCAAAGTATGTGAGGAGAGCAGAAAAAAAACCTTAAACATTAAGCGCCGGCAATTGAATTCGTTTCGCTTGCGATTTCATTTGTTTGTTGCAACAACAATAACATAGACGCACCCCCAACGCGCCACGTGCCAGCAATCGAGCCATACTCAAACACTTCCCTTTGATAGCCAGCCCCGTGGACTCAATCAGAGCAGCGTCAATTTGATTAAATGTCTTTTAATTGTTGCTTTCGCTCATTGGCATCGATTTGACATGAACTACACTGCATACACACACACACACACACTCACATACACTCAATCAACACATTTACTTTTCATTTTAGTGCATTTTCTGTTTTCGATTCAACCATTTAACAAGATTCAACCAATAGAACAAAAAAACAAAAATCAAAACTAAAACATTCACCTGGCCTTTAACTCATTTTGCTCAAACATTTTCGCATTTTTCTCTCCTTTTCTTTCTCTCTCTCTCTCTCTCTTTTCTCGCGCATATTTACAGCCATCATATCCTATACAAATCCCAAACTGCAAAATGCATCAATCTATGCGCCAACAACAACGACCGCTCACACCGGCATAGAAGTAGCCACATTATCATCGTCATCCTCGACACCACCATCACAACCACCAATAAGTTCATCATCAGATTCATCTGCAGTACCGTGTGTGGGGGTGGCAGCGGGCGCCAGTCATGCTGGGGGTTCGCTTCATGGATTCGTTGCGAAATTGCGTAATTTCAAGTTCGACAATTCGAAAAATATTAGAAAACGTTTGCATTTCGATTTTATATCAAAGGACAGATTTTTGGGTATGTTTCAAAATTTTCCTAATTAAACAAATATTTTACCATATTGACAGTTTTAAGATCGTTAAAAAATGACTAAATGGTATTTCTTTTTTTTATTTATTTGACATTTTAATTAATCTAAAATGCTACTTATAAAGTCCTAATGTTTTTCAGAAAACTTACAAAATAATTATAAAAGGAGAATCATTGCCTCAAAATTTCAGAAAAATAAAACAAGTCATTTGTAAATAATTTTTCTTCTCTATATCAGCTGTTCATATTTCTGTGAAAAATATGATTACGAATTTTCCAATTTATATTTCATTCATTTTCCTCAGTGTAGTATTTTGTTAGTTTACAAGCCATTTGATTTTATTAACCTTATTTGACATATTCATTAAACATTTCGTGAGCACTTTTACGAGCTCGAAATGACGGAATTAATTTCAATGTAGCCAGCTCAATACTAGTCATTTGATTTTATAAATAAGATATTTAATATTCGTTAAATTAACTAAGAACTTTTACGAGCTCCCGAATTAATTTCAACGTCGCCTACTCAATGCTCGCTCCCGACTCGAGCTCAAACTCGTGGGCGTTCCAGTTTCCACAAGAGGCATTGGCGCCTCACGCACAACGCTCACACACACAAACACACACACGCACACACACACACACACACACAAACACACACACAGAGACAGAGAGTCATGCGTAGACACTTCCCTTCATTCACAACTTAATTTGAATGTTTTATTGTATCTTGATGCTACTTAAACCTCGACTTATGCATATTAAAATTTATATATGTACTCAATACAATATATTTTGTCTGCTTCGGAGCAGCGGAGGTGTGTTCGAAAAATGTCTGCTGTTAATGAAGCAGCTCCCACACGTGGGCTGCAACATGTGTTCTGTGTGGTTGTTGTTTTCTCTTTTTAAAATTTAATGAAATTTTTCAATCGTTTCTCACCTAACCGCAAGCTAGAAACTGAATAAACAATAAATAAGAATAAAAAACGAAAAAATTGAGAAAAGCGGGAACAAATTTTTTCGTAAAAAGCTTTCAGCGTAAGTTACAAATCCCTGACAACTGATTTATCCGCTTGGCAGTTCCCAAAAAAAACGCATCCAAACATGATCCATTTCACTGGCACTAATCAACTTCGTGTAAGTTTTAATTTGCTGGCTGCCACAAAAAAGATGAAGAAAAAAATGTGCCACATAAATTCCATGTGCCAGTGGCACGAAGATCAAAGCCAGTTGTGGGTGTGCGGTGCCGGTGGTTGCACCACCACATGTTGTCGCATGTTGTCCCACAGGTGAACAGCGGGTATTAGTCAGACACGGTAACAGGTAGAAAGTTGTGTTATTATTTTTTTGGGCTCACTTTGTTAACCCTCTTTTTTTTTGCAATTTAATTAAAAGCAAGTAACATGTGTGCCAAAAAAGAGCCAAAAAGTCACTGACATTTGTCCACAAACAAATTTGATAGAAAGGTGCCCCTTACTCTCTATCTCTATATTTGTATCTCCCTCTCTGTCTTTCTTCAATTTGCACACGTCATAAAACACTCATCGATGTGCTGGCCCATTGAGGTTCATAGCAAAAGACCAGCGAACCCCGCAGTTTGTTTGGATCATGCTAATCGATAATATGTGTATGCTCAACACGTTGCTCATGTTCAATTGGGGAACAGTGGGTGGTAATAGTTAAGCATCAAGTGTAGATAGACATACTATGAAACATTAAATAATAGACAACTCATTCAGCGAGAACTGAGCAAGTATCTTCAACGAGATGAAATGGAATTTCTAGCAGATATGTAAAGTGTAAGAATTTTTATAACATAGAACATAAGTCACGTCAAGAATTTCCCAAGTTTCCCAAAGATAATATTTGTATTTGATAATCACACCTTTTGATAACCTCTAACTTACAGAGTAGAAGTTACGGAAATCGCTGAGAAGCTTCTTCAAGATAACAAATAATATTTGATAAGCACATCTTCTAAAAATGTGCTTTATTTTAATTATGAGAGCAACTTGGAGATTAGATTAGCTTGCCTATGTGTGAATCAACTTTTGTGCAGCACTGTCATTTGCTACTTGTTTATGCATAGCCCACTTTCTGGCTCTTTCGTCTTTCTACAAATGTTCCGACTCTAAAATAAATGATCCACGCATTCATTTCCATTCAAGTTTTCGCCATATACCAAATCAGTATTTTTTTTTTCTGCAACGAGTTTAATGATCTTCGGCTAACTCAACACCTAACTAAATGGTTCGATAGCAGTGAATATCCTGCATTTGAAATATTGGCTAAATAATGCGATAAATCATTTTGATGTACGCATTCTGTTCACATTTTGTTTTCTGTACATGAAGTGTATCATTTATTTGATGGAAACTTCTTATAATGCATCGGCATGCAAGGAATGCCATAAACTTCGTTAGGGGGCTAAAGACATTTTGTAGTGCACAGTAAAAGCAACATTTAAACGATTGGACAATACATAAAAACTTTACGATGCACTCGTTAAACTTCTTGGCCCATCAATTGCGGCACTTCGTATTCGTGTCTTTCATGGAACCATTTCTAACAGATCTTATTATTGCTTTTGTTCCAGGCGGTCAGCTAAAGACGAAAAATGGTCAGAAATATGTGTTCAATGGCCCACCATCGGGTGTTTATGTCTCCAGGACGTGTCTTGTCATCTCGGCAGTCATTATGCTGGCAGCACTCATCTCCTCCGTCCTCATCACCTACTTCCTCACCTCACAGAGCCTGCCAATTGTGGACACCAGCCCCAGGTGAGTAAACCCAATTATTCATTTATCTGTTGATATGGTTAAAGCTGTAAGACTGATTTTGGCATTGCAAGAAAGGGGAACAAATTTAAAGTTTAACAATTTAAGTGTTTTGGTTTTTTGGCTATGAAATCAGTATTTTTATTGATGTAGCTTAAGTTGGATAACAGGAAGTGTCTATAGTAAACCTTATTAGTTAGTCATTTTAATTATGAGCTGCTGTAAATAGTTTTGTAGATCACGATGAGATAGGTAAACGGGGCAGTGCAGTGCATTACAAGTGCTATTAAATAACAGGTACAAATTTGTATCTTTTTGAAGCTCTTCAATGATTTAGCTTGTAATAAATTGTGGTCTGATTGTTGTTTAATACTTGTGTTTGTTTCAAGGAGTATATCTAAAGTCTGGTTGCTTCGAAAAGTATCTAGAACAGTTCGTTTTGAAACGATTTGTTTTTTGCTGCCCTATTAAACTGGGCAAATCAAAGCTGTCTGTGAATTTGAGGGTGTGCCTTGGCTTATTAATATTTTTAGTATTCGCATAAGCGTTTTTGTGAAGCCAGCTAATTGGCAGTTGAGTTCGAAATGACCTCATTTACCGACTCGTCTTGAAAGCGAATACGAAAACGAAAGCAATTGGTTTCTTCCTTTTTGACTCTGACGCATTTCGAGGTGCGGAAGGGTCAAAGGAAGCAGCTGTCAGACTGGGTGCGTCCGTTGTATGCAAAAGCAAATATAATTAAGCACTTTGCACTAAAGCCAGAATTCAAACCCTTTCTTTTTTTTTCTTGTTACTTTTTGCAGCGCCGAAGCACACATCAAGGATCATCACGTGGATGCAGCAACGAGTCCTTCACACGCAAATGCAACGAACTTGGCGAGTGCCAAGTTTGATATACCTGACTGGCTGAAGCAGAACCAAGCAACAACATCGTCGCCAGAAATAGCCGTTGTTGTGCCTCCCGTAGGAGATATTCCCGTCATAGAGGAGGCACTGGAGACCAACACCAAGTCAATGGATCGCCCACTGCAGCTATTCGAGGGTTGGCGCCCCCAGAACTACAAGTATGTAAAATGGGAGGCAAGAGATAAGGGGGGGCAGTTCTAACTAAACAGCAGTTGCTCAATTTTGCACATTAGTCTCAATTGAATAATGTGGCTTCTCCTCAAATTGCTTTGCATGCTCGCATTTCAATTGGAAGCCACGCAAAGATTGATAGACGTGTTGGCAGAAATTGCTGACTTGGAGTGGTGATGGCTTGTCTCCACCGTTTCCGTCTCAGTCTATTGCAATTAACGTTGAGACTTCTACGTACAGGCATCAACTTAAGAATGGATTTACATTTTAATAGGCGCTTTTCAATACTAAATTGATATTAGGGCGTGTTACAAGCAGATGTCAAAATGACACGTTACAAAATTAAATACACCGGTTATGTATATTTTATATTTTTTCCAATTCATTAATCGCTTTGAAATGAATACTGTCTAGAAACGACTATAGTTAGTAATTGAAATGCAAGAGCTGTCTCAGGTCAGTCGTTTGATGTGCAACGTATTTTACACTCTTACTTATTTTACACACTTTGGTCGACTTGATCAAATGGGAATACTCTACTAATACTAAGCTGGGGCTTGCTTGAGAAATTATTTGTAGCTTCCAAAATATATATACAATTGTAACCATTTAATTGCACTCAATTATTATTTAATTTTTCCTCTACTTTACTTCGGTAATAAACGAGCTGAGTTTCCTCGTTCAATTCCTATCATGTGCCGGAATGCAATTATTTTCTCTGCAGACAGTCCATTTAAATCACGTGCTGGCACACAAAAAATTCAATATATATTAGTTCGTCTTGTCACTGCAAAAGTTATGCAGAAAGTAGTATGAGGCATTCTAGAACCCTTGACCCCATGTCGTGCTCTCGATTGTGCATGTCCTAGCATGTCCTTATTGACGTCATGCCAAAGATCCTTGTCGGACGTGTATTTGTTTATGCTTCAAATGTGATGCACAGTTGCCCAAGTAGGTCAAGGATTGCGAGATTGAAAAGAGTTCGCTTCAGCTGAGTAGTCGCCACTTTGGCTAAATACACATCAACATATCCAAACAGATGTCAGCTAATGCAGACGTAACAACGTGTTTAACAAGTGAACGCAGCAGGAGCTGACCAAATATGCGACTCAGAACGTTGGCCAAACTTGTCGGCTAGTTAAATCCAACTGAATGACACTTAAGAGACGCGGAACTGCGGCAAAAGATCTAAAGACTAACTTTTGCACAGCACGCATGCCAACTGTCAGCACGCTAAATGCATACACTCAGAGAAAACTATTTAGTAATACCGTTCTAGTTCATTTTATCTATGAAAATCTGGCTTAGAGAATGAAATTCTAATTTCAAACATGATTTTATTTTAACCAGTAAAAGTTAATACAAATTTTCTAGTTATAAAAAAGGTTCCTAAAACAAGCACAGATATTTCTTAAATTTAAATCTGGATTACTTTAAGTTAGATATTTAATTAATATTTAAAATACTCAATACTTAGAAAAGGGATTATCTTCTTAACTGCTTCTCAGTTAAAAAATTCTTATATTAAGTGCTTTGTATTTGATTCTAAAAATATTATTCTTATAAATGTAACCAGAATAATTTAAACTCGTTTCGAAATATTTACTTAATAACAAAGTAGTTAGCACTTTAAGAATAGAAAGTTAAAAATATTCCTGAACTAAGAACAGAGCTTTTTGCTCTGAGTGTAGATACGACAAGAGATGCGATGAGAGATGATGCTCAGTAGCTGCCGCATGCATTAATATAATTGACACAGAAAACGCGAAGAAGGCGCTCAATTTGCGGCTGGCACGCAGCTGGAGCACATGGTCCAATGAATGGCAATGGAGTTGGCTATCGATGGTATTGGTATCGATGTTAACTGATTTTGCAGCTGTGTGCTGATCAAAGCACAACAACTGTCTGTCCACGGCAAATTGCGTTGAACACGCTTCCTGGTTGGCCCCTTGGGCTGCAAACACATTGTAAACCAATCGCTGCAATTAAAAGCAGCCACAAGGCGCAACAGATAGCACCACATTGCAGCATTGCAGCATTGCACCACAACGCAATGCATCTGCCGACTAGTTATTTGCCAGTGGCATTCTTGGCATATACGTATATGTGCCCAGGAGAATTAATCTTCAATCTTATACCCTACCTACTCACTGCATGCAATTCAACTTTGTCAGGCTGTTTATCAGATACATTTTTGTTTTAATTTATCTGTAATATCTTGTCGAAATGATTAGCACCATTCAAGTAATCTTTATTCTATGCGAATTATCATATCAGTTTCATGACTCCCCCTCTCCCTCTCTCTCTTTATTTATTTTTAAACAAGAGTTATTAGACCTACTTTAACCTTAGTTGCGCTTAGTAGCGCATTTAATTCTCGATACTTTCCGCGTTTCTGATTTGTTTGTTTTTCTCGCATTTTATGGCTGGCTATTTTGCCATTTCATTTGGCCAATTCACCAGACCTTTCTGCCTTTCTGCAGCGTCATTATTTTCAATTGTTTGACCCGCCGCTGCACTTTAATCACATGAGTGCATTGATTGATTGGCACTTTGGCAGTCATTGGAGCTAAAACTAACACCTGCACTTAAATAGCTGGCCAATCACTTATCGGAACTTCCGTTCTCTCTTTTGTTGCAGGATTGTCATTGAGCCAAATGTCGATTCGTCTAGCAGCAATGGCAGCGTGTCGATTGAAATCGAACGTGACCCCAAGGTCAACAGCTGGGAGCCAATCGTCCTGGATGTCCACAATGTCAGCATTGCGAATGTGCGTGTCATTCGATCACCAATTGTGAATGGCAGCGACGAAGTCGAACTGGACTTTGACAGCGACTATGGCGACAATAATGATACATTCATCGTCACACTGGCCAAGTCTCTGGCGACGGAATCGAATCTGCGTGTCCTGCTCAGCATGGATTTTGTCAGTCAGGTTACGGACACACTGCAGGGCATCTACAAGACGAGCTACACAAATCCGAATACCAATCAGTTGGAGTAAGTATTTCGAATAAATAAAATATGTAAATAAGGGTGTAATTGTATTCAATTGGAAAATGTTTAAATATTTCATCAAATTGAACACATGTTTAATAATAACCTTTGAATAAATTTTCATTAATATTCAATAAAATACGGTTCTTAATTAACCCTCTGTCTGTCTGTCTTATTAAGCTACGAGAATGTCAGATCTTGTATAATTATACTATCCACAGTAAGCTCTTAAAACATTTGAAAATATGCGAACCAAGTTTGCTTAACTCTTTAAATACAAAATAAATTCAACAGATGTAATTTGAGAGATCCAAGGAGATTATAGAAATTGATAATGAGAATGTATCTCAATATTGGTTACATGTTGCATATCTCTGGCGCCGTTTACCACAAATATATTACATAAATTAAAATCTTAAATAAAGCACAACAGAACTTTTTGATTGTAGAATATACAGTGTATTCATCAGTCGGCCACACTCGACTGAAGCACTTTAATGACTACATTACTCATGATAAATGTCTTTTTCATTATAGATGGGTAATCAGCACTCAGTTCTCGCCCATCGATGCACGTCGTGCTTTTCCCTGCTTCGATCGTCCCGATATGAAAGCCAACTTTACCGTAAGCATTATTCGCAATATCAAGCACAAAATGTGCCTGTCCAATATGCCAAGAATACGCAGCAGGTGAGCAGCTAACAAATAAAAAAAAACATGTTTAAAACATTAAACTTAACCTCTGATCAATATTCATTTTGCAGCTCCCATCGCACTGGCTACATTCGCGATGATTTTAAGACCACGCCCAAAATGCCCACGTACCTTTTAGCGTTCATTGTCTCGAACATGGTTGACTCTCTGTATGGGAATCTGGATGGTGGACTTATGCCACGCGTGGAGATCTGGACACGACCAACGTTTGTCGAAATGACCAACTATGCCTATAAAATGGTGCGCCAGTTTTTACCCTACTATGAGGAATACTTTGGCATCAAGAATCAGCTGCCCAAGATTGATCTCGTTTCGGTGCCAGACTTTGGCTTCGGTGCCATGGAGAATTGGGGTCTGATTACCTTCCGCGACTCGGCACTGCTGGTGCCAGAGGATCTTGAGCTGGCTTCGTCATCGGAGCATATGCAATATGTGGCACAGATCATAGCCCATGAGTTGGCACATCAATGGTTTGGCAATCTGGTCACTCCCAAGTGGTGGGATGATCTCTGGCTAAAGGAGGGCTTTGCCTGCTACATGAGCTACAAGGCGCTAAATCAATTGTATCCCGAATTTCAGATCATGGACACCTTTACAATGCTGGTAAGTCAGACACAATCTTAAAAAATGGCAGAATTTTATTGAACATTTGATGGAAAACTAATTTTCAAATATTATTTATATTCCAGGAATTCAAGGAATCGATGCAACATGATGCTACCAATACCTCGCATGCGATCTCTTTCGATGTGAAGACGAGCAGCGATGTGCGTCGCATCTTCGATCCCATTAGCTACTCCAAGGGCACGATCCTGCTGCGCATGCTCAACTCCATTGTGGGTGACGAGGCATTCCGTGCGGCAACGCAGGATCTGCTGAAGAGCTTCGCGTACGAGAACATTGATCGCGATGATCTCTGGGCCTACCTCACACGTCATGGACACGAGAAGGGCACTCTGCCCAAGGACATGAATGTCAAACAGATTATGGACTCGTGGATAATACAACCCGGCTACCCGCTGGTTCATGTGGAGCGCAATGGAGCCGACCTGGTGCTGCGGCAGGAGCGTTATCTGCTGCCCTCTCGCAATCCGCTGGATCACAGTCGTTGGTTCATTCCCATCACCTACGAAACGGATGAGTTGCACAAGGGCGATAATATACCCACACACTGGATGACCCAGGATCAGGAGCAGATTGTGATCAACGATGCATTTACCAAAATGAACAACAGCGACAACGTTCTCTATTTAAATCTGAACAGACAGAGCTATTATCGCGTCAACTATGACATGACTTCCTGGCTGGCACTGAAGAAGAACTTTAGCAATCTACCAACAATTACACGAGCCCAACTCTTGGATGATGCACTGCATCTGGCGCAGGCAGAGTACCTCTCCTATGACATACCGTATGTTCCAATCATAATTGTAACCTTTCGCATTGATCTACAATCATTGTTATTTCCAGTTTGACATTCTTGATGGAGCTTTTCACAGCCATGGATGATGAGCTGCTGTGGAGCGCAGCCAAGCCGGGCCTCAACTATCTCATCTATAATCTGAAACGAGAACCAGCCTATGAGACATTCAGGGTAAGTCTTAATCTCTCGCCTCTGCGAACTTTCCCAAATTAAACTTGTCAACAACAAAAAAAAAACATATAAATATTTTATATGTAAATTATGAAAATCTGTTTTCCTTTAGGCCTTCATGAAGTTTATTGTGAGACCCGCATTCGATCGTTATGGTCTCCATGAGCCCGACAATGAATCACATATGCAGTTGAAGCATCGCGCCTTGGTAGCCAATTTCGCCTGCAAATTCAACTATGATCGCTGCACTCAGGTGGCCCAAACGAGGTTCCGCGAATGGATGCGTGATCCCAAAAGGAATCCGTGAGTAAATTGGTCATTGTTATTGGTAATCAATCTAAATGAATTTTCTCTTGCAGTATCAAGCCCAATCTGAAATCTGTCATTTATTGCACGGCGCTGGCGGAGGGCTCCTATCAGGAATGGTATTTCGCCTACAAGCAATACAAGAGGTCAAACAGTGCCTCCGAAAAGGAGGAGATACTCACCTCACTGGGCTGCACCACAAAGCCATGGCTGCTGTCCAAGTAGGTTTATTATTGATATACATACAAATAGCATACTTAGTCTAATTGTTGTCTGACTTATGAATGTGAAAAGAATTGTAATTCGAATTTTAGGCAAAGTTGTTCGTATATTAAATACTTTTCTGCTCTTACAGATACCTGAATTTGACACTTAACTCCACATCGGGCATTTTGAAGCAGGATGGTGCCTTGGCCTTCAGAGCTGTTGCATCAAATGCAATTGGACATGAGATGGCATTTGATTTTCTGCAGACGAACATTAAAGAAATTGCTGACTAGTGAGTAACTTGGATCAAAATTTCAGTTCACACTCCTTATTTATAAATTTATTGAATTTTTTTTTTGTTTTTTACAGCTATGGCGATGGCTTCTCCACCATATCGGAGATGATTAAATCGCTGACCATCTATATGAACAAGGAGTACCATAAACAGCAGCTGCAGGCATTGGCCGCCAACTGTCGCAAACTGGGCCTAAAGGCCGTCGAAATAGCCATTGGCATGGCGATGGAGCAGGTCAACGATAATATCTATTGGCGCACTCACTCCTATGATAAGCTCAAAGGGTTCCTCGAGGGCATTGTCAGCGAGTTCGAAATTAATATCTTCTAAGCAACATTCAATTAGTTCTGAAGCTTTTCAACCAAAAAAAAAAGAATAAGAAGAAAGAAAAAAACTCGACTTTATAATTATTCAACAGCCTCAATATTTAATTTTATTTGCGAAAAGTGATATAAACGTGTAAGTTAGCCAACTTAGTTAAGATACAAAGAGAAATCAAACATCTTTATACTTTTGGCTTCGATTGCTTCATGTATTGTAATTTATTATTTGAGTTTTTTTTTCGTAACGTTCCTATGTTTCAAATAGTAGATGGCTAAAAACTAAAGAGTATCCTTATCACACCTTGTTAAGAACATTGGTTATTTAGTCACTCCTCCTAATGCTGCTTGGGTAAAATCATCAATTTGTCAAATACACTAAAATAAAAACACTCGGAACTTAACTACTAAGCCATTTTAGCACTAAGTAAACCAAACAAAGAAGAAAAAAATCATATTTTAAAACTTGTATTAAACAAACTTGAGAACTTGTGCACAGATTTAAGTTTATTTTTGCTACTGGAGAAACGAGTGTCCTTAATGCATGGTTTAAAGATTTTGCACAAGCAAACATACCTAAATATAACTTATTTATATATTTTGTATAATGAATAACACATAAATATATATTCGCTTAGTGCACAACCTTGTAAATAAGTTTTAATGCATATTAATATTATAAATATATAAATAAAATATGTAATTACGTACATTTTAATTAAAGTTATCTTTTTTAATTTCCCCAACTCAACAAGAAAAAATGACTATTAATATCAGCGCGATTCTATTCCAAAAACGTCTACAAACTACTCGTTTTGTTTTGAAATTTAATAATTGACGGAGCTGACTTCCTGTTCCATAGCACAACCATCTAACAGAAAGTTACTCTAGACTGGTCATATCGTTGCAGTTGCTGACGATTCCTTGAATATTTCGAGAAAACAAGAATTTTGTGCTTTTAACTCTTATTCGTTCAGCATGCAGTGAAATGTTAACAATTGTTTGGATTCTTATTATTATTAAATGAATATCGATAAGTTGGATCCTTGCAATTTTGGACCAATATGTTCTTCAGAAATCTGGATATGGGTGCCCCTAAAATTATGCCGCATTTTTTAATTTGATGTCAACGTAGCCAATGCAGCAACCTAATTTGTGACACTGGTGCGTGCAAATGCTATCTACCCTATACAACAACCTGCCCAGAAAACGAGAAAAGAAAAAAAACAGTATTTAAAAGCAGTTTTTACAAATTCGAGTAACTGATGTGTATTGCGTTCGCCTATAGTTTATATAAGGTGCACCTAATTTTGCGTAGATACCAATAGAAAACTTTTAACATCATATGCGAAGTAAAAATACTGGAAATTGAATGAAAAAAATAATATCTTTACGATTTCAAATTCATTTTAATATTGACAGTGTGGCAGCGCTGTAAACAGCTGTTTGCACTATATCTCATGGTACATAAAAAGGGCATTACACTTAATAAATTGGCTTGTGACGCCATTACTGCTATGTCAACGCCATGCTATGATTTCATGTATTTGTGACGTAATCACATAACGACGCTTCGCTTGTGGCGCACCTTGAGAATATGTAACACATTGTTTGAAATGAATATTCGGCGTGCACTGTAAATGTCGGTGATAAACAAAATTGAATAACTATCAAACAGTATTTGAAAGTAAGTATATTTGTGGGAATTTCTATATGAATGATGTATAAATGCGGTATATCTGTAGTGAGTGCCAATCGAAAGGACTGGACACCAGCGGAGGACGCAACCTTTCTACGCATCTGGTACAGCAATCTGGTTGCGCTACGCGAAGGTATAACACGAAAAGATTTCCACAAGGACTTGGTGGCTGATTTCATAGATCAAGGAATCGATGTGGCATCCTCAAAAATCCAGCGAAAAATGCAGACGTTCAAGCGAAGATATTATAAGTAATATTTGTACTTGCTGATCCCTTTTCAGACTTAATATAATGGCAAACTCCATTTCAGTGTTAAAGACAACAAAAAAGCGCAAAGTGAGTGGATACATTTTGACCGAATGGTCACAATTATGAAATATGAAGAAGCGGTAAATAAAACTAGCTCTGAATCACAGCTGGAAGATAACTCAAGTAAGTGATTCTTCAGTATACTTTTTGATTTTCTAGTTAACTCTTAGCTTTACTTACTGTTAAAGAATCATCACAAACTGAGGACGACATTAGAGCAACATCATCAGACGGAGCACTTCCAAAGAAATCGCAACGTCTACGCAACAGAAAAGAGACTAATAAAACCATATCGAATATGATTAAAAAATTAAAACAAAGACGCACATGGAGTCAACAAGATGAAGACATTTTCATTGATATATGGCAAACTAACATTCAAAATTTTCGAAGCCAAGAAAAAAAGCGCGAAGCTTATGAAAAAATGGAGTCAGAACTGCGTAGTCGAGGAATTGAAATCACCATCCCAAATATCAAAGCGAAAATTGATACGTTTGCTCGCAAATTTCGGTAAGATCATAAATTATTATAATATACTTCAAACCACAACATTAAACTGTTCAATTTTCCTATATATATTCAGAAATGTGGATTCGGATACCACATGGATTAACTATGCTAAGGTTGGTGAACTTCTGGGTATTTTGGAGGCATCTGATCAGCTTTCGGAAAGCCGTGATGATATCAATGACAAAATACAAAATCAAACTAATTCAACAAGAATCTACCCAGAAACATACCTAAAAATTGAATTGAATGATGAAGGACAACCGCCAACGAAAAAAAGAATTATTATAAAAGCTGATGATACATTGGAAAAAACTAAAGATGTACACAATGAAATTAATCCAATAGATGCTTCATTAGATGTAATCGAATTAAGTGACCCAGAAGATTTCGAATTTGAGATGCTGCAAGATGACTCAATGGAGGTGTCAAGTATTCGAAATTCCGATCGGAGTACCGGCAAAATTCAGCTATCTGATCAGTTTGGACAGTTTGTTGTTAAAGAGCTAAACTTGTTGAATGACGATCTGTTAATAGAGGCAAAACGAAGAATTTACAATATCATATGTAGAATGCATATGAAGCAACTAAGGCATGGTCATAAAGCGAGCTGAATTAATTTGGTAACTTAATAATTTGATGTAAGTTTTCAAGTATTTCGTTTGCTGTGTATACTTATAGCTATTAATAAATGTCCATGAGTTATTTTTAATTTGTTTATTTGAGTTTACGTAAATTACATCGCGATAGTGATAATAAAAAACATAATACGTTATAATCATATTAATCATCTTCATAAGTGTTGGGCTTAAGTATTAAATAATTGTTTAAGAGATTTATTCGCATTTTTCTTTTAACATTGTGTGTAATTTATATTTATCAACTCATTTGAATCTCGATCTTGATTATGAAAATTAATTGAATGCATTTAATTAAATTTTGTTTAGTTTACGTATTCACAAAGAAAAAAAACCAAATCAATTAATATGTGAAAATGGCGCGTAAACTGTTTCTTTTTTAAGTCGAAAACACATTTCATTTCTTTTGTTTTATGTACAAATAACAAAAAATAAAATAATCACTTAACATAATAATGATAGGCAAATAATTAAAATTAAAAACAAAGACAATCATGAAGAAAACACACAGAATAAACGTTGGCTCATGGAACAGACGTGGACATTCGGGGATGGGTCTGTGTATAGTATCTATGTATGCATAAATATGATTGGTTTTGGCATTAGCCTAGACATCGATCTGGAATGGGGATCCGGGTATATGGTCATCGCCCCATTTGATAAGAAGCACATACTGGCCGCGATCACGCACCAGATACTGCACATTGTAATTGTTGTGGCCAGCATGCTTGACATGGAACTCCTCGCAGGGTCCCTTCGGGCCGTACATGCCCACATACAGGATATTGTTGCCTAGAAGAGAGGGTTGGTTTCAATTCAGATTGTGGCTCTCCATCTAATAATTATAATCATTACTCACCTGCATCTGTGGCACAGACGCTGAACTGATTCTGCTTGCCAACGTAGGCCTTCTTCAGGCCCATACCCTTAGACACAACCTTGCTGGCATCGGACTTGAAGTTGGGCAAGTGGACGCCAGTGCTTTTGCCACCCTTGGCAATCTTCTGCACTGTCTCCACAATGACTGTGGATGTTTCCTGGGCGCCCTCATCGGCCAGTTTGTCGCCGGTGGCATGCACCTTGAACGGTGAACCCACAATGTGCATATTGTTGTATTTAACCGTGATGTAATGCTCTCCGGGCAGCAGTGGTGTGTATCGCACCTTGTAGCCCTCTTCCACCTCTGTGCAATCCATGGCGACCTTGGAGGGCCCATCGATGGAAACGGCCAATGTGCCAACGCCCGCATTACAGGTGTTGATTATGAAATCGGCCTTGTGGCCAGTCTTGATATCATCCAAGCCATTGCCGGTGGCATGCACTGCCGCTGGATCGGCAACATCCTTGCCAACCTTGATTCTGAAGGGTGAGTCGGGTATGTGGACACCATTGAACTTGACGTGAATCGCGTGAATTCCATTCTCACGTGGATAGAAACGCACCGAGCTCATCTCGCCATCGATGGCCTGGATGAAACAATCGTCATCGGTGCCGGAGGGTGCCACAATCTTGGCATCCAGCTCACCCTTGGCGCCATTCTTGCGCACCATGAACTGATAGGGCGCATCGGCCTGAATGTTGCCCTGTGGGAACTGCTGCACCTCCAGCTTGTGAGCATCGCCCGCATCCGGCGATATGTACACCTTGAACGGTGAGTCGGGAATATGGCGGTCGTTGAACTTCAAACCGACACGATATTCTCCAGGCTCTGTCACCTTGTAGGACACATCGCAGCTGCCGTCCTTGCGATCCTTGAACTCAATGTCCGCCTTGCTGGGACCCTCCACCGAAATGGCCAACGAACCGCCGCCAGCCTCGCGTGTCCACACATTGAACTCGGCCGGCTCGCCGACAACGCCACGCTCCAGACCAGAACCGCCAGCCTTAACCAGATGGCTGCCCGAATCACGCAGTGGACCCACTGTGAACTGGAACGGCGAGCCGGGTATGTGCATCTCGGAGTAGCGCACCGAAACGGTGTGAACGCCCAGCTCCTTGGGCACAAAGTGCACCGAATACAAACCATCCTCAATTTCCTGAATCTCGGCATCCTCAGTGACATTGCTGGGCGAGGTGACACAGGCGGCCAGATCAAAGGACGTGATGCCGGGCATCTTGAAGGTCAGCTTGCACTGGCTGCCAATTTCGGTGATGGGCACCGCGTCGCGTTCCCGCTGAATCTTCTCGCGTTTGCGATTGCTGCCCTCGCCGGCCACCTTGACGGTGAAGGGTGAACCCTCCACATGATGATCGGCAAACTTGAGGTTGACAATGTAGTAGCCCGGTTCGGTGGGCTTGTAGGAGATATTGAGTGTGCCATCATCCTTATCGGTGCACTGAATCTCCGCCTTGCTGGGCCCCTCAATCGACACAGACAGACCACCGAAGCCGGCGTTGCGGGTATCCACCGAGAAGATATTATCGCTGTGCGTCTGACCCTCCTTGAGCCCTTTGCCGCTAACCTTGACCTTCTTGGCATCGCCGACTTCGCGTTCACAGACCGTCACCTTAAAGGGTGAGTTGTTGATGTGCTTGCCCATCCGCTTCACGGACACCATATGCTCGCCGATCTCACGGGGCGTAAAGGAAATGCCAATGTTGCCCGTAGGCATGCGCTTCAGGAAGCACGGCTCCTCCAAGCCACTGGGCGCTTGAATGGAGGCGTTCAGTGCACGCAGATCATCATCGGTAATATCACCGGGCATCGTCACCTCCGAGCAGGAACCGACGGAAATCTGATTACGTTTGCGTCCCTCACCGGTGATCTTGGCAAAATAGGGTGAGCCCTTGATGTGCTTATCACCGAAACGCACTGACACCTGATATTCACCGGGAGCAGTGGGCAGATATTGCACCGAAACAGTGCCGTCTTTGTTATCATGATACTTGATCTGTTAAATAAAGAAAATAACTACAGAACTGAAGTTGGCCAATTGCAAAATTGACTTACGTCTGCCTTGCTGGGACCCTCAACAGCCATGGTCAAGCCACCGGCGCTGGCGCCCTTGGTTGAGATGGTGAAATTGGCGGGTTCGCCAGTGACGCCGTGCGTCAGACCAGGTCCATAGGCGGTCACATAGCCGGATGTTATGGAATCCACATGGAATTTGAATGGAGAGCCTGCAAAGCCCGTGCAAATAATGGATAAGTATACAAATGTATATGGATGAATTCCACGTTAATATTTACCTTGGACAGGTTCGCCATTGTATTTAACAACCAACTCGTGGGAGCCCTCCTCGCGTGGATCATACTTCACGGAGACGGTACCATCACGGTTATCCTGAATAATGGGTTTATCTACCTTACCACTCGGCATTCTGACTTCAGCTGTAACGAAAATAGCAAATCGCGTGACGCATCAGTTGTTGTGTCTTAGCACTCAACATAACCTAATAATAAAATAGTCCAGAGCATGAAGGGTGAGTGAAGTGACCAAAAATGATCACATCAATATTAGAAATTTGGAATATTGAAATCAAAACCATAGATTTTTGTGTGGGTGGTCGTCATAAATTTTCAAAAATTTCTTCATCAATATATTGCAGTGGAATCATAATTTTAGTTTTAATGTTCGAATTTGCGTGACAATTATTATTAAACGAATCTATTTTCGTATGCCAAGAATAAAATGTGTTTTTTGAAACTTGTGTGATCTTATGACAGGCACAGTTAATTAATGGCACCAAATGTTTTCGTCCGTTATTTTTGCACTCGGAACGGATATTTTGCAAAATTTAATTTAATTGAATTTAATTTAATTTATTACAAAAAAGGACAACAATATTTCAATGTTGTCATTAGTATTCACATACTATTTGGTCCCACAATATATATTGGGTTGTATATCCTTGTTGGATAATCCTTGCACTCCAATTGGGAAACAACGCTCAAAATTCACTTCTCAACACAACGAATGATCAGCACAAACTGAGTCCGCAGTAATCTTTCGACTTTCTAAAGAAATTTCGCTCAACGCCTACAATTAGTTTTATACTTTTCCACGTTGTCAAAAAAAAAAAAACAAAAAAAAATGCTGTCCCGGATGTTTTTTAAAGGTCAAATATAGGACAGAATTTATTTATATTTTCTGGGCACTTATGTACAAGAGACATGTATATACATATATACACAAAGTAAACTCATGATTTTTATTTTTAAGGTGCAGCTTCAGCGAGCTGGAGATATTTTTTATTGGATAAATATTGACACGTGCCTATATGTATGGAAAATTCGATATTTTTAGTTTTCGGGAATCCTATTTATAAAGAAATGAAGCAGCATATATAATAAATATATATAAATATATAAGTAAAGTTCACAAAAATATTCGAAATAAACAAAGTGTATATAGACACGAGGGGATAATTAATTTTAAGTGCCAAAAAGACCCAAATGTTGTTGATAGAACTACCTGCATGGAATTTAGTTAAATTGAGATTTTCACTCGAATCGAAATGATTCACAAGCGACTCTCAAATTGTTTACAAAAAATTGTGAGTGCTTTTATTCATATATCATATTTAATAGATGATAAATTAAATAAACAAGCGCGATGCTTTTAGTTCAGCTGTCGTCACCGCATTAACACAAGATTTAACTAAAAAATATTTAAAGTTGTTTCAATCGAGAAGACGTCATAAATTTCTGCAGATTCAACATTTAAATATGCGTAACATTTATATTTGTCGGGCAAATAATTTGCTTTGTTTTGATATGGGCGGAAAAGAAAAACAAAATAAAAAATAAATAAATAAAAGACAATTCACAAATGTTTCGCTTATCTAAAGACAAAAACTCAATTGGTAAACAAACATAAATTAGAAGAAAAACATGACGCGTGCCCCGACCAAAGATTAGCAAAAATATTTAAAATAAACAGACGGAAGTGGAAGAAAAAGATATTGTGGAAAATGTCTGGCGTTAGTGCCAAGTGGAATGCCTGTCGGGAAACAATTGAAAAATTTATTGGCTCACGTTTGCCGCATGCTGTGGAGGAACAAGCAAAGTGGTGTTCATTAAAGTTTTAATGTGTCATAAGTGGCAAAATAAAGCATAAGCAATGCATTCCAATTAAAATTCCCAAATAAACTATATGTACACCCACCCTCAGGCTGTGCGCTTTCAGCTGTTCGGTTTCATAAAGGAAATGACATGTAAAATCTAAATAATTCGAAATACTTTTCAAAGAACTTTGCGAATTAACGATCAAAATCTGGCGCTCACTGCGTACATTAAATAGAAAATAGAAAGAAAATTATTTGACGAAATATTTGAACGTATAAAAAATGATGCCAAGACAACTCTATGGCTGTTCTCATCAAGAAAAAAGAATAATAATTGTGAATATTTATGTTTGAACATTTGTTTCTGTCCGTCCCAGTGTCCGACACCCTCAAGCACCACCCTACCCCACCACACCCTCGGGCCATGCTACCTGCCAGCGTTGCCCATTGAAGCATGAGAAAGAAGGCATCTTTTGGCATCATCTAATGGACGATGCTGGCAAGACAAATGAAAGATTTAATGACTCTCAAGCCGTTCTGTTCTCGATATATCAGCGAAAGTTTTCGCCAATTTGCGTAAACCAAAAAAAAAAAAAAAATGAATAAAACATTAGTCAGCACAGAATGCAAAAATATTTTACATATTTGGTTAATACTATTTTTGAAAATAGTTTATTATTTTTCTGACTGTTTTTTTTTTTTACCATCGAAATTGTGCGTAACGCATAAAATTCATGATTATTTGCTGTGCCTTGTTGGCTAGTGTAAACAATAATTCAGAAGTGTAGCATACTCATAGAGTGCCCCTCCGTTCTAAACGAATTTTATGCTTTGTTGAAAACTGCGATTATAAATCATAGAATTTAATGTGCAACAACTCGCTGGCCATTTTGCAACAGTCAAATGTGTCGGTGCCATAAAAGAAGACACATTTTGGTCATTAATCAAGATGCGGCAAAAGGTAAATGGTATTTGTAGGTGCAACGTGTGTGGTCGGTCAAGCGCCGTCTTCAATCGGAGCCGTTTTGGTGAGATTTTTGTCATTAACACAAATAACAACACATTTTTGCTGCTTTACTCAGCGAAATTGGGTTTATTGACGACAGCGTCCGCGTCATTTTGCCTGGCAAAATATCAAAAATAGAAAACCACAAAAAAAATTGTTGTTTTTGGATATAGAAACAGATCCAGAGTATGGATTTAATTACAGTCCATCAACATGAAATATTATTGTTTGTGCATTTATTTATATATTTTATTAATTGCAAATTATATATGAAACAGTCCTTTCATAGGTAAACGTATCAAATATTTGCCTATTTATTTTTATACTTTTTGTTATACGATGTCTTTTTTTTAATTCTTGGTTACCTTGATGTGTTACAATTGAAAACGATGATTTAAAATTTAATGGCATAAAATCTGAACCATTTAATCCTTGATTTTCCGGTATGATGGTCTCATTGAAGTAAACGTGAGTACGTTCCGGGTGATCGCGTTCAGATACGGTCACTTTATAATAATTGGATCGAAAATAATACGAATGATCCGCCCAGGTCGCTTCCGGCGTTGGCGCTTTCTCTGATAACCAACTGAAGTGCATTTTTTTATTGCAATTTCACGCGTCGGTTTTATTTTTATTTTTATTTTGTATTTTATAATAGGTGTTTAAATAGTTTCAAGTACGGGATGGTTATATTTTGAAATAAAGACACTTAAAATTTAGAACAATTTAATTTAACAACTCGAATAATTGTTGTTGCATGTTTTAACTGCACAACGGAGCAAGGATATGCGTTAAGAATTACTTTGCCATGATTATGCATATATAATCATTATACATATTTTTTACTATAATATCATGTTATATATTATATATGTATTTACTATAATTAATATGCTGTCAAGGCATATCCTTGCTGAGCTGAAACAGCACAAACAATAGTGAACCAAAAAGGGATTATAAAACTCACAGTTAAACACACTGTTTGAATTATATAATGCAATGTTATAATAAATGTTCAGCTAAATTGTAATGTCTTTTAGTCCTATGCCAGAGTATCCACACACGCATTCACACACGCACACACGCCACGCACAACACACTTGAATAGTTCAATATTGGCTGGGCATTAAATTAATTTGGTTAATTTATGAATTTGTCATTTGTTGAGCGCACGATTCGATTTTAATTGCCAGCGACGTTTTGCAAGGTCCGCGCGTCTTTACGTCCCGATTTCAAGTGAACATCGACAGTTCCAAATCGAAATTAAGGCCAATATATAAAAGCAGGCCCATTCCTACCACAAAGATGCGTTCGCAGCAGCGACGCTGGCAGCATAGATCAGCCAACACTCGTACAAATGCAAATACACACACACACACACACACATCCATTCACACACATCCATACACATAGATATGGGATCTATCGAAATTGTGGTTGTGCTATAAAGTAGGCAGCAGCAGGCTGGCAGGCAGCAGGCAGAGCCATTGAACGATATATAAAATATAAAAAATATACAGCAAATTGGAAATATTTGCTTATGACAAGTGTGCGACTTTCTATATACACATACATCTCATATATACATATATATATAGAACATGGCTAACATAGAATGCGCCATCGTGTCCTAGTATTTGTTCTCTTGGATATTTTAACAGTTGTCAAATTTTTCGAGATCGAAAAGGTGCAAATATAAAATTAGTTTTTTTTTGCATTTATTTGGACACACCTATTTATATATATGGATCTATATGTATATATATACATATATATATACATATAAATTAGCATGTTTCATAGGAAATACAATTTATTACTTGTTGCAGCACAGACGACATAAAATTTATTAATATTTGCCCATTAAAGCAAGAAAAATATATTAAAGATAAATATAGATACTTCTATGTAGATTTGTTTGGCTTGAAGACGCCAATTTTAACAAACCGTAAACCATAAATACAAAAATAATAATAAATTATATATATGATAACAATTTGTGGAATGCAAAATATGCGTTAAATATTTTGTCAAACTGTTTTTCTTGACTATACGATAATTATATGGAATTATTCGTAGACACAAGTGTCGAGATATATATTTATATATATAATATATATGTATAAATAAATTTGCATTTCATATGTAATCTCTTATGCAATTGATTTTGTAATAGTTCTGCAATTTTTGAAAGGAATTGCAACAGCTTAAAGCATTCAGTTGATTAAAATCAATCAAATGCAGCAAAAATCATCAAAATTCGTAATTCTCATTAAATACATTTTTAGTTAATTCTGAAGATATATAAGAGGAAGTTCAATCATAGATTTAGCTTGATTAAATAAGAATTTATATTCTATATCGACAGAAGTAGCACGGTTTTTACATATTATATTATATTATATTATTATATTTGAAAATCATTATTGTAATTGGTTATTGAAAACTTTATTTTATGGAAAACCTCAATCATAAAATTGGATCAAAATAATATGTTGGCGATTGTCTACCGACAATCAAAATTTGTAGTTAAACATTCGATATGGGCGTATCCAATTTTTACTAGAGTTATAAGAATACTTTAGCATGTAGATTTTAAGATCAAGTTATGCGCATTCAATTGAATGTCGTTGCAAATCGAGTTGGGTAAGTTTGACGGGCTTTTGCAATTCTAGGTTACATCCTAGCCTTACTAGCCTATTGCAAATACTTTGTAGTCTGATGAGCTATGAAAAATCAGTGCAACAAATGCGCGACAAAAAATGTCATTTGGCCAAAACGAATCATTTACAATAAACCATCTTCAAACGAAATGGAGCGCGCCATAAAAGCTGCATGTTGCCATCATGCCACAAAGAGGCGACACTTGCGACCCGCCAACTTATTGATATTTTATTCAGAGAGTCTAGCAAATGGTCCAAGTGAAATGTGTGTGATCTTAATGAGGAGCCCAGACCACGGATATTCTTCGTCTTCATCTTCTTCTTCATCTTGTTCTTGTTCTTCATATTCTTTTGGGTGCAGTACGTCGAGTTCGCGTCACAGACGGGGTCGCATTGCCGCGTAGCCAAGCGACGAAAATGCGAAATGTTTGCAAATTGCATGGAAGCGTGAAAAATCGAACAAATATTTCGCAACAGGCGGCGGATGCTCGAATTTATGTATATATATATATATAAATATAAGTGTATACATGTATATATGGTTTATATTTATTTATTGATTTTGAAAAAAAAATAAGTGAAGAACGATCTAAAAGCAAAACAGCTCATCAATCATATTGAGCATTTTTTGAAAAGCATTTTACAACTCGTATATCCATCGACAATTCCCATAAATTCCGCTAATTAACGTGCACATTTAAATACATAATTACTTCCATTCAATGACCCGTAAACTAGAAAAATGCAAAATGGCTCACATATATTTTACAAGAAAACAAAATTCATTTTGCCGTGTTCATGTCTTTGTCGTTGTCAACAATTAGCAAGATAAGCCGTCAAAAAAGTCGTCACACTGACAGTTCATCTGTCCGCCCATCTTTAACATCATACTTATCTGCATCTCACATGTCGCGGTCTCGGTCTCGGTTGCGCCTCATCATTTCTACATGTTTTGCTATACGTAAGTATTTCAACATTTTGCCACAAATGAAAAGCCGCAGACAGCTTCTTCGTGGTGCTTCACTAAATTGCAATGAGCCGCATTTTAAATTGTGTATTAAGATTATAAATTTCTTTAATCACTTAAAGTATTTCTGACAAAAATTTGTAATCTTTTTTAGATAAATATTATTAGGAATTTTGGACTTTTAGAAAATATTTTGGGCTCACTTCTCATGTCTCTTGGGACTTGTATATACAATTATATGTAGTAAATATTGTTTTACGCACCTGTAACGTTTCCGCCTGTTGTGGGTAGTGGTAATTTCTCAAAGGCAACACTTCGATAAGTAACTTCCGATTTTCCGTTGACCAGACCGCTCTATAAAAATGGCCAAATTACATAATTATAATACGGGAAAATGTTGTTAAGGAAAAAAATTCCCAACTGGTTTCCACTTCCAAAAAGACTACACATAAAATCCATTATTTGTCTTAAAATCAGTCATACAGTAAAGTTTAAAGGTCTTAGAAATTTTACACAATTATCAATGAATTAATAATTATTTTTGCAAGGAAATAAATAAATAAATAAATGTTTATAAATAAATATATATCTGTGTATATATATATATATCTCGGTACTTATTCACTTTTTCATCCACAATATTTTCAACATCTTGTTAATATCTGCTAGAGTTACTCACCTGTGTTGTGGTCTGCTTAAGTACTTTGGTCGTATGCTCCTCGACGTATTCACTATGCGAGTATTGTTCGATGCTTTCGACAGCCTGAGGTCAATGAAAATAAAATTGAAAATGACCAAAAGTTATCCACCAGATTTAGATGTTTATAATTCAATTGAAATGCATAAATGAAAACAGCCAAGCACGCGATTGGCTGACGATTTAGAATTTAGAGCACAATCACGAGAGTGCTACTTGTGTACTATATAGGCCAAAGATATTTCAAATATCCGTATACTTTGCACTCGTGATGAAATTTGCACAAATATGTTATATATGCATATGGGCCGAGTCTGCTTATTATTAAAACTTGTTGCCACTGATTGATATGGAAAAAACTTGAAAGTGTGAAACAATGAAAAACGAAGATTGAAACATAACAATAATAATAATACACACACGATTTGAAAGGAAGTGGCATTGATTGACAGGTTTGTAGTCGTAAGTAGTTTTCCTCTCTTTTCTTTTCTTTTTTTGGTAATGTTCTGAGAATTTCCACGGCTGTTACATAAGCGCATTATAATGAGTGCAAATATTGCAATAATCCCCGTCGAGGCATATATCTGTGGCCAAATCGACCAAAAAGTCAAAGATACAAATCTCAATAAAATATTTTCACTATTAATAAGAAGTACGCGAATTCACAGCCAATCAATAGATGGACAACTGGGCAAATATTCGAATATTGAATATTTATCTCATATACATGCATATATACTGCACGTTCTGTATATATGTAGAGTCGATCTAATGACAGAGCCCGTCGATTTTTACACATGTATGACATGCATCAAAAAAAAAAACGTCACAGAATTTGGAAGGAAAACAAACGAAAACTGCAAGATTTTTTCTTTCCACCTTTTCAATTTTCCAGTTGTGTAAATCGCGAACGGAACGACGAACGATGAAGATGACGCTGGCGTCGAGGACAAACTCTGACTAACAAATTGTGTGCGACTATGTAAGACAACTAGTCGCAGCTGCACGACTCTGCCTCTTGTGGCTACTAATAGTTTCCACAACAACGCACAAAGACAGAGAGTACAAAAATTTAATCTTTTCAAATGTGAATTTTAGTGTTCTTTTCACTGAATTTTAATTGTTCGAAAATGCATTTCATCTGCAGTCACAGATGTACACTTGATACGCGATTGCCTGCAGCAGCAACAAAAACAACAACAGCAACAGCAACAACAACAAATGTGAATCAGCAGCCTGTGTTCCGCTTGAATATATGTATATCTATACATTTCTGAATATATAAATATAAATTGTACACATATACAGCTTTATAATTCAGCTATATAGTAGTATATATATAGTAGTGTTTTCAAAATATTTTGTTGGACACTTTAAAAAAAAAGTCAATATTTGTGCTTGCACAAATGTTGCTCAGCTTTGCACTTTTATATTTAGCATTTTTATAATTTCAATTATTAATACAGTGCAATTCATCTCAAATATATACAATGTGGCAGTCTATTTTCCACACAATTACTTTCTCACCAATGGTGAGGATGCCAAGTTTCGAAAAGAAAGCGTAGTCTGTTAATAATGGCAGACCAGCAGGAGCTAAACTAAGTTGAGAAGTCCAAATGTTGTTTAGAAAGTCACAAAATATGTCGCACAATCTTAAGAGGTTAATGTCTTTTTTGTTGTGCCCAATTTGATGTTGAATTGGAAGTCTATATTTACATCAGTGGGCTGTGTAAACAATAAAAAAATAACATTATAGCCTTGTTAAAAACTTATCAGATACATGGCTGATGTGCTGTCCGTCACGTAGACAATATTAGCAGCAACATAACAATGTGCTCAAATATATGGAACGCTGTCATGAAACGGACAAACGATATATCTCTTTACGAGAATCATTCTATATAATATGTTGCCATGGCATATGAAATTCAATTTAACACTTGACTAATTAAGCGAAACTGTTAAGAATTAACATAATAATTTGTTTGCTTTTGCTCTAATACAGAATATGGTTGTTGGTACTTGTTTTCTGGGCACAGTGCCCGCAAATTGCAACTTGTTTAATTTGAATTGTTCTGCTCTAAGAACGCACAACACATTTGCTGCTGCTGTCGGATCTAATATATTTGTCACGTTATTGCAGGCTGTTCATTATTCAAATTGTCAGCATTTTATACTTACGATTATGCTGAAAGAAATATATTTGAAAGTGCATGGTATTCGTTCATATGGGTTAGAAAAAAATTTGTTGTTAAATTAGCAATTATTATGAATTAATATTGTTTGTTTTTGGTAATTGTGCTTGCGCAACCAATGCAAGTGTATGGGGTATCGGATTGGTTGTGCGGCTAGGATATATATATATATATATATATATATACATACATACATATATATATAGTGTTATAAAAATTGCAATTATAAATACACTCAAACAACTTACGCATACTAAGACATACAACTAGTGAAGCATTAAAACAATTGAATAATTTTGTGCATTTTATGCATAATGTAAAACAAAGCATTTTGTAATTTAGCATAGCAGAGCAGATTTTGTATAATTTTGAAAACGATTAACATTTGCATGCGATTCAAATTTGTACGATTTTTGTTTGTTTTTCTTTTCTTTTTTTTTTTTTTTTGATTTTGAGAGGTTTTTAACAAAGTTTGTTTGTTGTTTTCATTTATTTTATGTTGTCATGTTTTACAATGTTGCACTTAAAATTGTATTCTTTGTTTTATTGCTGGGTCTTCATTGCTTGAATATATACGCTTGATTTATATATATACATATATACGTAAATTGTTTGCGTGTTTTAATTTCTTTTCTTGTGTATTGCTAGCAATACGAATTTTGACTTTTCATTTTACATCAATAATTTGAGACACACGTTAACATTGAGGGGGACAAAACACAAAACACAAACACCAAAAAATGACTGTAAGATTTGACTAGAGTAGATTGGAGTATATATCAGATGGTTCTGTTTGGCTTATTTGACTAGAGTTTGATATATATAAATATATATAAATTATGATAATAATTGCTAATTTTCAACAAAGTTTATCGCATTTGATTTTGACTAGAGTTGTGACGAATTTGTTTTTGTTTTTTTTTTTTATAAATGTCTGAATTCAGGCTACCTTAATGGAGAAGCTACCGTTCGGTATATCCTTGCCACCAAACTTGACGTTGATATCATAGTCTCCAGGATCGTTGAGGGCATACAGAATGTCAAAGAAGCCATCCTTCTCGATGACATCAATGTCAACAATTTCACTGCAGAAGAAAAACAATTATATTCATTTAGGTATTTAACAATTGATGACACGACTCATTTAGACAGACCTGCCGGCCTTGTTGGTTATCTTGCAGGTGACGGCTCCGTTGCCAGCTTCGCGTGCATCCACTTTGATATGGGACTGACTGCCGGATGGCTGAATCTTGGGCGCCTCTTCGACCAGTTTGCATTTTTTGGCCTCGCCGGTGGGGAATGCTTCGAGTTTGAAGGGCGAGCCCTCGATCTCCTTGTCGCCATACTTGATGCTGCACTGATACGTGCCACACTCATCGGGCACAAATGAGACGACATAGGTACCAGTGGCTACTTCCTCAAGGCGGGGCTGCATTGGCTTTCCCTTGGGATTCTTGATAGCCACATTGATGTCGGCCTGACCGGCTTGCTTTGTATCAATCTCAAATTCGGCGGGCAAAGAGGCCGGAGTCTTCTTCGTCTCGTTGACACCCTTGACGGTGACTTTGGTCGCCTCCGATTTGGGAAAAACGGTCATCACAAAGGGACTAAAAATAGGTATGCCATTCATTAAACATTGACCAGCTAAGCTGTCTACTCGATTTGAGGTGAACTTACCTGCATGGCACCTCCACATCGGCGAACTTCACTTGGCAAGTGAGAACGGAGCCGGCCTTGGGCGGAACATAGTGGACCGCATAAATGCAATTGCCCTTATCCTCGACGCTCAGATTGTCAACGGGTATGCCCTCGGAATTGGTCAGCTTGACGGCAATGGGGCCAGGACCAGCCTCGCCCACATCCACATTGAAAACGGTCGGCACACTCTCGCGCACCTGGCCATGCTCAATGCCTGCGCCGTAGACCTTCACCTTGCTGGGATCCACACTACCCTCGACGAGCACACGGAACGGCGAGCCGGGTATATGTTTGTCCGCAAATCGTATGGTGATATCATATTCACCGGGATCGGTGGCCTGATAATCTACATCGCAGCTACCATCACGATTGTCCGTGCAGACCATCTTGGCTTCGGAGGGTCCTTCAATGGCCAGCGAGAGGCCGCCATTGCCGGCACCCTTGGTCTCCACGGTGAACTTGTTCTTCTGATTGGTCAGGCCACTCTCCAGGCCAGGACCATAGGCCTTGCAGCGAGTCGGATCGCAGCCGCTCTTCACATTGACGACAAACGGTGATCCCGGCACCGGTATATTATCGTACATCAGCTCAATGGTGTGACGACCAGCCTCAAAGGGTGTGTACATTATGCGGAAGATGTCGTCTGTGGGTCCCTGCACCATCTTGCTGGGCAGCACATGTCCCTTGGGATCAAAGATGGCACACGACAGCTTGCCAGATTCAATATTGCTGCCCACTTTGCTCATATCGACCATGAAGTCTGTTGCGGCATTCATGATCACACCTAATTACGGAAAATCAAAGATATTAGGAATGTGTCTCTTCAACGTGCCAACTTCAACGGACAACAAGAACGATTGAAAATAGAAGATCTTCGGTGTGCCGAGACTTGGATACACTTGCAGAGTTAATTATCGATTGGAGAGCACTTACAGGATTTTCCTCATATTGTAAGAGTGAGTTAGATAAAGGTCTCTTCAAAAATTAAAAGTACTGCATAAAAACCAATTTGGATCAGATTGACCTATATGATATAGTACTTAGATGCAGACTAAATTCTGCTTACATATTAAAAACATGCATTTTAAATACTCATTTCTGCAAATTTCAATTTAATCTATTCAAAAAAAAGAGTTTAAAGATAGAAAACTAAGACAAAATTATTAAATTTGCCTGGATATTTATAATTTTCAGAAATTCTATATTTCATCGGTTTAGATATATGCAGATATCAACGAAAAGTTTTTTTAATTTACTGTTCAATTTTCAAGAAATATTTTCAATCCCTGCTACAGATAGGCAAATCAAGATCTTTGAACGATAGTTGTAGTTAGACTGAGGAATATATATAATATTTTTATATATGGTAATATCCTCTGCAAGGTTACATAACAATGAGATGCGATTAGTGTATCATAAATGGTTTAGTTTTCAACACAAGCAAGACAACAACACAACAACAAGAACAACAACGTTGGGTGGCAAGGAGGCAATTAGATATTAGGCTGCAACGATTTGCGGCTTTAAATTGGGCTTTGGCTGTCTGAATTAGAGCGTAGGCGGATTAGAGGTGTTTACACGGCAGCATATTGGAGTACATTTGGTAACTTGGCAACTCGTAACTTGGCAATGGGAACTCCTACCATGCGGCTGGATGCCGATGCCGCTGACCCGTGTGTTCTTCAGATTCGGTACGGGCACAATGAGCGGCTGGAATGGGGAGCCAGTGATGTGGCGCTCATTGAACGTAATGTTGACACTGTAGTCGCCCGCCTCCGTTGGCAGATAGGCCACGTTGCAGGTGCCATCTCCGTTGTCCCGGCAATTAATTGCCGCCTCGCACGGACCCTCAACGGTCACGCCCAGTCCACCTTGGCCCGCTCCCCGGGTATCGATCATAAACTCCGCCGGCTGACCAACAATACCCCGCTCCAAGCCCGGACCGTAAGCGTGCACTTTGTTTGAATCGCTGCCGGTCAAACACTGTAGGCGGAAGGGGCGTGGCGTAATCGGTGTGCCGCCAAAGCAAATGCTCAGCAGATATTCGCCCAACTGCGTGGGCGTAAAGTTGATCAGAAAACCCTCAGCAGTGGGTATAATGTGGGCCTTAACCCGATTGCCCGACGGACTGGTTATCGTCACAGCCAAATCCGCCTTGGGCAGACCGTGGGTGATAATGCGAAACTGCTGCAAACTGTTCAGGGGCGCGGCTTTTGTGGATGTGAATGTGAAATGACTTGGACTTAAGACCATGAATACAAAACTCACAATATGAACGAACACTCAGAGAAAAACGATAACGATAACGATAACGATTAATGACGATAACAGAATTGACTTAAATCTTTGAACTAATCAAGTTCTTGGTTTAAGATATATTTGAATATGTTTTTATCTGAGTGCATGTCTATCAAAGATCCTAAAATGGGCTTTTGTCACGTTAATCGTGTATGTAAATTGTACTTACTTGGCTCCAGGCCATCGACCTTGATCTTGGACACATCCACGGTCTGTTCGACGACCACCTTCTGTCCCAGGGGCACACGTTGACCGCCATAGGTCATGGTCGTGGTGTAGGCGCCCTTCATGGGTGGAATGACTTCGACCGAATACGTGCTGTCCTCGTTGTCAATGATGCGGCAGGGCACATCCAGCTTGGTGTCCTCGTGCACAACCTTCACCTTCAGCTCCGCTTCGCCAGCATCGCGTGCATCCACATTGAAATGGGTGGCCACATTGGGACGCACACCCGGCTGCAGCCAGGGTCCGAAACTTTGCACCTTAGACGCATCCACGGGCACGCCCACATAGATGCGATGCGGTGAATTTGGCGTGGAGACGCCACCATAATTGACTGCATAAAGTAATAATAGTTAAGGGTTAAGACCATTCCACATGGATATGCCACAGCTTGAACAGCCCAACTTACCTTCCACAGTGTGTGGCACGCCGGAAGTGGGCGTATAGCTGACCTTCTTGGTGCCATCGGGATTGTTCTTGATCTGCACGGGCAGCTTGTTGCCATAGACATCCTGAACGATAACATCGAGTGGGGCATTGCCCGCCTTGCTGGTGTCCACATCAAAGCTGGTCGATTGATTGATGGTCACGCCATTCTTGGCCAGACCCGGACCGCTGGCCTTAACCAGCTCCGGATGGAAATCGGTGCGTGGCAGTATTTGGGCAATGAACGGTGACTTGGGTATGTCCTCGTTGTCGCAGAGAATATGCACGGCATACTCACCGACGGCAGTTGGATGATATTTGACCAATGCGGATCCATCACCATTATCATGGCACTCGATCTCGGCTTGCGAGGGACCGGCCACAGTGAAGCCAAGTGCGCCCGTTTCGCCATTCGTCTCCACAACAAAGGCGGCCGGATAGCCAATGACGCCGCTGTTCAAACCTGGGCCGTAGGCAACAATGGAGGATTCCTTCTTGGGACCAACTTTCACATCGAACGGTGATTTGGGCACCTCCTGGCCGCTGAACGTGACCATGACCACATAGCGACCCTCCTTGGTCGGATAATAGTGGCACTCGTACGTGTTGCCATCGACCTTGGATTGCATGACATTCTGGTTCATGCCACCGGGTCCAATAACCCGCACCTCGGGCACACCCTCGCCGGCACCCTCGGTATGGATCTTAAAGTCCGCATCGTCACCAACACGCACCCCGGTCGCCTGCAGTCCCCGGCCGGAGACGCGCACCTTGCGCGCATCGGAGAGTGGGGCGACCTTAACGGGGAATGGACTATTCGGTATGGGTGTGCCGGCAAAGAAGACATTCACCGAGTGCAGACCCTGCTGGGCAGTAACATATTCGCAGCGCCAAGTATCATCCTCCAACTGACGCACTTTGGCCGCCACCGATGTCTTGTGATTGGCCGGATCAATGATGATCACCTCGGGTACACCGCGACCCGCATCCTTGGCGAGTATATCGAAGAAGGTGGGCTTCTTGACGGTCACACCGCTGGGTTGAATGCCCGGACCGGTTACCTTCACCTTCGATGCATCGCCGGCATGACCCTCGACCTTAACGGGGAACGGCGACTTGGGTATATCACGACCCGAGAACTTAACGGCCACCTTGAGATCACCCTCCTCCTTGGGTATATACGAAATGGTGTACGTGAGATTCTTGTCATTGTTGAAGCGTACATCAGCCTTCTCAACGACACCGTTGGGTCCCTCGATGTTCACATCGACAGCACCTAAACCAGAATCGAATTGCCTTGATTAATATTGAGAGTTAAGAGTTGTCATTGTACTGCTTACCTTTGCCAGCCGAGAAGGTCTCAACTGTAAAGTTGGCTGGCGCACCAACCACAGGACCAATGGGTTCAATGCCAGGACCATAAGCACGCACTCTGTGACAAATGATAATCAGTAAATTGTTAGCTTTTAGCTTAGCATTGAGTTAGCAGTCGAGCTACATTTTCAATCAATTATTTTTGATAAATCCAATTCTCGCAGCCAGCTGAGAAGTATGCAGCGCTTTTTAGAATTGCAACATTCAATTAGAGCAGCTAAAAATATGCAACGATTTTTTGGCAGCTTTCAAAAATTCAGTTTGCTTTTTAAGCGCAGTAAAATGCTTGCAGCTTAAATGTGGGCGTGGCAGCTCAGCAATGGCATTTCAACAAAATGGAGCAGAAAGCGCAAAGTATTTGTTGTAGTTAAACTTTTGAAAATATACATAGATAATTCATACATAGACACAGATATAGATAGATGCATTAAAATGGAAATGGGAAAGAAACCATGAAAACTAGGATTTTATAGAACAATCAAGTTATTCTAAACTTAATTGGAGAAATCGCAATGTTTTATAAAATAAAGAACGAGAACATAAAACTGAAAATCATTTGGTTTTCTAAAGAAACGAGTCCTATTTGCCGAAACACATCCTTTTCTAGAGCATTGCATACATTGATGGGCTCAAAGAATGACGTCAAAAGTTTGCAAATGAACTTGGCAAAAATAGAAACATGATACGAAAATAAATTGCCCATAGTGCTAATAGCTTGGCAGTAAAATACGCTAATGAAGCCGCACAAAGCGAATAAGAATTTTGCTATGCACAAGAGCCGAGAGCCAAGCTGGAACAGCAACAAGAACAACAAGAAAAGCAGCAGGCAGCCAGAAGCCAGACACAGCGATGCCAACCAGCGTGTTGAGAAGTATCCATTAGATACACGCGCTCAAGGCTAGGCGCAACGCAAAGCCGCAGATAACAAAAAAAAAAAAAAAAAAAAGAGATACAAAAATAAAACTGGTAGAACATTTAAATCATGTGAAGCCGTCGCACACAGATACAAAAGGCCGTAAAGTGGCCAACGAGAAAAACGAATACATATCAAAAGACGTAAGCCCAAAAGAAACGATCGTCAAAAAAAA
Organism: Drosophila grimshawi; assembly: GCF_018153295.1. NCBI lineage: Eukaryota > Metazoa > Arthropoda > Insecta > Diptera > Drosophilidae > Drosophila > Drosophila grimshawi. Next base: position 28,659,972 of record NW_025063098.1, read on the forward strand.
AAACAAAAAAAAAAACAGAAAAAAAAAAAAGAAAAAACCAAAACAAAAAGAAGAAGCATGCCGAGAACTTACCGCGGCGGAGGAATGCTGAGTTTTGCAATAATCAGACATATACATATATATATATATATATATATATATAGATATACATATACATATAAATATATATAAATATATATATATATATATATATATATATATATATATATATTATAGGTGAGCAGGTAGAGTAGTATTGGGAAAACAATAAGAAGAAAAAAAAAGAGAACAATATTCAATAAGTTAAAAGTTTGCCCAGTTATGCATAAATACAATACAAAAACAATATGTATTTAGAATTTGGAGAAACAGTAAAACAGAGCAAGAGAGATAGAGAGAAAGAGAGAGAGAGATAAAGAGAGAGAGAGAGAGAGAGAGAGATAAAGAGAGAGAGAGAGAGAGAGAGGAACAAGATTAGAATATCAGTTTGGTATGCCTGGGTTTTAATCAAAAATGCATTGCACGCTTAAAATGAAATTTGAAAGTCGAAGAAAATTGAATTGAGAACAGAGTTGGATATATTACGTGCCACAGTTGCAAAATTATCTCAAGATGCAGCTTACTCTTGTAAACAAAACTAAAATACCCCTAAACGCTTAAACAAGTGTCTGCTTACCTGTTGGGATTCGTCTTGGGACGCAGTGGGGCACCGGTCTTTAGCTTGGAGTTGGGATATTGCGACAAGTATGTCATCATCGATTGCTCATCCACGTTGGGATTGACAAGCTCCTCGGGCTTGATCAATTGACGCACATTCAACCAATCATCGGCGAGACCCATGGCCTCCGAAGCATTCTGGACGGCATCCTTGGGGTCCCACATCTCCCAGTCGGGGCACAGGCCAGGCGCACAGGCATCGACCAAAGCACCCACAGCCTTGCCTGTGGTCCAGTCGTTGGTGAAATTATTAATTGGCATATCGGGTATCCTGGCGTGTATCCAATTCAACAGACTGCAAACAGACACACACACAAAGTGAGCAACATGAGCAACATGATCATAACTTAGTTGGAGAGATTAAAGATAACTTACCGCTGCTTGGGCGTATGGCCCGATCCATTCAACTGCTTCTCATCCTCGCCATCCCACATGGGCATCGAGATCGAGTAGTGCAGAATGAGCGTCCATATCAAGCCCAGTATCAGCTTCAGCTTGCAGTCGACAATATCCGAAGAGTCTGCAATTTAAAAACGACATAAATCATCTGTTAGACTGAGAGAAAAATTGCACAATTAAAATTTAATATAAATACTCTACTCTCAATACTTGTTTAATTTCTCACTGTGTAAAGCTGTTAATTCAAGTCCGACCGCAAATAGAATGGTCAAGATCACCGTTACGAAAGCTTAATAAATCTATAAATTACAACTGTGGCCAATTGAAACTGCAACTTGCAACAGCAGCAACAGCAGCAGCAACAGCAGCAGCATCCGCAGGCAGCAGCAGGCAGCAACATTCCCCATCTGTCAATGCCAACACTGCTTTTGCTAACTTGTTGCATGGACCACAAGCTGCCAATTATGTGCAAAGGCATTTGCTAACTGTTACAACAACTTGCTACAACATGTTGCTTCTATTTAGAGAGCCACGGTCACCACAACCATTCAGTTAGTGTGTGTTTTGGCCTGGTCAAGTTCAGGGCTGATTTGTGCACGCGACCAACTCGTCGGGCCGGTTCACAGCTCTGGCTCTTGTCGTCAACAGACATCTCATTTTGTTATGATAATCATTTTCAAATCGAGCTGTATTTCATTATATGAGTTTAATGAACTAAGAAGATGCCAAAATGACAATTTGATAAGCTTAACTATTGTTTTTTTTTTTTTTCTTTTTGGCAGCGAGCAAAGTGAAAGGTTCTCTACACACACTGATCTGATACTGGCCTGGAAGATTACCCAACAACTGAACAAATTAGCTGCTCCCCAACCAAGTGGAAAACTTGTCAAGTCCATCGCTCTTTTATGGCCAGCATAAAAACTATCAATGGAAATGCGGGCCTAAAAACCAGCCACGCATTGCAGAAAAATCATCAGCGTTGTTGTTAACGTTGTGAAATGCGTTTTATCGTATGTACAGTGAAAGTTTAGCGAAACTTTAACTTGTTCGCCCTGGTCACTGATTGTAACCAAATACAGCATTCAAGTGCACAAATACAAATTTAGATTTGCATATACGAACACAGTTGCATGCCACATTCAAATTCTAAGTGACGACAGTCGGGCACTTAATCTTTATACGCAATGCAGTGTTTGCAGTGCTTTATACACTGTAATAAAGCTGTAGTCATATTTGAAGAAAAACGCTATTTAAAAATTCCATTCATAATCTTGAACAACTTGCTTTTTTCCTTTGACTACATTTGACTATATTTTTGTTTAATCATATTCGCATTTTCACTGGCAAATATTTCGATATTTTCCTTCATTCATTAAATGTTCTTTACAGAATCTATATAATTTGTTGCTGAAGTTATTGTGTAAGAAGTAGTTGTAAATATTTTCAATATAACTACCACAGGGGTTTATTAAATTAAATTTTATGTAATTAATCAAAAATAAGAGCAAATCAATACAGTGTTAAAAAAGAGTTTTTAAGAGTCGAATAACAAACATAAAAGCATATTGATAAACACATTTATATTTGGTTAAATCATTGTCTAAGATTTATTTTTAAATATTTAAAAGTATGTATCAAAAATAATTAATATATAATTTTATATTTCTTTAACTATCTCACAAATCTAATTTAAAACGAATAATAAACATCGAAGAAAATTTACAAACTAATCTCTTTCATATAGGTTGAGGATAGATGAAGAGAACAAATATATGTAAATCCCATCAAATCTTACTGTAGAATATCTGCTCGTCTATCATATTAAACTCGAGCATATCTATTTGTTTGTGTGGTCTTTTTGGGTGCTTTCTAGTAGAACGCTTATGCCGCTGCTTTGGCTGCTCAACGAGCCATTAAACCATTTACTGATACAGCTCCTCCATAAACAAACACACACACACATAGACACACACAGACACACATACATTAATTAACATGTGTGTGTGCAGTCGCTTTTCTTGTTATGGCAAACACTCGGACGCGTTTTTGCCTCGATGCTTAGACGACGACACATTTTGCAAAATTTGCAATTTGGCATTGTTTACTTTAAGCCACTTGCGCAGAGAGTGGAGACAGAAACATATTGCGAGAGAGGGGGGAGAGAGAGATAGAGAGAGAAGATAACCGGCTAGTCAAAAGCCGTCAAATTGTCAGAGCTGTGGCTATTTTGACGCACAACTCAATGGCCATTTAAACTGTTGGCATTACAAATGTATTACCATGGCTTTTATTTTATGCCTGGTCTGTCTTTCTTGCTCCACAGAGACTTTGTCGCCTTGGCATCCAGCTTCAGTCAAAAGAAAGTAGCAATTAAAACGGCTCATTGCAAAAAAAAAATAAATAAATAAATAAAAATAAATAAATAAAAACCATTGCCAATAAGAGATGGAAGAGACAGATGATTTGGCTAATTAGGCAGGCCAGTTGTGTGGCTGGCATGCTTCGATCTGAAGAGAATGTCTAACTGTGCTCTGCACAACTGGAACGAACATCTCCTCCTCGTGTCAACTCAATGTTTTGTTTGTTCTTGGCCCCGACATGCGATAGAATGCCAGTTAACAATGTAGAAATATGCTAATACATGCCATTGAGTATGCCATAACTGCGATAACCATCAGCTGCTGCCCCACCTCCTCATCCTACTCCTCCTCCAGCTAATGTATATTAGCCATGCTTTTCCCGTTCCCAGTCCCCGGCAAGTCACGTCACTTAAGAGGTGCCCGGAGCCCGGAGCCCATACATATGCATAAGTGTGAACATATTTCAGCTAATCACGAGGCGGAAGAGTCAAGACCCTCAACTGTCTCTAGTCTCTAGACACAGGGCAAGTGCATGCACCGCCTTTAGGTGGCAGCCCAACCCTAGCTTTATGATCTGCAGCGACTTCATGCAACTTTGTTGCAACATCATGTAAATCTACATAAGTGCTTGATACGATCCACAGATATTTTGACAGCACAATGTCAAAATTCCCCAACCGGACTCCCGGACTCTGGCAATCATGTAGCGTTCATTAGCTGCTTGGATAAGTGCTATAGAAGAGAGAACTCGACTAGTAGATACCCTATACACAATTTGTTAGCTTAATGTTTTTATATTTACGGTAGAAAACATAACACCGAAAATCACAATCTGTTATGGTTTTTTTTTCACAAGAATCAAATAAAATTATAATCTGTCTTTGTAAGGTTTTTTTTTTTTAATAATAAACCTTTTAGCGCAGCTCTAATCTTTACCTAACGATAAGGTTGTTATCGATATTTTGGAGCTTTTTATGCAAATAAATTGGTTTCATTCCAGAGTTGAGTCGCTAAAATAAAATAGCACTGTAATTAAATAAATTACCTCTGCTTTATGAACGGATGCTCATGACATTCCCAAACGACAGATGAAAGATCCTCAATCATTGCATAATAAGAAAATTAAGCCCATCCCATCAATTTTATTGAATATGCGTGCTTAATCGTTTTATATGCCCTATACAAACATAAGATACTCTTTCACCACACAGAATATTAAAGCAAATCTCAGACAACTAATACAGAAGGCCTTACTAAGCTCTACGCGGATTATAAAGCTACTTTTTCCTGGTATGCATTTGGCATAGCTCCAAGTAAGATTTCCAGTTTCTAATCAAGTAAGATAACTGCAAACTGATTTTACATATTTTTTAAGCAATTATAATGATACATTAGCCAAAGAACATTTGCTCAAGATTATTATAGATTATGAACGCAATTTCTTGTTGTATTCTGCAGAAAACGCTTTATCTGCTCAAACCACGAAATTTGTAGAAATCACTTTAATCTTCTTCATAGACGAGTTTAGCTGGTATGCCGCACGATGACATGGCATATTTAAGTAGTCGTATCAAAAGCAAAGGAAATCAACTCCAAGAATTATGATGTTAAGCGCACAACTGCAGAAAACTACTTAATTTACACAGATAAACAACAACAAGAACAACTACAATAACAACAAACAGAGATTGTACAAGTTGGCAAGTCCAAGACTCAGCTGGAGTCGGAATTGGAGTCTTTTGATGATGAATGGGGCCGTGGCCAAACTGGCTGGGTCACAGTCGTCAGACACGTTCTGGCGTGGCACGCGGCATACCACAGCAGCTGCAGCAAAGACAGACTCAGAGACAGAGACAGAGACAGACATAGAGACAGAGAGAGAGACAGAGAGCGACACGGAAACCGGAGATATCTAATACGCTGTGATTTTTCCGACAATTTTTCCAACGGCACTGCCGGTGAAAAACCAGTTATTTGGCCTAATCATGTAGACGTCGCAGATCGGCTTAGAAGCCTAGAGGCGCGTTCGCGTCGCTAATTTAATTAGAGGCAGGGCAAACGGAGCCCACTTTGCGACGGATTCCAATCGCATATTGCTTAGAAAGTTAAGAGACTACACTCAGAAAAACTTCCACAGTTTTCTCTTTAACACCCAATTTGCAATTCTTTAAAATAATTCATGCTTTCCAAAATCGACCTTTGAAATTTCAGTCATATGAATTGAAGGAAAATACACAATTAATTAAAAAGTAGTCATTAAAATCATTCTCAGGGTGAAACGAATTTAAGTTCTGGTTTAAGTATGCCAAGTTCCGGTAAAGAGTTTATTTTTTTTGCTAACTATTTTAAGTACTCGGTTCCGCATTGAAACCACACAGTTCTGGTATGTTCAAGAGAAGAGTTTGGTTCTAATTAGTTAATTACGCTTGACAGTTCCGATACAGGTGCGAAATGTTCTAGCTCTTAGTTAAATTATTGATTTTAAGTTGATTTAGTTTAAGTCAAAGATCAGTACGGTTTTTCCAACTTGAATAATAAATAAGCATGTTTTAAGAACGGTTTTAAAAGTAGAACAGTTGTTCTTAGCCTTTCTCGGAACAGTCTTAAAATTTAAAGCGATTTTTATTCTCTAGTCTATGATTTACGACCCCGACTGACAACATTCTCCAATTATTTCTCCAAGTGCAATTTTACCACCAGCTAACGACAATCAACGCAATCGCAACTTTGAGCCGGTCTCAGCTCAATTTTGGACAGCTTTTGGCGTGGGCCACGAAAGGCATTCGTTCAACTTGTGGCACACATTTTGTTATTGTGGCATTTCTCTCAAGCATTGTATTTTTTCATTGTCGCGCACTTGTTTATTTTTTTCTTTTTTTCTTTTGGGGTTAATTGAACCGGGTCGCCGTTTCTCACTAACGGCCTCTTGCTAATTTGAATAAGTCACTAAATTGAGAGACGGAGAGAAGAGATCCCAAGGCGATTGCCCGATTGCTCAGTGGCACAATAAAGCGAATAAGCCTTAATCTAATCACAATTGTAAAATTGTATTATGACCATGATGATACAGAGTGCTTAGATTGTCAAGAGTATTTATTTATTCATTTCTATTTTAAGTGATGCCATGCATCACAACCGTGACGCGGCATCGTTCCAATTGATTGCGTCATGTTAACAACATATCATATGCCATGATTAATACGTGCTCAATGCACTTCACCATCATTAAATAATTTTCGAGTCTTGGTCAGCAAAAATTCAACGGAAATTAACTGATAATGTGGGTTGCATACACATTGTCAACTATTTCGAAAACTGATTCATCTACGTGAGTTTGGCTCAAGCAAATATATTGCTTAAAAAAATAAGAACTACTACAACTCAACACAACGGAAACCACAAACATAATCTTGTTTGTTAAGCAGGAAGAAACAAAAAACAGAAGCTGAATATAAATAACTATTTAAAAACGAAATTTTAATGCTCTAAAAATAATCTATAATCAATTTAGGTAAAACCACAATTAACAAGTTTTTCTGGAAAGAAAAAGTTGTGCTTAACGAGCCGAAAATCGAACACTGTCAATGATAAACTGAAACTTTCTTAAAATTCTTGCACTGCATAAAAATTAAATTTTTTACATATTCCTTTCTTTATAATAAATTAATATTGATCAATATCAATATCAAATTTTGCAAGCAAATGATAAAGAAAAATACATCAAACTTTGCGATTATCATAAAATACCCTGTCGAAAAATCGTAAAAATGTTATAAAAAGCACAAAAATAATAGTTACTATCGTTGGTCTTAATCATTTTTGAGCTTTTCCAGAAATAGCTAAATTAAAAAGTGAGTAAATATTTATTTAGTAAATATTAAATGACGGGAAGCGCACATGATAAGATTATAAGATGAATCGCCTCCATTCGAGTTATACCCAAAATATAAAAACGGAATTTACTGTAAAAATTATTGTTCTTTTATGATTTGCGCCAATAAAAATTTCAAATATTTGAAATGATTATTAACAAGCAATCAAAAATAAGTGAAATTGGGTCAGATGAAACATGAAGCCTCAATAAAAATAAAATGTGGCTAACTGTTTGACTCATCTATAGCAAACCAAGGGCTTCATCTTCATATGGCATCATCATCAATAACAATCAATTGGCTGTGACAAATTGAACTAGACAACTGCGAGTTCCTATAACTAAAATCAGTAAAATGAAAATGAAAAATTTCCAAGCAAGAGTGCTCTAGTCGTGAGAGCTCGTCCGTGAACCCAAATCATTACCTTTGATAAGTCGTGCTCGTCTTAGAACAAGACTCCGACGTCCTCCGATTCCCCCGGTGTTTCTTAACCGATATTTAACAAGTTGTTACACATAGATACATCGATTAGAAAGACAAATCTTAAAAATGCTGGTTTTTAGTGCTATTGGAAATCAGTCTGAATCAATGTTTCGGAATGTTATCGATAAAGTGAACGTGATTTGCCTGTGATATACAAGAACTTACTCAAAATTCTCAGTCTCTAATTCAGAAATTCTCTGAAATCGTTGGATCACACAGGCAAAGAGATTGACATGGTTAGATCGACTCGTTTGTTGATGCTTATCCAGAATTTATATATACCTTGTGCGGCTACAGCTGCCACATACATACTTTTGCAGAACTTTATACCCTTTTCAGATTTTGTCAATGCGTTCAGGCTACGAAAATGAAACACAAACCCAAAATGTACTTATTTTGCAGTGCAAACTTCTCCATAAAAAGCCACAGATGATGTCATTGAGTAAACTGAGCGACTTTTATATGTATCCCCACACGTATTAGGCTTGTTTCTCTTTGCTTAGTATTTTTTCTTTACTCTTTTTGCATTTTATTGCGCGCGACTGTTTTAATCATTTTTTCTTCTTGTTTTTTATTTATTTTTTTGGTAGATTTTTAACGCAAACATTTTTGAGATACGAGTGACGCGAAGCCTTCTACAAATTTGTTGCTAGGGTCTTGGTGTAGATACACACATATATATATATATATATAACTCCATACGACTTTTGCGCTAATTCAATTGACAGCACAAAAGAGCTACAAAAAATATAAAAAAAAGCAGAGAAATGAATTTTGACAGTGGAGTTGAGTTGAATTTTGGGAAACCAGTTCGCAGATCGGTTTCAATGTTCCCAAAGTTTCGAAAAGCGATTTTCTCTCTGTCTCTTAATTTGTAGAGGAAAAGGTGCGTCTTAAATCAACATTAAATTCATTAACTGTATTAATGCAATCAAATTCAATTGGCTCATTGAGCCAAATATATAAAACTGTGATGTGTTTTCTCTTTAAGGGGCAGCAAATGACAAATACGAGAGATATGTCTGTCATAGCTGCAAGTTGCTGCTGATGTAAAAGTCAGTAAATGATTCACTTGATTATGAATGAATAACTGAATTTATTGAATAGGATTGTTATTGGCCATCTAAATGACTAACAGGTTGCTTAAAAATTATATTTTATATTGAAAAATGATTCATAACATGCATTAATTTTGCCAACTGCCACAAACCTTTTTTTTTTTGCCAGATGTTAATCAAAGAATTCGGCAAAAGATATGTCAGCTCAATGCGCAATTTGATAAGTCGAAAGTTTTGACTTATTATAAATTCTCTCTAAATTATTTGCAAAATGTACTTTGCCTTGCTACGTATCTCTAATCGATTCTCTAAATTTGGTATAACTCGTTAAACTGGCATTGTTTCTACCCGCTTTTGTTGTTGATAACAGCAGCAGGCAGCCCTAAAAAATATGTCGGTTAAAAACACATAAATGTTAACATTGTTTACGTAGCTGTCAATTATTGACAAACTGGTTTTTTGTGTACACAAGTATATGGAATACGCATACACACTTATATATACATATATATTTATATATATATATATATATATATTTATATAAATATACAAGTACCTACTGAACTATTTGCTCTCTTATCTGAATGGAATTACACTGAATATAGGCCCAGTGAACTGAAGCAACTCGTCGAGATTGACAAACAAACTTGCGGCTCATCAATTGCGTCATGGATCGCCCATTAAATATGAACTACACTACACAGAGAGAAAATGTTGCACTGAAATTAAGCTGAATAAACCCAAAGCAAGTATTCGTAATTGAAATAAAACATACTTGATACAAAAGATATATTTAAATATACAATTAGTATCATGCTACCCAAGGTTTTTATTGGCTAAGTCGAGTCGTTTATTGATGCTGATCAAGAATATATATAATTTAAGGCGTCGAGGATGCTTTCTTCTGCTTCTTACATAATTTTGCACAATTTCATTATACCCATTTGACTCATTTTCAATGTTCTACCCTGAAAATATCGTTAAAAAAGTGGCAGTGTTTAATTACTAGAAATAAGTGAAAACCACCTAATGAGTTACAAAAGCGGCCTTTTATGTTAATTTTCGCGCTGTGCACGAGAGTTAATAGACATAATCTACATATGGTATACATATGGTATATATAGTATGTCTGACTGAGTGATCTAATGAAAATGTTGAGCTTAGGTTTCGAGTCGGGACTGAGTCATCAAAGAACCTAGGCTGACATATCACATGCTCAATACTTTTAATCAATGCAAATTAGCGTGATATCAAACATATTGTTCAGAACGCATCAAGCTCGTGATAAGTTAAGGTCTCATCTACCACAGTGAAGCCGCATCTAATGAAACTAACCTTCAACACTGTCCACGCTTCGTTGCTGTTCTTTTGTGGGAAAACTCTGGCCATCAAAATTGATCGCTGTGAGTGTTAAAACATTCATTAGTATATATGAGTACTTTAACTGACATCAGACACACTCATACTCACACACACTTACATATACATATGAGTATAATGAAAAACAAAAAACGTGTTCGCATCGTGCAACAACTGCAAATTTATTGTCAAGTGAGTACTGATCTTAAATTATGCATTCAAATACAAATGAAAGTAAAACTCGCATTGAAACCTGGCGCTATACAAATTGATATATATATATATATATAAAATAACCGACTGCTGGGCCCCTAAACAACATATGACATCATTTTTTTTTAGTCAAACAGCGAGGCTACAACAAAATACCAAACAAATGAGAAAAATAACATAATAAAATACAATTTGTTTGGAATGCAATGGAGGAGTTGTTAGCTAACTCGAGGAATTATTTCTGCTTTTTTTCTTTGGCTTCCTCGCTGATAATACAATTATCGCCTATTATGCAATTTGCGTGAAAATATTTGAGACTTTATTTTCCAGCTACCACACGTAAGGTAATTTGCAAATTGAAGATGACTCATTGGCCCAAAGAAAACGTGACTTTGGATCGCACTTCGTTTTGCTTTGCCAATATGTGACCACAAAAGATACTGTATGCATTGTATATCCGTTAGGAACCCAACCCATTTCAAAAGCTAATCCGAAATTCGCAGAAACCAAACATCTTTAACTCGAACCCACATCTACCGAGTGACAGCGTTTGAATTTTGGTATTTCTTAGATAGATTGAATTAAGATTTAAGGTCACTTACCAATATTAACAATTTTGATGCCCTCATCCTGAAGGAATTTCAGGGCAACCGATACGTTCTCCAATTTCTGGCTACGGAATGTTGGACGTTTATTGTATTTGGGCAGACGCTTCTGTGAGAGCACCTCGATGAGGGCAATCAGACGCAGTCCATCGGACAGATCCGTTTCCAGATTGTTGATGGAACGATCGATGGTCTTCAGATGCTCATTGGCCCATCGTGTGAACGTGTTCTGTTGAATTTTCTTCCATTGCGCATCCTCGGCTAAATCCCGTTCGGCCTCCATATCTTCGTCAAAGTTCTCGTCGTACTCTTCCGACTGCTGATGTTGCTGTTGTTGCTGCTGCTGCTGTTGGTAATATTCGTTAGTTGTTGATTGGCAACAAGTGGGGCAGGATATGAAAATGGAAATGTGGACAGATGGGACAGATGGACACGTGGACCACATGGACATGTGTGAGATGACATGACAGTTCAGTGTGGGTGGCTGGGGCTTTTTAACTACGAAAACCACTTAATGCCATATGCAATAAATGGAAGCAAGTAAAACTGCGCTCGACTAGCAAGTACCCTGTACCCAAGCCTAACAAATTATTTAATATTCGTGAGTTATTAATTGGAATTTTTATTTGAAAACTTGTAGCTTACAAATATCAAAATCCATTGAAATATTTTGAAAAAGGTGTTTATTCTCTTGTGAAGAGTTTAGGAGAGAAAAATAAATACAAAAAAACAAACAGAAATATCTGTAAAATGCATTTTTTTTCTCATTTTCAGAGTTTTAAAGGGAGGAAAAAAAAGTAAAAACTAGGGAAATAGGAACTAGGGAACACATAAAACGAACCCAAAGTTACAGTATTATATATATATAACATGGATTAATAAAAATCTCGAAATTTTAATCAATTGCTTTGAAATTAAACAGACAATAAAATGAAATTGATGCTGATCGAGACTATTTGGATGTGGAGACAGGGTATTTACAAAATAAAGTTCTGCCTGACAGTGCCAACAATTGAGCGTGGCAACTTGTATTCGATACAAGCTTTGGGCGTGGCATTGGACACATAGCAACGCAGGCATGTTCCACTTTTATACACACACACTCACACATACACACACACACACACTCAAAGAGCAAAGTTGGAGTGTGCATTGGGACAACTTTCCACACACACAAACGCATCTTCAGGCAGGCCACACTGGCTTATACAAATAGAGTCGCCACGAAATTTGCCTACGCTAGCTCTAAAGCATTTCCAACTGGAAAACATAACAAAATTCAATGTGGCAAATAATACACTTTTTTTAATCGCAAAGATTCTAAAAAGAAGAACACACAACAAAAGAGAAGCTCGCCAACTGCAAAGGAGTTGAATGCGAAGCAAAAAGTGAGAAAAAAAGAAAGATTCGCGTGCCAGTGCCACAAAAGTTTGACCGAATATATATACATATATATAATGCATATATACATATATATATATATATATATATATATATATGGATATATAGTTGTATAGATGTGTGTTTGATTCTGTCTGCGTTTGTTGGTGTGCGTGAGTGTTTTGATTCTGTGTTGTCGTCTGGCCGGCAACCAAAATAGAGTAGGTAGCCAGCAGTGCTGGCCTTCTGGCTATTTAATAGCTGACTCTAGCTCTTTGATAAGCAAAAATGATGAATATGAGAACAAAAACTTAAGAACCAATCGTTGGCCAGCAGAGCATATTGAAGTCAGAATCAATACTCTGAATACAAGTTTCTGATTACAACTATTTAGCGGCTAGTTATTGTTTTTTTTTTTTTAACTTTTTATGCTGTCAACACTTATTAGCCGGCAATCCAATGCAAAAGGGCTGACAGAAGAAGAAAGTGGAGCGACGGCGAGAGCGCGGAGAGAGGACAACTTAATTCGTCGCAACGCTCGTTGCGCAGCGTGTGAAGTTCATTAACATTTTCATTAATTCGAAATTGCGAAATGTTCGCACAATTTGAAAGAAATGTTGCAATTAAAAAACAAGGTCTCCTTTACCAAAAAACATTAAAAAAATGCTAAAGCAAAGCTGAAAAGGCGACTCCAATGGAAGCCCAAGCACACACGCACACACACACACACACACACCTGCACTTGTTGATTGAGTTCGCTGTTGTTGTTGGAGTTGCTGTTGTAGTTGCTTGTTGGCTGCTGGGCGTAAAAACTTAAATTGCTAAAATTGTTGTTGTTGTAATTTGTATAAGCACACGCGACGTTGTTGTTGTTGCTCTGCGGCTGTATATTTGGCGGGTTCTTTCTGTAGTTGTTGTGGTTTAGAAACAATGTCGCCTGCGTCTGCTTTTGACTGTTGTTGTTGGTGCTGGTGCTGTTGCTGTTGCCGTTTGTATAATTCGCGTTTTGTTGTTGACTGATATTTGTTGGGTTTCTTTGCCGCTCGTCGCCGACAGCTGCGTCGTTACTGCTGAGCGTACCGCCGTTAACTAAAACCAACTGCTGCTGATCGCTATACATTTTGATGGCCGGTTTCCCTGTGGTTGTCTCTGCTAGTAAAGTTTTTGTTGCTGTTGGATCTCCCACTGTTGATCAGAGAGCGGCGCTATCACGCTTTTGCTTCTTACTTGTTTTTGTTTATCGATGTATTGCTCTCTCTCTCTCTCACTCACTCTCTCTCTCTCTCTCTCTCTCTCCCTCAGGCGAGCGCTCTCTTGAATGGTCGTTCGCTCGTTGTTTCTGCTGCACTCGATCACTCTCTTTCTCTCTCGTTCTGTCCGTTGCTTACAAAAAATTCCTTTGCTTTGGCGCTCTTGCTTACACTCTCTCAGCTGCGCGCATTTTACACTCTGTGCAATAAGTAAACGTTCATTTAGCATTTTATAGCATCAAAAAATATTTAGAATTTATTTGTATGTATTTTATTTGTTGTGTGTATATAACATATATATATTTTTGTACACATATAAGTGTGTAACAGTTTGCTTAATTTGAGCGACTTTATTGTCATGTTAAGTAATAAGTTTAAAGTAAATTGCCGATTCTAAGTAATTAAGTTGTAAATAGCGAGAATAATTCAATAGAATATGCTTTAAGCCCCCTCTATAATGTATTCTGGAAACAGCCCTGATACACAAACAAACATTGCGATGACCGGTTTGTTTTTTTTTGCCTTTGTCTTTTTTGTTGATTTGCTTACCGGTCTTTTGCTTGCATTCCCACTTCTTCTCACGCTCTTTTTATCCCTCTCTCGCTCGCTCTCTCTTTTCCATTCTGCACTCTCTGGCATCGCCTTCAAAAATTCTTGACCCTCTGCCACTCACGCTCTCAGTGCCATTTACACTCTGCCCAAAACGTTGGTATGCGTGCATTATAATTAAAGTATTTTATTCTCTTGCTGAATTTGTTATAAATACATAAACAAAATAACATATATTCTGCTGCGTACGAAAAAATAACACCAAAACAAGAGCAATTTTTTTAATAATTGAGTTATTTAAATTTGAATTGATAACAGTGCTTTTTTCTCTTGAATACTGCTTATAAGCGCGATATTTAGTACAGACATTAAATAATATTTATACATATTTTATATGACTGACTCCGGCTTAATAATTTACAACTTCGCCTCAAAGTATGCAATTTATTTGGCAATAAACTGAAGGGGCTCAAATGAAGGTTATATATTTGATAAAGAATTCTTATTCCCTTTATACCATTTATGATATCGAATATAAATATGGATTTGCCTACATCATTTAAGTGATGAGTCAAAAGTAATCAGTTAGCAATTCGAGGAAGGCTCACAAAATAAATGTGGCTAAACTCTTAAATCAAAGCTTCACATTGTTTTTAAATAATAAAAATAATACATATATTTTTATGAATCATTGAACAATGTTAAACGGCATAACTTTAATTTATGCCTCAAACGTTTCTTTCCGAAAGCTTCGTTGATTCCACGTCTGCTAAAGTCTCACAGTTTTAAAGATAACAGAAAATTCCTTATATTCGGTATGCAATTGAATATGATTCATGCACTCAAACACTCTAAATAAAAACAAATAAATGTAGTCAAATATTTGGCATACTTGCGAATTTTGCTTTTGGCAATCACCTTCTTAGGGAGAGACAGAGAGGCAGAGAGAGGGAGAGAGAGAGAGAGGCATACACAAATGCAAGCTGACATTTGAATGAGCGAAGCAAATGTGACCTTCTCAATATGGTTAGGAATTGTTAATTTTAGCCAAATTAGTCAAATCGTAGCAGCAACTTGAATACTGATCAGCTGATCGGTTGATCAGTTGATGAAAAGTTGAATTGATCTGCCTCACAGAAATCCTTCGATGCTCGTTGCCACAAGGGAGTGCCAATTTGGGTGACCATTTTAAGCAGTCGACTCAACTGACTGACCTTAAATTGCCAGCAACAAATACACTTAGAGAAAAACTAAGTTCAATGTTGGCATGGCAACGACAAATTGCTTTTCAAGATTTCTCTTTTGAATTTTTAGATTATTGGGAAGAATTCACTTAGTCAATCACCGAAAAACCTTAAAAAAAATATGGCAACAATAATCAAAACCATACAAATAATAAACAATTTTTCTCCAAGTGTTGCTAAGTAGCTAACAACTTGTCCTCATATGGAAATCTAAAACAGTCGCCTCGTACCAAAAATGGTGCCAACAAATACAATGTGGAAAACGTGAGGCGCCACTTGCGTCGACTTTTCTCGGAGGTGGGTAGGATAGTGGTGGGGGGGTTCAACATGAATCAGCGCACGTAGTGTAATGAAATGCTAAATAAATTTGCACTTCCATTTTAATTAATTTGAATTTATGTGCAACTAAATTACACATCACAAAAACAGCCAACAACAATTTTTACAATCTCTCTCTAAAAATAAATAATTGACAAAATATTTTGGTTGTTTTTATATGAAAAGGTAATGTAAGCCAGATGTCCTCCAATTTAGCTAGATGCATAAGAATATATGGAAAATAGTGAAGCAGATGACGAAATTGTGGATCCGTTTATAGAGAAAAAAATTACAAGCCACTGAACTGGTTAAAGAACCTTGAATCAAATTGATTGACTTCTTTTTTCATAGAATGATTTTTAATGTGATTAATATTCTTCAGTTAAAAATATTGCAATAACTTTGCTTTTGCATTGTTTTCCTCTGTGTGTAGGACAGGTAATATAGATGACGAAGTTTATGTTTTATTCGACAGTTGGAAAAAAAAAACCAACTCACTTTGCGTGATGCCATTTTGAGCGTTTTTGTCTATTTTTGAATGTTTGCAAGTGAATAATACTTTTTTGTTATATTTTTGTTGATTATAATACTGATCACTAATCACCACAATGCCTCGGTCTGGGCTAAACACGTTTTCAACACACACACACAGCTGATTTGTATATCCGTATATATATATATATATATATATATTTTATGAGCTGCGCGCTTTGTTTATTTATTTGTTGTACTTTTGATTATTCACTTGGGGACTTGACTTTGGGGTCTGCATTGGGAAACTAGTATGCGTTTTTCTTGTTCTTCTTCTTTTTATTTGTCACCGCCTTCGCTTTGTTGTAATAATAATAATAATGTTCATGTTCTGATCGTCGCAGTTTCTCAGTTCGACTGAGTTGTGTTCGCCTCCTTGCTCAATGTTTTTATGTGCGGGGCACCAAATGCGCGCAGCTCTTCTTCTTCATTCTTTCTGTTCGCTCAATTTCTTTATTATTATTTTTCAGAATTTCTACAGCCGCGGCCAAAAGCATAGCAACAGTTTTGAGTTGGGGGCCACAATAAAACTTACCAAATATGGACAAATATGTATGGACTTTTTTTATTTGAATTAACCCGGATTATTTTTATCTTATCAATTGAAGAAAATATTTGTGGCAGTTTTAGATCTATGGTTAATAGTTATAACTAACCCTATAGATATAAATGCAAAAAAAGAAGGTTTCCAATTCACAAACAGATCAAAAATTTAAATTTTGTACTCAAATTAAATCCATACTTTGTCAAAATCCATCCCAGTTTGAAATTCTAAGGCCGTTGCACGAATATTAACTCATATTACTCATATTAATAAAGCTATTATACCGAGAAACGGTAATACTGGAATTCATATTAATAACTATAATTTTGTACACGTATTGTTTTATATATTGTAATTATTTTTAAAACCAAGAATGATTTCTTATTATCAACAAATATTCAGAAATGGATTGTTATTAAAAACGTAATAATTTTCTTAAATATGTATTAAAATGTTTGACTAAAAAAGTTTCTAATAAATTGGCAACAGGTGTAGTGATCATCAATACATAATTTCTTCAATATTTGCTGTTTGTTTTGTGTTGTGTTTTGGTGTTTGCCAGCTGACGTCGGCGACAACGTCAACGTCAACTGCGACTGCGACTGCGACTACGACTGCGAATATGACTGTGACGCTTGCGGCACTCTTGATTCTGTTCAACGCCATTTGGCAGGAGCAGCAGCGATATTTGTTGGTCCCCCCCCCACTCTCTCTCTCTTTCTCTGGCACCTTCTCTCCCTACTCTCAACTTGATGATTTTTGCGCGCAGCTGATTTTGTTGTTCTTTTATAAATAGATATTTCTATGTATTATTGTTGTTGCGCTTGATTTTAAACAATTAAAAGCGGCAAGCATGCTTTTGATTGTTGCCAATTGCAAAAAATCGCACTCAAGTTCATATTGTCGTTTTGTCTACCTGCCCCATGTGCCAGTCAGCCTCCCCCACCCCTTTCACTCGTGACTCATTGCAACATAATTTGTACTTGAAATCCACAAAACAGATTGGCATTAAAGTATATAATAATAATTTTTATATTTTTTCAATTTTTTTCTTAATTTTAAATAGTTTAATTGAATTAAAAGAGATTAAATCTTTTCTTTTCATTCGGTTAGCAACGCGAATCATATATATAAAGAGGACAGGATCGCTGGCACTTCCCCCCTACCCCGTTGAATACCCCAAAAACCATTTGTATAACAACAAAGAAGATTAAGTCTTCATAAAAATATGAAATAAATTGTGTGAATGCTTTGCGGCATGTTTAGACTTAGTTGATGACTAGTGTTAGTCACTACATCATAACATTTCAATTTTATTTTGAGTCATCACTTTGCGAGTTTGCATTTTTATTATAATCATATTTCTTAGATAAAAGACTGCGTTTTAGCTAACATTCCACTATGTTCATTAATTATTTCAAATTACTTCAGATAAGAAAGTACAACTATTTATTTATATTATTTTTTTTTAGGTACTTTTTTTATCAAAGTAGAGCCTAATAACACGTATATATAGTGAGTTTAGTCGGAATATCTAATCACAAAAGAACTCATTCTTTCACCGATTTTTCAAAATTTTAGAAGTATTTTAACACGTAAAAGTGAAGAGAGCCAAACAAAACTTTTTACTTATTATGGCAACTGTATGATATAGCAATCCAATATGTATACTCTACTTCGCTTAGCAACCGACAACTTGACATGTCTATATCGTCTGGTCTGCTGATGCTGATCAAGAACATATATAATATTTATAATACTCATACCAACGGTAGTCCTACATTTTCATAATACTTAAAACATCATACTACGCATAACTGTTGTGGAAAACATTATAAATGTTAAGCCTAAAAATTCTATACATAAATTAATTTAAGAATTTTAGTTGCCAAATTTTTCGCGTGTTTCTAAATATTCAATTAAAAAAAATACAAATTTATATTAGTTATAATTTTGCATGCTACATTTTATGGCATGTCAGCAGCTGTTTATCATTTGATGTTTGCGCTGCGTATTCGGGCCAACTCGGCGTATACTAAATACTTAATATTCACGTGCAACCAATTGGCTTTAAGTGCCTCATTCCCGCCACATCTCCCTTGCTCTCTCCTCCCTCTCTCTCTCTCTCTTTCCCTCTCTCTCACTCTGTCTTGCTTTCTCTCGTCTGTACTTTTTCGATATATCCAAAAATAAAAACCATTTTATACTTCAACACAATTGCCAAACGTACAAATTTTCGCAATATTTCAAATCTCTGAATGTTTTAGTTCAACATAAATCGAACGGCTTTTTTTCAATGCTGGAAACTTGTTATACCCTTCCCAAGGTTATTATAATTTTGTCGTATATCTTATTGCAGACAATAAATATGTAGGAGTCAGCCAGATCGGATAACAATATAATATAGCTACAATAGGAGTGATCTGTTAAAAGATATGTTCTTGTATAAACAACTCTTGTTTACCAACTTATCCTGACCAAAGTCATCAGTTATATTATAATAGTTCGATAGAAAATCATCAATATCGGACTACTATAACATATAGCTTTCATAGGAAAGATAAGTCAATTTAATAAACTTATACTGATATTTAGTTATCGATAGTTTCACTATGGTCTGGAAGGGTGTGCAATCTTCAACATGCCCAAGATAGTTTTTTTTTCTCTTGTTGTGAATAAATTTCATGAATTTCATTCCAATTTGGCACTCAGGTGTGTCGAGGCGTGCAACTGTTTCTAAAATAAGATCAACTTCAACATCTGGCGCTACATTTCGGACAGACTGAAATCACTTTAGAAGTGTAGAAGTTCCAGTGCAGGGGCTTGTCAAAAATTGTTTCACAAAATGGCAAACAAGTATTTTTTCAACAAAATATATACTGAAAAGAAAATTGAGAATTTTCAATTTGCTTGCAAAATGCTATACACTTATATATATATGTACATATATATTTATATATATATACACACAGAAACACACACATATAGATCTTGGACGTATTATTCATCGCATTTTCTTCTAGTATATTTCTAGATTTTTGTCGCGTAATTTGCCTTGAAAAGGCAAAATCATTTCACATACTTAGACATTTTATGCATAATACTCGCTATGCACTAATTGAGTAATTATGTGGCGCTATATGTATGAGAAACACACGCGTCTATATAGTATATAGATGTATACGTATGCACGTTTTTGATTTTTTGTGGCCGCTCAAAAATGTTTTCCGATTGCGTATACGCCGCGTTTGCCTTGACGGAGATGAAAACACCGCACACTTCAAAGTCAGTGCAGCAACTGAAAAAGTCTTTTCGAAAATGCCTCAGTTATGGCCCACACACACACACGCACATACACACCCACACACACACACAGACAAACTTTAGCCAGAAGCATATTGCTGAATTTGAGAGGGAACAGAAAATTGCTTCGAAAATCTGTTTTCTTTTTTCAAAATTTCCATGCGACTGTCACACGAAACAAATATGTTTTTGAGCGTTGCCCATAAAGAATTCTTTGAACAAACTTATGACTAAGAGTCACGTCTTGTCTCATCTTGTCTCGTCTCGTCTCATCTTGTCTCGTCTCGCCTTCTCGTCTACCTGCCTTTTAATTAGAGCAGCCTGCTCTGCTGCGACACGTGTCTGGCTAGCCAGCAAAAAAGAGACAACAACAACGCCACTGACAATAACAACTGACAATGACACACTCGTAAATCATCGAAATGCCATCAGCATATTCAAGCTGACTCAACTCAATATTTGACTATTCTTCTCGGATATTTGTTGGACATTGGCCAAGCTTTTTATGAGCAGGACGCAATGGCACAAAAGTCTAATTAGTAATTACATAAAATTATGTGAATAAAATCGTGAATATGAGCTATGCTAATAAGGAAGTGTTAGGAGTGTGAACATTTTCTAAAACAATTAAATTAAAAACAAAAAATAAAAATATTTTAATAGAGGTAATTTCTTGAAATGGAACTTAACTGAACATATTCCAAAATTTATGATGTGCCTTGTACCTTTTTTTAGTTAGATGATTTCTTTGTCTATATTGGTCTTTTAAGAGACCAGTAAGTATTTTTTGGTTTATTGGAGACCTGGTGCCTTTGCCACTTTCTTTCTTTGTTCCTCAGTTATTGCTAATAAATTATTTAACATTTTTTTCAAACCATCGTTTCACAAATTTAAAAATAAAAAAATGGGCACTATTAGAAAATGCTTGAAAAATTGTTAGCTAACAATTGCTTTAATATAACTCCTATATGCATTTTTATCGATCGTTCACAGGCATATTTTTCGTATTCCACAAAATGTGCTCGCTGCTACTAGCTTTAAAAGATTTGCCTTTTCAAGGTGTATTGTGGATAGCCGTGAACCGTTGAGCGCTGCATTTGAACATCCTGCATATTGCCCTTGACTTCCAATGTGGCAACCGAATTATAGGGCAATCGATGGGAATACTGTGTGTAGTGTTGACCATTTATGGCAATGAGGTAGCACGAGTCCGTCACCAGTACTTGAACCGCAAATCTCTCTCCCGGGCGATACGGCGTAGTGCTCTGTTCCTCATGACCCCAAACATTGTAAATTTTGGAGTTGCGTATAATGCGCTTATGCGAGAAAAGTGACTTCATGTGGAAAGCGACATCATTTGTATCGTTGTTACACAAGAAGTTGATCTCGAACCTGCAATTGAATGGATATTTGTTATGAAAAGGATATGGGTTTAACACTCGATAAACTTACTCCTTGGATTTCTTTGGAATTAGGCCGCTAAACGTAAAGCTGTCGCCTACGTCAAGTTGGCCAACTTCGGCAAAATCATCGGCAAAACGATACATGGGCAACACATCAAAATAGACGTGAGGTGGTATCTACAAAATATATATATATATATATCAAGTGTTAAGCATGTTATCTACTTATTTATATTAGATTTCTTACCGCCGTTTCAAAGAAACTTTGTGGATAGCCCCGCACCATGGAGCTATGCATCCTTACTTCTCCCACGTCCCCCTTCACCTCTAGGAATCTGACTGCATCATAGGCTAAACGATGCGAATACGCTGACAAATGATGTCCATTTATCGCTATCAGATAACAGGTTTGAGTGACCAGCACCTGAATTGCGAATCTTTCACCTTGGCCAAGCAAAAAGGGCAGCGTTGCGGGAATTTCCTCACGACCCCATTTATTATGTATTTCGGTGTTAGTTATAATCCGTTGTTCAAAAAATCGGGGATTGATGTGCAACGCTACATCGCGATTATTATTGCCATGCACAAAGTTGATGGAGAATCTTTAAAAAAAATGCGAATTTCTAGTAAATAAAAGACTTAATTAACTTGACTAACTCACCTGTCGCAATTAAGGCTAACAAGTCCGGTAAACAAAAATGTAGCGCCTTCATAAAGCTGACCGATTTCCGTAAAATAATCCGCTAAATGAAGAAAGGATACATGTAGCTAAAGTGATTTTAAGAAATCTCAATAATTCACCTTCATCTATGGGTAATGTGTCCATAATAATGATGGCAGGTTCACCAACAACTGGACCTGAAGGCCTGTTGCCAGGATACGACTCAGCAGGAAGCAGTTCTGAAGGAACTGGATCAACGCTAGGATAAACTTCAGCAGGATAAGATTCATCGCCCGGATAGAGTTCAGCAGGAACTGCTTCAACGCCAGGAAAAACCTCAGCAGGCGTGGATTCAATGATAGGATCAATCACAGCCACAATTGGTGCTTCAATAATAGGAAAACTAGAAAATAAATGCATTCCATTGTAAAGTTTTGAATTGCCATCAGATGTGAAACAGCTTCTTATGAGTAACGGCCAAAAGTATGCTTTGACTTGTTGAAAGTTCTGAGAAAATGTTGCATACTTCAGCAAGTTGCAATCGAAGTTTTTACTGCTTTCATAGATACATGTATGTATTTACTTGAATATTAACTTACTTGTTGGGATCCGTCTTAGGCCTCAATGGAGCACCATCCTTTAGTTTGCAGTTGGGATATTGTGCCAAGTAAGTCATCACCGATTGTTCATCCACATTGGGATCGACCAGTTCGGCCGGCGTTATCAGCTGACGCACATCCAACCAATCATCTGCCAAGACCATGGCTTCGGTGGCATTCCGTACTGACTCCACGGGATTCCACAGTTCCCAGTCGGGACACAAGCCTGGCGCACAGGCATCCACCAAAGCGCCTATTGGCTTGCCTGTGGTCCAATCTTTGGTGAAGTTATTAATACACATATCGGGTATTTTCATTTGTATCCAAGTCAGTAGACTGCGAATAAAAGCAAAGCAAAGCATTATTAACTGCATTATAAGTACAAGATTCAAGCAAAGCTGCGATTGGTGATTTTTCAAATAGTGTTTGCAAGAGTGTTTAACTTACCGCTGCTTGGGTGTTTGAACCGATTCAGTTGGTGGCTGCTCTTTGTCATCGTCCCATATCGGCGTCGATATCGAGTAGTGCAGAATAAGCGTCCATATCAGACCCATTATCAGTTTCAAATTGCCGTCAACAATATTCGAAGCGTCTGCAGGTGAAGTTGAATATAACTGCTGATTTATGTGACAGAAGCTTTGTCTCACCAATATTCACAATTTTAATGCCCTCATTTTGGAAAAACGTCAGAGCAACCGAAACGTTCTCCAATTTCTGGACACGGAATGTGGGACGAGCATTATGAGGAGGCAATCGCTTTTGCGACAGCACCTCTGCCAGTGTAATCAAACGGAGACCATCCGACAGATCCGTTTCCAAGTTGTCCAAGGAACTACCAACTGTCTTCAGGTGCTCATTGGTCCACCTTGTGAACGTGTTCTGTTGGATTTCTTTCCATTGTGCATGCTCGCCAAGATTATATTCGGCCTCCATTTCGTTCTTGAAATGCTTGTCTTATCGATCCAACTTTGCTTTCCAGTTAGAAGCCACAGTTCAAATAAGTTAAACAGGATATTCAATTTATTATAAATATTAATATATCTGACTTTGATTTGGGGGCTTTTCCCTATCGCTGTTCAATATTAATGTTTTCGCTTTGGCGATTTATCATCGACTGAATTGTTTGCGGCTTTTAGCAAAATGTATTAATGCACTCAACCACAATCACTCTTTTTATACCCTGTACATATAGAAACTATTAGAAAGGGGATTTCAGACTACACAAAAGCTTGCAACAGTTAAGTGTATAGATTAAAATGACTGCAGCCACAAAATACTGGTTCACAAAATGTTGTATTTCATATTGAACTTAATTGGATTTTCAATTCTGCAAATTTCATATTAATTGACCACTTAGTATGCCATTTAATTATCCGAACAGGGTATGGAGTAGTCAGGCTCTGCCAAACCATTTTTTCTATTTAAAAGCTGTTATCAGCAAAAAAATTCTAAAAATCCAACACCTGCTATAAAGATACGAAGTATGACTAAAACTCAACATTGCAAGCAAATAAAAACTTTTTAGACGAAATTTGTCATTGTTTTATTTACAAGCTTATCAAAATTATGGAATTCAACTCTCTCTCTCTCTAGATATAGATTTAGCAAATTGGCATTCGATAAGCGGGGAAAATTTGACTGAATCATAGTCTTAAATAAAATTGAAAACTTCATTTGTCATTTATCTTTAAAGTTTTCCTTTTCGATTATGTAGAAATAATCTAATCAAGGCAGAGGTAATGAATAAATAGGCGACACCCTGTAGATTAAATCGGATAAGTGTGTACATAACCAAATAGAAAGACCCAAATACACACGGTGGAAAGTACAAATATTTATCAGAAAAATGCTCTCTTTTTTCAACATATCCATAAAACATTATTCATAGAGAGTATTAGAAGAAATTAAAGACATTTATGTGTGATGATAATGAACTTCGATTATAGTAAATTTGTATGAATGTCATGCATATAATAAGCACTTACATAATGATAAATCACTCAATAAATGTGACGTATTAGTCATAAGGAGTTTATTACAGAATTCAATATAGGTAATTACTATATAGAAAATAAATATAGAACACACTAAAGTATTGACAACAATTACAACTAATAATATAGTTAACAATCTAACTGACAATCTGCTGGTTTATGCCACATCGGGTATTCCCGCTGATAACGCGCCTTATCCATTCCCTGTAGTATCGCATATCCATGAACACATCTGGCACACCCTGTGCACAGGGCACCACAAAGTTTAGAATGCCTATCAGCTGATCATTGTAGACCAAGGGACCTCCCGTATCACCGTGACACCCTCCAACATTCATCTGCCTAAAGGCACACACATGACACGCATCCAGCTGGACATCCTTGTAATCCGCAAGTCGGCTTTCGCAATCTTGTCTGGTGATGTGTTGCTGCTTCACTCGTTGCAACCGAGTGGGCGTGGTACCGCCCGCCGACTGAGTGCCCCAGCCGGTAAAGACGAGATCCGCGGTGCCCTCGGGCCACGGATCCTTGGCAATTGGCAAGGGTTGAGTGAATGCATCGAAGATAATGCTTTCATTCAACTGAAGTAGTGCAATATCATTATGATACTTTGGCTGGTCGTAATTGCAGTGCATATAGATAGCAGAGAGGTAGTGCACAGCACCCGGTTCAGTGTATCGTAGGGTGCCAACAACTACCCTCAGTCGGTCCGCTGGCCAACCACCCACACAATGGCCGGCTGTGAGTATCCAACGCTCTGAAATGATGACTCCACCACACAAATGACTGCCCACTAGAGATTGCAGTGAGATTTGATAGGGTGCCTCGCCCTCTGCAGCATTCTGCCCGCCCACAATGAGCTCTACCGGACTGACAAGCAGTAGCAGCAATAGAAATATCAACGCAAATAGTTGTTTCATATTTAATATCCCAGTGCAGACTGAGCCAATCAAAAATTGGGCAGTGCCCAGACAGCCGAAAGTTATCTCAATATCGAATTTATCAGCAATCTGATAACCAGTGTATTGTGTATGGTCAATAAACTGATTTTTATATGGGTCTATTTGATAAATGGTCAAGGTTGGCAGTAGAAATTTCCCGACTGCGAAATACTCTGTTCTGGTGTAATAATCTTTTGTACCTGAAAATAGCTGGCCAATAGTATATTAGACAGGGCTGAAAATATTGAAATATTTTAAGACTTCATCAAGAATTCAGTAAATTAAATGATGTAACTTTTTAAATGTGAGGGATGGAAACTAATTTCATGTTATAAATAGTGCATATTTACAAGTATTACACTAGTTTACAATAGTTAAAATAATAATACACAAATTGGGACTTGTATTTTTTGGAATTTAGACATTGCAATATGCAATATGGAAACAAAAGAGCACATTTAAATACTTCGAATCGATCGAAGATCCTCTTACACACATTTGTCTGGACTTTTATCCTCAGAGCTCAATGTGTATTGGATTTTAGTATAAAAAAGATTTGTTTGATATAATTCACAGGCTTTGAATTTATTTTATGATCATTGCAATGCGACCGGGTCTTTTTTCCTCATCGCCAATAACTATTGTCTTCTGGACTTGGTGAACTATAATTTATGGGCTGTCTTCGCCACCATTCTAACACAGTTGTTCGCAGCAACAACATTTTACAATTTTAATGAATATTCGGTTATATCGTAAATCGGTATCTAATCAGTAGGAATAGCTATAACAATATATTCCAATCATAAACTGTCCAAAGTGTCTATAGAGTCTGTCTGATATGGACGACAGTAACTTAAAACCTACGATAAAACTTTGACCAAGTTAGCCTTTAGTCTATCTCTGTCAGTTTAACGAACAAGATGAAGTTGCTCAGCTGTTGCCTGATATTCCTGCTGCTTCAGGGGATGTCCTTAAGCAAACGTCTGTTAGAGCAGGATTCTGCTCCTTCCCTTTATATCAACGGACGTATTAAGGGTGGTCAGATAGCTGAGATTGGATTGGCCAAATATCAAGTCTCCCTACAGCCCACACTGGGCTCTCACAACTGTGGTGGGGCCATCCTAAACAATCAGTGGATCATAACTGCGGGACACTGTGTGTTTGGCTATTCAGTCGACAGAATAGTGGTGGTAACGGGCACAAATCAATTTGCGAAGCCAGGAAGTGTCTATTATACCTTGGAGAAGCATGTCCACTGCATGTACGATAATCCCTATATGCACAATGATATTGCATTATTGAAACTTACCCAAAACATAACCTTCAATGAGCTAACACAACCCATACCGTTGCCTGTAGCTCCTCTCAGTGAGGGTGCTGAGATTCTGCTCACTGGTTGGGGTGCCGAGGAACCCTATGGCGATACGCATCGCGATCTACAAAAGCTCATCATGAAGTTTGTGGAATTAAATCAGTGCATGGATATATTCAATCAGACAAGCTCTTTGGGAATCGGTCACATTTGCACCTTTTCCAAGGAGGGTGAGGGCGGCTGTCATGGTGACTCGGGTGGTCCACTCGTGAGCAATGGCCACCTCGTTGGCCTGGTGAACTGGGGCCGGCCCTGCGCCATGGGATTTCCAGATGTGCAGGCCAATGTGTACTACTATCTCGACTGGATCAGGACCGTAATCAGCGGCAATGCCAAGTGCAGTCGTTAACCTCAACAATGGTAATCGACAGCATTTGACTAAGAGATACCCTGTACCCTGCTGCAAGTTATTGTTCAAATATAAATAAAATTTTGAATTGTTACTGTTGTGTTTATTCATAGATCTTTAAACAGCTTTTTGGGTATTCGCAGTTCGTATTTCAAGCTGATATCTGAACGTCTTTGAGATCAACACAAATCTGCTGCTTTTTTGGGATCGAAGACAATTGATTCCTCCTATTATACAACTTTATTTTAAAAATGATTTGCCTGACATAATTGAATGACTTGGGTGTTATTTGATGATCACTAGTCATAGTTGCTGGCATAGCAATGACACGACTTGCAACTTGATTCGGCCATGGTGCGTCTGATCCAGTCCCGATAGAAATGTACTGAAGCAAAACTATCTGGATAGCCAATTGCACATGGCATTCCCCAGTTGACGAGGCCAACCAAAACGCCATCGATCGCTAACGGACCGCCAGAGTCGCCATGACAAGCGCCCACTCCCTCGTCCGTAAGGGTGCAAATATGCCCGACTCCATTGTCATCATCGCCGCCCATTTCTTCCTGACATGAGGGATAGTCTATATAGGTCAGGGTCGCCTGCTGGAGAACATCTGGAGTATCGCCGAACAATACTGTCGAACCCCAGCCTGTTAACAACACTTTCGATGCATTCGCCAGTGGAACATCGGGTAGAATCACCGGCTTTGTATACTCATTAAAAACAATTGGTTGTGTCACACGTATTATTGCAATATCATTGTGATAGTCGGGAGTATTATAATTGCAATGCACCCAAAACTCCTCCACATCATATTTGGCACCCGGCTCCTGCCACAGTATAGTCCCCGTCACGACTTTTAGATACAGAGGATTATAGCCATAGACACAATGAGCAGCTGTCAGAATGTAATGCTCATCGACGATTGCTCCTCCGCACATGTGCTCTCCGAATGTGGACTGCAGGGAGATTTGATAGGGTGCTAGACCCACGGTGGCATCGATGCCATTTATAACACGACTATCAAAGACACTACCTGACTTTGATATCTTCTCCAACCGCTTGGCTGTCAACTTTGCTATCCTCTTGCCATTAACCAGATTGCTACCGGCAAGGAGCAGGCAAAATAGTAAACAGTATTTTAACATTTGAACGTTTCAATATCCATTCGCGCAATAAGCTCGCCAACAAGTTGTGATTTTGCTTTTATATCAATCTTCGGAATCAGGGACTCATCGTAAACTGATATCTTACTCCGATATCTAAATCATAAAATAATTTGGAAGCCTTATGATTGCAACTTTGTGTGTGGAAAGGTAGGTAGGTTATTGACTAACTACAGAATAGCATAAAGACACTTGGGTACTCTATGAAGATTTGGATTTGCAGAAAGCTTATGTAAAAAAAAGATTACATCTTAAAAATTAGTTTAAATATTAAACAACAAATCAGTCAGAAGAAATCAATTGGAAAATCCATTAGCATACTTTTGGGCTTCGTATAATACAGATTGGCCAATATCATCTAATTCACTTTTAGTACATACAATCCACATACAAATAACTTTCTGAACTTGTGTTAAAATAGATAAAGTAAAGTAAAAATAGAATGTACAATTTTGTATATGAATATAATGTGGGATCAGATTTTGGAAGCAGTGAACTAAGTCGTTACATCCAAAATAAAAGAATAGGGCAGACATAAGTAGTGTTGTAATAAAGATACCATTAAAATAGTATAGCCTCATAGCCTTTAAAAACATAACTGGATAATAATTTATTAGACCAATCAAGCCAATTTTATGAAGCTATTATATTGAATGACATCAATTGTTCCTATATAAACAAACCCATATATGAATTCAATGCCCAGCGGAGAGAAAGACTTTGAGTTGTCGATGACAATTATGATTCAATTATATTTAATACAAATTGGATAAATCAATTAACTCGTTGATTGCAACCGGCAATTTGACGTCGTATCCAGTCCATATAGTAAATGGTATTGGCATGCATATCCGGTTTGCCGACAGCACAGGGAGCACCCCAGTTGACGAGGCCAACCACTTTGCCCTCCCACATGAGCGGACCACCGGAATCACCGTTGCAAACACCCTCACCCCTCTTGTTAAAGGTACAGAGATGTCCAATATCAACGCTATCGGTGTCATCCCAGGCCCGCTTGCATTCGGCATGATCATACACCGTTAGATTGATAGTTTGCAGACGTTCCACGGATGGCCAATTGAGTTCGGGAGCACCCCAGCCGTTTAGGATGACAGTCGACCCAGCTGGCGGATGTTCCGTGCTAAGTGACGCAATCTGAGTCCGCTCATTCAGCACAATCGATTCATTCAAGTGAAGCAGTCCAATATCATTCGCATAGATGGCCGGTATGTCATACATGCAATGTACAATAGCCTTATCCACATAAAAGGATCTGTCCGGGATTCAATCTATCATTTGTGCCCACAATAATGCGCAGTTCCTCAATATCAAAATCGTTGGCACAGTGTCCAGCAGTGAGGATCCATTGTTTATCGATGATGACACCACCGCAGATATTTGTTTTCCAAGACGTTTGTATCGAGACCAGATAAGGTGCTGCACCTTCCTCTGCCTCCTGTCCGCCCACAATCCGATTACCGAACTGGTGATATCCATAATGAATTCGCTTGGCCCGTGTGACGTCAATGGAACTTCCCAGCAATATACAGAGGCCCAAGAGTGACCAAGACCCAAAACATGTCCCGAGCAATGTTGGCATTATGTGGTATGTGGATGTTTACGGTTCCGATCGGTTTTTGCACTGCAATTAATGACCAGCAATGAAAACCCATGTATGTCCCATGTCGCAGCTTTTATAAGGTATTTATCGCATGCGGAAAGCTTTGGACAACGGCTATCGCTCTCCTACCCTGTAGTCATTAACAACTAGGGGAAAGGAAGCATCTTACAGCCATCAAAGTATTTTCCATTACAAGACAAACAGTCGATTTATTTTTTTTTAAATTCTCTTTGTAAATTATTAAATATTGAATAAATTTAATATTTTACTTTTAAAAAAACTTTATTTGTAAGATACTTGTTATTACTTAGTTAACAACGAAGACTACAGGGCATCTTCAAGTTGATCAGCTTTGACTTGAGCACTGTTATTGGTATTGCCAGCGCATTGGTCAAATCTTTATGAACATGACTTGAATATCAGTCCATATAAAATGCATATCTTTACGGCTGAGGATAAAACCCACACGGTAATTGCGTCCTAATTGGAGGGCTCATAAACTGCCCAAAGACTGTATTGTATATATAGGACGGTTATTGTCTCGCCATTCAAACAAATAATGCCCACTCTTGCCAGGTGTAAAACTTATTATCGTCTCACCACAGATCATAAAAGCTATAGCCTATTAGATAAGCCTCGTCCGACGTGTATTCACTGTATTCGACTGCAAATCATTGAATAATTTTAGTTGCAATTGTGTAGTAAAAACAATGGGATCAATAACGAAATCCATGCTGATCAGCTTAAGTCTCAGCTTTTGTCTGCTGCTGCTGCAATCCCAATCTTCTCATGGAATGCGCTTGCGTGGGAAGCAGCTGCCGGGCGAGTTGGCCAAGGCTAGTCGTCCTTCCTCGAGGTTAATCCAGGGTCGCATTGCGGGTGGACAGCAGGCCAAAGAGGGCGCTTGGCCTTGGATTGTCTCTATACAGAATCAGTTCGAATTTCCCTTTTGCAGTGGGGTGATCATCGGTGATGTTTGGATTTTGACTGCAGCCAGTTGTGTTGCGGGCTTGCGTGCTCGTAATTTAGTAATAGTCGCTGGCACCGTATCCACTTGGAATATTACCGCTCCGGGTTACTATACGGATCGGATTCATATCCATTGCAATTTTGATAAGCCCCTTTATCACAACGATATTGCACTGTTGCATTTAACTGAGAAGATTGAGTATAATTCAGTGGTAGCAAAGATTACGCTGGCGGAAATCGATGAGCTGCAACAGAACGAAGCTTTGACCTTTGCTGGCTGGGGCATGGAATCAACAGAAGGTTCTGTCTCGCAGTACTTGCAGCAATCGGATGGCAGCTACCTTAATGTGGATGACTGTCGCAAGACGCTGGGCGACACTGAGGATGTCGATCTGGGTCATGTCTGTGTGCAAATGAAGTCCGGCAAGGGTGTCTGTTACGGTGATGCCGGTGGACCTCTAATCAATGATCGACAGCAACTGGTGGGCATCGGCAATTGGGGTATTCCCTGCGCCCGAGGTTTTCCCGATGTCTATAGTCGAGTGGCCTTCTACAACGATTGGATACGCAGCACCATTGAGGGCTGTGGCATTGCCTAAACTATAGCCATATAAATATATATACACTCAGCG
This sequence comes from Drosophila grimshawi, assembly GCF_018153295.1. NCBI lineage: Eukaryota > Metazoa > Arthropoda > Insecta > Diptera > Drosophilidae > Drosophila > Drosophila grimshawi. Next base: position 28,691,843 of record NW_025063098.1, read on the forward strand.
AAAGGCGCCCACTCTTTTCTTTGTTCTTAAAAACTCAAAATTGAAATTAAATAAAAATGATTCATGCTTTTAAAATCGATTGTTTATTTTACACAAAGAAGACCGAAATTCTTGAATAAATAGAAAACTCTCATTACAAGATGTTTTGCACTATATATATATGATATATCCATTATAGTTCTCGAATTTTGATACTTCAAATAAGAACTAAATATCTAATTTTAAGTAGAAAAGTTTTGGATTTTAGAAATACCTTTAAATGCTCTTGATAAATAAATATTATGTTTTCCAGTGTCGAATTTTTTGATAATGCTTGTTATTTACTTGGGTACTTACCATTTTCTCAGTGTACTGTTACTATCAGCATTTATTGCAATAAAAGTGCTATACGACTTTATAGTATCCAAAAACCCTATGGTTTTATTCTGATACCATATGATTTATTTTATATGACTGGTCATTAGTATCCGAACATTGCTTAACTGCTTGGTATCGTAGTACCTTCAGATCAGTCCACTTTTAACTCAGTTAGCAAAATGTTGTACCAAATCGGAGTGTGCCTTCTTGTTCTCCTGCTGGTATCCTACTCGCAGGCGGATCTGCGTCGAAACCTAAAATCTTTGCCGGCGTCGAAGATGAAGTTTAGTTCCCGTATCATTGGAGGTGGTGTCGCTTCCCTGGGTGCGGCACCGTATCAGGTGTCACTCCAGAATAATTTTGGGTAAATAAAGTGAATTGTATTTTTAAATGAAATAGTTTGATTATTTCTTAAATCGATAAATTGATGCAAAGTGTAAATAGTGCAATTCTTACTTCATACATCAACAAACAACCCTCAGTAGAAGTAAGTTAGGATTAATAAAAGCAATAATCATTGAACGAAAAATGAATGTAATTGTTGTAAAAACAGCATTGAATATCACAGCGATATCAGAGATTCGGATATAGAAATGAATCTGAAATTTGTACAATCAAGAAAAGAGTTTAATTTGAGAGAGTTTAATATTATATCAGATAGTTAGTGGTACTCAAATATTAACAAATTTCAAATACTCTTCCACTTCTTGCAGCAATCACATGTGTGGTGGTGTCATAGTTGCCGATCAGTATATTCTAACTGCGGCTAGTTGCGTGGCTGGTATTAACAAAAAAAACCTGAAGACGGTGATGAGCACTAACGATTGGGCCGGTGAGGCCTGGGAGTATTATACTGAGGAGATCATACCGCACTGTAAATTCGATCAGCCGCTATATCATAATGATATTGCACTGATCAAGATGACGACGAAGGTGGCCTACGATGAGGTCACACAGAAAATACCAATAGCACCTTTGGATGATCTCGTGGAGGGTGATAAGCTGAAATTGACAGGTTGGGGCAGCACCACGCAGGAGGGCGACTTTACTTTCGATCTCAAGCAGCTAGAGCTGACCTATGTACCGAATGCTAAATGCAATTCAACGTACAACTATACCAAGGATCTGGACATCGGGCATCTGTGCGCTGTCGGCAAGGTTGGTGAGGGAGCCTGCAATGGTGACACCGGTGGACCATTGGTCGATAGCAAGGGTCGCCTGGTGGGCATCAATAATTGGGGTGTGCCATGTGGCAGAGGTTTTCCCGATGTGTTTGCCCGTGTCAGCTTCTACCACGATTGGATTCAGGCCACAATTAATGGATGTGCGATTAAATAAATGAGTCCTGATTCTAATCTCTGAAGATTCCAGACGTCTAGACTATGATATTGTTGTTATCACCTAAGCCAGCACCCAGACCACAATTATACCTTGTACCCACGAAAATTTATAAAGCAAATAATTGCCAACACGATTGTCCAGAATCGCAAATCATTTTCTTTCAACCACTTAGTAATATAGGAACAAATATAATTGTTTACAAACTAAAAAGCCTTTGTTGGAATAATAAGAAATTTGGGAATTTAATGATGATTAGACGTTTTTAATTTCAGGCATTTGTTAACCACTGTAATAGATTAGCTTTCCTTGAGCCGATCAGCTGCTTATCAATTTACAACGAATTTGTACAAAATAATTGTTGACATATTTACGTGAAAGGCCAAGTTCAACTGGGAAGTGCTTCCGATTATGACATTATCAACTGTCTGGTAGATCTGCCAGATAATGCAGTAGCTCGATCAAAGTTCGCACACACGACGTATGAGTAATCTGTTTTCTGTTTTTATTCGATTACGAATTGGCAAACTGGCGGTTCTTATCGTTTCTATGAGAATTCATTATTATTATCAGCGTATATTGGCTATGGTAATGTTTCCTACTAGAACTTCCCTAGAACGGCGTTTCATTCCTTATCTTAACAACTCGCGCACTTATTCAAAGAAAGCTCCGAACACAGATAACACACGTCAAACAGGTAGCCGACTATAAAAAGAAATCCCTGCCTAAAAGTTTCCACAATTCGGAAACGAAAGTCGTAAGAACGTGAACGTTTCAAAAGCAAAGATGAAGTTAATTATTTTAATTAGCGCCCTAATTGTGGGACAAAGTGTTGCACGCGAAATTGGTGTAAGAAAATCATTGAGTCGTCAGCTGGACGGTGATGTTGTAATTCCGGAGTCGAGAATTGTGGGTGGAAGTGAAGCACCCGAGGCCTGGGCACCCTATCAGGTGTCCATCATGAGTACCTTTGGCGAGCATGTTTGTGGAGGGAGCATCATTGATGAACACTGGATTTTAACAGCCGCCCATTGCCTGGAGTGGCCCATCAATTTTCTGAGGATTATCACCGGCACCAATGATTACACAAAACCTGGTGCCGAATATGTAGTGGATTCAGCGAAGAAACATTGCGAACACGACAAGCCCATGTATCACAACGATATTGCGCTTATACACACAGCCACGCCCATTGTCTATAATGCACGCACTCAGCCCATTCAAATGGCTAGCAAAAAGAATATCTTGCATCCGGGTGATAAACTAACACTAACTGGCTGGGGCAGCACCCGAGCTTGGGGAAGATTTCCCACTCAACTCCAAACGATTGACTTGTCCTACGTGGATCACTCGACTTGCAAGGCGATGGTGCGCAATGCTGATTGGCTGGGCGAGGGACACATTTGCAGCTTTACAAAGGAGGGTGAGGGATCCTGCAATGGTGACTCCGGTGGTCCCTTGATCAATGCCAATCACGAACTCGTTGGACTCGTCAATTGGGGTGAACCCTGCGCCGTGGGCTACCCGGATGTGTATGCCTCAGTGCAATACTATCGTGATTGGATCAATACCATGATGACAGACGAGGGCAAAGCCTGCTAAGGATGTGAAACAGAAGAAAACCAACGAAGAGCAAAATAAGAAGCGTCGCGAACAAAAAGCCACACTGAACAACTTTGATATATAGTCCGTATTAAGTAATTAACCTATAAATTTTATCACACAAATGTATATCGCAAATATAAAAAGTAATTACAAAACAAAACTCATAAATGTTATATCACTTAATTTGTTTGGAGGGAAAGAGGCGATTGGTTAGATAAGAAGAGGGCAAATAAGGTGGATCAGGTGATCCTGAAAACCATTTCGATAAGTCTACCAAAAGAGCCAGAGCCCCAGTGGACTTTTCAGATCTGCAAGCAATATTATCTGAAGAGTCGGGTTTCTGAGAAGTGCGAGGCAGTCACGTAGAACCCATTTTCCATAAAATAAATCCCCCAATTAATTAGAATTCTTATCGATTAAAATTTGGAAGGGTATGGCTAATCTTATGACTCAAACCGTTGTCTATTCTTAGACAAGTTTGCTAGCATAGGCAGGCGAGGCACCTTAAATGGGCATTATCAACTGATAAACCTTTCAATAATATAATTATTTAATATTTGACTGAAGGCAAGTTTCTTTGGTAAACAACGAATTTTATCAAATCGAAGAAAAAGTTGATTGGTTTAACTTGGAACGAATAGTTCCTAAAATTCAAATATTATTAGTTAGTAGTAAATATTATGACGGCCACTAACACTATTAATCAAAAGTAATCTCTGATAAACATTTAACAATCAGCACCCGAATAAATACGCTGATGCAGATACAACAGTTTTAAATTACTAAGTATCTTTATTTCTTAAACGTAATTGTAACAAGATCTCCAAAATCCAGGTCACACTCGGACTCTAACTAATAAATAGTTACACGCCAAAATGGAATTGCACTCACTAATAGAACCCGTTCAGTTGTTGTTCAGTTGCCGCACTGACTCAGTCTAATTGACAGCCCATCTTCAAATTAAATACCATAAGCTTATAGACAATCAAAGTTTCGCTATCTATTGTAGACCATTTATATATTCGACATACCCTTCTGGCTCAGCTGGGGCACAAGCCTTATCAGAGCAGCCCTACTCTATATACTTGCATATATACATAGTCTATCTGTAGAACCCATTGCTAGCTGTTGAGCAACGAGCCCTAATTAAACCTACACATAGAGAAAATCAGTGTACGAAATTGCAATAACTAATTGCTCAAAAAGTTCTGAGTTGAAAATCAACCAATTTTACAGCAGAAATTCTTGAATCAAGTAAAAATACTCATCACAAACATTTAAGTATTTCAAATATTTGAAAAACGTTCATTTAAAATATAAAATTCTGAATTGTGGTTCTTAGTAATGAGCTCCTTGCCTTGGCTAGCTCCAACCTTGGCCAGCTCCAACCTTGGCCAGCTTTTGATTCGCACTTGATTTAGGTATTTACATTTGCTGAGTGTAGAAGCTACGTGACATGCATTTACAAAACTGTAATTCGAAAAGCCATAAAAGAACCACAAACCCAATGCAGACTTCAAGTTGAACCAAACCATTATGCTGCTACTATTGCTGTCTCCTCTCCTAGTTGGCGGATGCCTCGGCCAAGTGCTCTTCCCACCACAGTACACAACGCAGCGCATTGTGGGTGGCGAGGATGCACCCGAGGGCATAGCACCCTATCAAATCTCGCTACAGGGTGCGAAAAGTGGACAACATTCCTGCGGCGGTGCGATCATTGATGAGCGTTGGATAATCACTGCTGCCCACTGCATACACAAAAAGACACCGGAGGCATTCCGTGTGCTCACCGGCACACAGGATTTGCAGCAGAACGTGTCCAAGTATTATTATCCGGACAGGATAGTCGAGCACTGTAACTATGAGCCCCGCAAGTATCGCAACGATATTGCGCTCCTTCATCTGAACGAATCGATTGTTTTCGACAATGGCACGCAGCGCGTGGAATTGGATCATGAGCCACTCGCTCCGGGCGATTGGCTGCTGCTCACCGGCTGGGGCACTCTATCACTGGGCGGCGAGGTGCCCGCCAAGCTGCAGCGCCTAGAAGTGGAATATGTGCCGCACCAGGAGTGCCGCGAGGCGCATGGAAACAGCAGCCACGTGGACATCGGACATGTGTGCACCTACAACGATAAGGGGAGGGGTGCTTGCCACGGTGACTCTGGCGGCCCGCTGGTGCACAACGGTAAGCTCGTTGCCCTGGTCAATTGGGGCATGCCCTGCGCCAAGGGGAAGCCTGATGCCCATGCGGGCATTGCCTACTATCATGACTTCATCCGCACACATCTTACACTGCACGAATCGGAAGCAGAAGAAGAAGCTGGAGCAGAGGCTACAACTCAGGAGCGGAGAGCGTCGAAAAGTAAATCTCATTGTCATTGATCCGACTGTTGGGGTAAAGTTTCTTACACATCGAATAACTGAATTTTAAAACATATCAAATCTAAAGTAAAGAAATCTCCATTTTGGAATCTACAACCAATCATAAATTTTGTATTAAAGGAAAAAACTAAACCGAATAGATCTTTTTTTATTATAAAAACCACACAACTCAAAGCTGTTAATAGTTAAATTTAATTTTAAAATTAAATACAGTATATACACAATTTATTTATACTTCAAGCAAAAACTGGTTTCATAAACTTAAATCAAGCATTGTCAAAAAAAAATATAAGAAAAATAAAATATTAATAGCAAGAAGAGGAGCAGCTTCTTCTGTCACTTTGGGAGAAAAAACTTCGATTCCTTCCATTCAAATATATCGAATCTCTCCGATAGTCAAACTCCTCCATGTCTGCTAAACCTGCACTTAAATCAAAATAATTAAGATTTTGTGTAGCTGACTTTTTGGTAGCATACTTTTGGGAGGTTTGTGTAAAAATATAACAACAGATGGCGTTTTCTTAGGATTGGACCCATGCAGCAGTGTTTGCCTTATGGAATCACTTTGCAACTATGTAATTTCAATACATGAATGAACACGGTTTTAATCTAGAAATCAAACCATGATCAAAAAGACCTGGTCTTTGAAAACCAGGTACCTTAAACCAGAATGTCGTTTCCAATCAATAAATCAACATATGTTTTTTTAAACAATTGTGAACCTTTTTTTAATACAGACTTGATTCAAATTGGCATCTATAAATTCACTTATTAACTTAGACAACAAGAAATGCGAGTTCAACGGCAATGTAACTAGTAACTAACTAAGATTCAGTTTTGGTGAGCAATGAAGATACTTTAGAACTGATTGGAGGGCAAATAATGATTGCTTATTGGCCCATTGCCATTGAGGTTGCCACTGGTGTTGGAATTGCCCTCAATATTCTGCTGTTGCAGCTCCTCTTCCTCCTCTTCGGGTGCATCCAGTGAGCCGACAACAGATGTGATTGGCGCCAGACCTTCATCGGTAATGGTGGAGCTGCCGCCCAGAGCATCATATTGGGACTGAATCTGTCGCTGGGCATTCAAAGCCTCTTCGGGCGTGCGATACTTGATGAAGAACACCTCGGGCTTGTTAATGTGCTGTGGCGCATCGGCAATGGCGTCCTGCAAATCAGACGCACTTGTCTTCTTGGCCAGCACATAGACCACCGTCTTCTCTTGCTTCAGAGACTTGGCCAGATTCAAGGCAGCGGCGCGATTCGTCTGAGCTGGCGTCTTAACAAAGAGCACATTGTAGTGATTGCGTGGCTGCTGTGACAGCTGCTGCAGCTCATCCTGAATCTCATCGTCCGACTCCTCGGGTGCCGAGTGAATGAAGAAGTTCTTTGTGACAATTGGCTTCTTGGGAATGCGGACACGTGGACGAGCGCGACGCTGCTGTTGCAGTGGCGCTGTCTGGAAGTTGATCGGAAAATTGGCTGGCATGGGAAATGGGGAAGTGGAGCGTGGCAGCTGCTGTTGCTGTGGCTGCGGCTGGTATTGAGTTGCAGGTGGCAGATAGGGCAATGGCAGGGCCAGTGGTGGCAACACCGGATGTGAGGAATGTGACTGCTGCTGCTGCTGCTGTTGGTGTTGTTGCAACTGCTGGTTGAGCAGATGTGCCACTACAGTGGGTTGCTGTTGCATGCGATAATTGTAGCCCTGTTGCGTTAAACTGATGTCGGCACGAGCCAGCGCCAATGTGGCCACAAGTATCGTCTGCGAAAATATGAACAAATATTAGTAATAATCCATGCTGTTATCGCCGCTGATTAATCCACAAAACGCACCACAAATATCTTCATGCTGCTGCTTAGGCTGGGAACTTAGTTTCAGTTAGCTACGAACGAACTCTGATGTTGCTCGCTCTGTGTGTCAAGTGATTGTGATGATGGGTCAACAGTTGCTAACGCCTTTTATACCAACCAGCCCGTCCCAGAGTTTTATGCGTGGTCGCAGCCAACTTTACAATCGGCAACTAATAATGAAACAGCAGCTACGCCAGCTAACAATATCAAATATTGTTGCAACAGTTCACATTTTATATGCATAGAGAGGGGTAGCAACACTTGGTTGGGTGGCAACTCGAAGTGGGCCTTTTTGTGTTACGCCTTAAAATAAACAGGCCATTGTTTGGACAACAAATCAACTTGAGCGACCAGCTGTGATAATGGCCAACCAAATATAAGTGGTTTGGTTTCTTTGCCAAGTTAAACTTTAGTTTAAGTCAATGAAACTACTTAATTTGCTTATTTTTAATACATATTAATAGTTTTAAAGCAAGTACAACATATATTCTAGACCAGATAGAAACAGACTACCATTTTTGTTAATTTTGGCTAAATTCTCGAAATTTTTCTAATTTTAACCATTTTTGCAGTTTCTTCTATACTTATTTTCACTCTTTATTGGCCACTTTTAGCACGACTTTAACTTAATTTATTTTAATTTGCGCCAAAAAAATGCTCAAAACTTAATTAACTAAAGCACAACTTTGCTGACGGTTAAATTCGTATCTTGTTGCTAGTTTGTATTAATTTGCTTTAGATAAAACCAAAAACAAACTCAAACAGCGTTTGCAAATAAAAAGTGTCAAGAAATTAATAAAAAATATTTATTATAAACAAACTTTTGCAATATGCCAATTTGTTAGAGGACTGTCGTTTCTGCAGTTGAATGACTCGCCCTATTCATATGCAAATAGTCGAATAGTCGAGGTTACAATCGACTACAACCGATTACAACCGTTTTCTATGCACTTTTGTCTTTTCCCGGTCCATTGTGCTTTACTGTCAACGCAACTCGAACTATAAAAAAGATGGAAAAAATGGGCACTGTTGACGGAGACTGGAGATGGGCAGCAGCCTCCGTATTTGCTACTCTATAAAGAGGACGCCAAGGTTTGGGTTTGTATTGTGTATACACAGAAAGAAAATATTTAAGTTGATCCTATTTCAGTACTGAATAAATACGGATTATTGGATAAGTTAATGAGTTCTTAATATAAATAAATTTACTTCTTGATCTGCTTGTTTTTAAGTATTGATTATATTATTATATAATTCAATAAATATATTCTTGGAAAACCCAAGCGGATGTCTTCAATCAGATTCAATTCCACAGCACGAATCCAAATTCATTCGTCTGTCTTTTTTAATACCTGATTCGAAGTCACTGAATGTATATCACTTTTCTCTCTGTGCATTTGTTTATCTTATTTATTGTGTCAACTATAACAAATACGCGCATATTTATGTAAATGTTTGTAGATTTCCGTTCGAAATAGTATAAAAGCTCAGCCATTAGTCATTTGCGCTACATAAAAGTGAATGTAAATCACTTTCGATTATCGAATTTGGCTAAGGTTGACATTTTGCGCTAGTTAGTGGCAATCTTTGGCAACGGAAATCTCTTCAGTCACAACAAGCATTATCAATTTATTACCTAAGCTAATTGGATTGACTGTCAAAATGCGTACTAAAATGTAACACTCACAACAAAAGTTGAGCACACACCTAATTTATCTGTGATCCAATTATAACAAAAAAAATATATAAATATAAAAAGTTCGTAAAATGATACCCCACAAGAAATGCTGATTCAGTAGTATCCCAATCATTAAATTGACCAAACTGATGCAAGTATCAAATGCAGTTAGTCTTGGCTCAGAGTGCATCTCATTAAATGAAGTTTGCGCACAAATTTGATTAGATTTAACCTTCAACCTCTCGGATTATTGCCAATGTAAGTTGGTCTAAAATATAGCGCAGTCTGAGCCGGAGCTACTTATCAAAAAACAGGTTCCACACTTTCTCACGCCAATGCCGTGAGGCATGACCAAAAAAAAAAAAACCAAAGTTGGGAATGGAACTGAGCTTAAACATTCCGTTTTCTCGGTTTTGTGTTACATATGCAAAAATAAATGCACACAGAAAAAAGCTGTAGAAAAATGGGATCTTACCTCGATGAATTAAATAAAATGTAAAAATAAAGTATTTGCAATTTAAATAAGCCATATTTGAGATTAGAACGAAATCAGCATAAATATTCTTAAATCACCTTTAAACAAATCTTAATGTGTTGAATTGAAAATAAATAAAGAGACTGACGGCAACTTTAATCAATTTCAGACAACTAAAAAACAACTTTAATCTTAGTATGAAATAGTTGACTGTTTTGCTCAGTGCAAATTTATCTAAAAACATCTAAAGTGAAACTAAACCGAGAGTATAAATTAATTAAAATAAAAAATATCATATATTTCGCAAATAATAAATAAAATGTTTATTTATAAGTCTTATTTGAACAAATGTAGTCTAAATCACAACAAATACTTAAGTTACATAGATAAAAAGTGAATGCTGGCGACTACATAAATTATTTGTGCATTTTCGAAACAAACTTTTTTTTTAATTTATTAATTTATTGTTTGGCTGACGCTTCACACTGTCGGATTTTGACATTGGGCCTTTGTTTGCTTTGGTAATACGAATGTGGAATATACTCCTCCTCTGCATAATATTATTGTGTCCAACTAGAGTCTAGAGAGTAAAGACATTTAATAAGGTGCTCAAATGACTAATGCACATTTGATTATTGGCCTAAAAATAATTTCACATTAATTATAGAGTATAATTTAGATTGACAAATTACACATATGGCCTAAAGGCCATCTTAAACATTGTGTTATAAAATATACAAAAAAACTATTTAAGCCAAAAACGAGCCAAGACAACAAGACAAGCTTGTTTTGGTCTTAAGCCGGCGTAGTAGAAATTGATGAATGAATTCAAATCGATTAAATAGATGTCGCATTAAAAATGGGCCTTTTGCTTTTGTACATATTTGTTTATTTGATTGATTCATTTTTAATTTATATTATTTAAATGGTTAATTAGAACCAAGCTCAATTCAATTCAATATTTAATTAGTCTAACCAAGAATTATATTAAAACAATTAAAACACAGGTTTTAGTTTTAATTGCTCTACATGACAAGTAGGCAATTATGCAAGTCAAAGTGGACTTATTTTATGGCTGATACAATTACTGAAAGGTTTAAAAAAAAAAATTGAAGGCTTTTTATGTTTCTATTCACAAACTCGAAACTGACTTAACTTGTGACAAAAACGGTCCTAGTTTGTTCAACATAAAAATTTAACAATTTTCCTTTGGATCAGGACATAAAAACAATATAGAACAGCTATCGTAGGCACGCCAAAGTTTTATCTTGCATACAATTGTAATTATTATTTTTGAAAGAACTGCAATTGCTTATAAGGGAGCTGAATAATACATTTTATTGACAATTTTTAAAAAGTAATCAATATATAAATAAAGTTGAAGATAAATCCCTTTTAGTTTCAAACAAAATTTGTGTTAGGTTAATAATATGTTACTCACTTTTAGGCGTACTGCTTTTGTGGCGCCACCTTTGGTTGGATATTTAACTCATTCAACAAGTGGCTTTCCTCCGACTGAGATATGAAAAACAGAACTATTATTATTTTCATAAGATTGATGTAAATGTTAAAGTTTTTCCAACGCTTGCGTAGGTGTTTTTAAATCTTTTGTGATGTTTTTAACTTATTTACCCAATGGTTTTACCACTAAGCAGATAACACGTTGCCTTGGGGCCCGCGCTCTCAGCACCCGAAGTGTTGCTTAGCGATATTTTTAGCCAAAAAATCAGATATTTCATGTAGTCAGTTGTTAGCCAATTTGACGCCTCAATGTGTTGTCTGCTTTCTGGTTTTACTCAACTTCTGTATTAAATAAAAATAACAATTTGCAATCAAATATAATAATATCAATGTGATATTAACTGAATATTTGCTTTGGTTTACAAAACAATTTAATTTTAATGGATTTATTCTTTAATGAATTTATAAGATTCTAAAAGACTTTGCAAATTGATTGAAATCTAATTTCATCAGGCATATCGCTGGACATTAACCTGTAAATGCTAAGTCGTAAAATACTGATTAGGAATCAGAAACGAAATCAAACGTTATAAACAAATCAAATTACATTGCAGTTATTATAAGTGTAGTTATGATTACTCAGCCAATAACTGTCCATTAATGTTATCGTTGGAGGTTTGCTTGGTCAGTTGACGTTAACGCTTATCGGTGATTCTATTTAGTATATTTAGCCATACACTAATATGTCGTATATATTTAATATGCTATATAAACTTGACCAACGCGTGGTGCATTCTTAGCAATTTGCCAGCATGTGATATGATTGATATGGGATATAAACTGGAAACGCGTGCTACATTATTCGGAATCAACGTGACCAATGCGACAATAAAAGCAATTTTCAATTGCTCACCGGTTAATTTTAGACATATTTATTGATAAATACCACAGGTGTGAACTCTTTGGAGTCAACACAGTTGAACTATAGTCAAGCGGCAACCTTTTAAGTTGACTTTTGGCAAGCGGCAACCTTTTAAGTTGACCATCGATCTCAATAAATGCTACGCAAAACAATTGCGACCCAAAAAATGTGAACTACATTTTTACAACCATAGAATAAATAACGCAGCCTAAAAATACATTTTTAGAGTTAGCTTATAAAAGTTTTTATTAAACATGTTTACGTTGACTAATAAATTGTTAGAGTTTAAGGCACATGCTTCTTTGTTGAATGTCACACAAACTGACTAGTTGCATTTGTTTTTTTATTTGAATTTCAAACAAATGATTTCAAATAATGAGTATATAAAAATGTCTGGTAAATCGTTGCTCTCTCTCGAAATTTCTCTCTCTGTAATCCGCACTAGGAATTTCGTGCAGTCTTCTTTGGTTAATGGCTCTATGGCTGTCAATTGTCTTCATTAGAATAGAACCTTCTGGGAAAAAACGCCCAGCAAGAGTAGCATCAAACTGAAGGACATTAGTCCTGCTGCACCAGACCGCTGCTGCACAAGGACAACGGCACGATTGTTCTCGGCCTGCAGCTCGCGATAGTTGTTGTGCAGCTGTTTGTCTTTGTTGTACTCAATCTCCTTGAACTGATTCACCTGGTCGAGTGTCACGGGGTGAGTGTCGGTTAGGACAATCCAGGTGACCGCCTCGGCGCAGGTAGGCGTGGTCAAGGAACCCGCATAGTTGAAATACGTGTTAACACTCGGCACCAAATCATCCACTGCCAGACTATCCTCCACATTCACGGGCACATTCATATGGTCATATGTCTTAATGGCATCCAAACTCTTGATAATGCTACCGATGGCCTCATTGGGCGTATTGGAGACATGGTATAGAACAGCTAGCACCGTAATGCCATCGTCAAAGTTGGCCGCCATTGTGATGTTAGGGTATATCTTGTTGCGATGCACAATGTGCACCTCCAGAGGATAACGTATGTCATTTATAGTGTGCTCCGACCACCAATGCATATGTATTTGCTCCACAACATAATCGCTCCCAAGTCCACCCCCACTTAGGGTCAAATCATGTGCAAAGCCAAACAGCTGAACTGCAAGTAGAGTAATAAGAATTTCATAAAGTTATGTTTATTTTTTTTTTTTTAGTGTGTAGCTCATTTTTTCGACTCACTTGAGTGTCCATTGTTGACCATTTGCAGGGATTTCTGATGCTCATCGTAGTTTTCAAACTTCAGGGCATCGAACTCACCCTTCAGGGAGCCTTTGACATGCAAATTGATTGGACTTTGCCTTCTTCCATTGTCGCAAATGCCGCCCCACTTGGGAAATGCTATAAATATCAAAGAGAATTATATAAGACCATATACATACAGAGCTTGATAAGCATATCACAAAAAAGAACTTCGTTTTACATAATTAAAGCACAATGAACCTAAAACGGTCGAGATGTAAAGCAGAAATCGTTGAACACATAAAGAATGCTTCACAAAACTTTAGCAATTGACTGATATAAACATTCTTATTTAAATATATCTTAAATATTTCCCCCAACTAAGAGCTTTATTATATTTATTATGTATCATATATATATATATAGATAGCTATACCATACATCTGCTAGGGTATTCAATCTTTGGCACTCGAAATATAGCCATGTCATCTTGTTAGTCTGAATAATTGACAAGTCAAATTTACAGGCACAGCAATTTGGCCCAATTTGCTAAAAACCTTCTGTAAATAATTTAGATATATCGCTTATCTGCCAGTGTATTTAATCATCGTCCCACAGAATATAGCTAAGCCTTCTGGTTAGTCTTGATAGTTGACGAGTCAAATTTGCATGCACGGCAATTTGGCCCAATTGAAATAAACGGTGAACTTATGTAGCTATCAAAATACGGGATTCGTATAGTTCTATTTGGGCATTGGAATGAGTACACTTGACAATGATCAGCTGACCCACTTAGTATATAAGCACACTTATAAATGACAGACGGCAATCGGCGTTGATTAACTAATTTTAGTAAACGGACTTCAACGAGTGAAGCGATGACATTGAATTTATATGGTTTTTATTGGCACTACTTACGTTCATCCTGATTAATGTCGAGGTCTGGATAGCCCCAACCATGGTCAGCGCTGCACAACGCTAAAATGCTGCAAGCTAGAAAAATTAAAAAAAAAAGGAAAAATGAATTTGCTATTAGAAAATAGGCATCAAATTGTTTGGGCGAGAGTGCAATTTGTTTGTCTTATCGTATTTATTTATGTATCTTTGCTCGATTAAAAGTTTAATGCACCCATTGTCGTGCACACATTAGGGCAATAATTTATAATATGTGTTTACATTTCTAGTCGACTTAAACTTGACCGACATTAAAATTAGCTTTATAGCCGCGTTTCCTGACCATGAAAAGTGCACGAAATGTGCAGTTGACGAAACACATAAAATCGAAATGCCAAAAAAATGTTGGTTGGGGCATTAATGAGATCTACATAATGTTAAAATTGGCGTCTGCTGTTTGGCAACACGTCAAGAGTTTCAGAAGCACCTTGCACTTGACTTGGCTAAAAATAAGACACATTATTTATGATGTCGACCACGACGAAGACCTGAAAAAGAATCGGCATAATAAAAACTATATTAAATACAATAAAAATTTAATTGCATCGCAAAGGTTAGCACAACAACATAAACAACTTTAAATATTAGCGAACATTTTTAATATCATTTTGACAAGCAACCATTAAATATCAACGAAATTTATGTGTGAAAATCTTTCTTTCTTTTTTTTTTTGAAAACATTTTCTGTTTGCATATGTTTGAATGTCATGTCTTGCGATCAAAACCCTTAATAATTCATCCATCAGCAAAGTAGTTCTAGTCATTAATGGGTTAATAAAAGCCTCGAGAAATGAGAGAAAAGTGCTTTGGTAATTCAACAAATTGCGAAAAGCTGACAAGAAAGCAATGCTTCTAATTTACTGTTTACGCATTGTGTCAAATCTTTCAAAAATTTATGCGCTCGGTTTGACTTTGGACGACTTATTGCAAACCAGAGAAAATAGAATAGATAATATTTATTTTAGTTTAGTTTCTTTTTAGCAAAGTGACGACAGCAGCGGTAATATATGTTTAGGATTTAAGAATTTTGAAATGTGTGCAGTGTATTTTTAAAATAAAAGAATCTTTTAAAGAGCCCGTTCATCAGCTGATTTTAAATATTTCAATTAGAATTTCTGTGCACATGTGTAGTGAGATTTTTACGATTCGTTTTTAGTCCAAAGAAATAAATTATACCTACTTATAATGTTTTCAAGCTAATTGACCAGACATGCATTTAAATTCATATTTTTATTGTTATTGACACGCGGGAGACAGCTTTCAGTTTTTAGATTTCATTGTCTCTGCATCTCCTAGAAAATGTTGTTGACAATAAAAAGATGATAATGATCTATAATGAGCTATAAGTTATTTCACAAAATTATTTTTTAATCTAAAATACATTGATAGGTCTTGCTTGAAATTAGATGGTGTTCAGGATTGATTGTGTTAGATTAGCAAAACCATTTTCACTTAATACAGAAATGCTAGAACTTTATTTAAAAACAAAGTACTTTAAAAAACTGTCGCTCATCGAGTTTTTCAGCTGATTACTGCAGTATCAATTATTTCCGTTGCTGATAATGTTAAATACATTTTCTACTACAACAAGTGCAATAAAATAATTGAAAATAAAACAAACTGCAGAATCTAAGCGACTATCAAAATTACATTTACAACTCAATTAGTAAACACATGTACACATTATTATATCGATGCCTACATTCCCATAGCAAATAATAAAACGACAATTTCGAGGGTAGAAAGTTTAGCTTAAATTGCAGTGCATATCACTTTGCGAAAAATCACTCCAACATAGTTATTTTTTGAACGAGATCAGATAAACGTATGTGTGATATTTAGCTGATAAATGCAGTTAATGACAGCAGCAGCAGCCACAGCTGCATGCAACATTGGCCAGGTAGTAATTAGAATTCGCATGCAACCAAAGACAATTAAAAGCTTGAGCGACCTGTTGAAAGGGGACTGCAAGCGGAATCGGGGAATTTAACAATTATCAGAGTGTTGAACAAAACTGCCAAACAAAACGTTAATTGCTTTGTGGATGGCAAAACAATGTGAAAAAATTGCACAAAACATACTCGAGAGAAAATGCGCAAAACCAATTCAACTGATTTGATTCATTTTGGTTTTTAAGTGCTGCGATCTTGGCACAAAAATGCTGATCTGAGATGCACTCAGAAAAAACCGAAGAATTTTATAATTCAATGAATTACGCGTGTTTTCAAATATCCTTGAACAGATTTACAAAAATATTTATTTCAAGCAATGCACACGGAGAAAAAACAAAATTGCAAATCTTGATTCAAACCTTTTACATGTGTGAATGAAAAATTGTAAGAAGTGTTTCTAAAAATGTGAAGTAGGACATAATCTAGGAATATATTTTTGATTATTTGTATATATAGATTTGTGGCACTCACTGCTCACTTAGGATACGATTTGTATATTTTTTATTTCTGTGTAGGAATTGTGGAACCACGTTTTTTTTTGTGTGAGTGGATAGACGACATTTGTAGAGTCTCAGCTGTCAGAGAGATGCACATGTCACAGACGTCAGAAGCAACTATAACTAAAACAAAAACAAAAAGAAAAACAATAACAACAACAACAACAACAATTGCTACGCTAAACGGAAAAATGCGGCATGTTCAGTTTCTCAGCATAGAGTTAATTTTTGCGAACGTTGTCAAGTGGCGTCTTCTCAACATTGTTCTGATTGACGGTTTATGGCCGCAGCGCTTTTTTGGCCATGTCAGCTGGAAATAATTGAAACATTTTTGCATTCGGTGCGATAATGCGATCAACATTTTGTTGGCCTCTGTTTTCTGTCGACTCATAGACACCCCCTAAAATCATTTTGTGAGTCAAGTCAATCTATGTTTGGTGATTTTCCAAGTGTGAATAATCATTTACATTTTACGATGTATACGACTATAATCAAATATGTTACCTGATAAACGGCTTCGGGAGTGCGCTTTGTTTTATGGGATTATCACTCAAGCCCGGCGTTGATAACGACTATATACAATTATCGTACACCGCTGAACATACATATAAGACCGGCTTATATTATTCACTTACTTATAAAGTTATTATCGTTTAGTGTTTAACATACATAGGCCTGATTATATAACATGTCCACTATTATAGAAAGAATAAATACGAAAAACTACAACTTTTTCAAATTTTGAATTAAAATTTCGTCATAATTTGTGGACAACAATTTGAACAAAAGAATTATATTTAAGAAAATTGATAAGTAAATTATTAAAATAATATAATTTATATACCACAAAAATTTTCGATTTAACTTAGCTTGCAGAGGAGTTTAATCAAAATCCCAATATTTAATAGACTGTGTATATATTTAGATAATAAGCAACTGTTAACATAGTATTTATGATTTGACGTGGCCAAAATGGCAATTAACCCAACTGATTGGACAAATTGATGCGATCTTTGCTTTCTTTTGGCTGTTATGAATTGTTTGCTAAAAATTGATTAATTAATTGCCAGATTTTATGATTGTAATTGTGGATGATCGATGGTAAATTGAAAAATTTTTCCATCAACTGTGAAGGAACTGGGTTGGTCTTTAATTGTTTTTTTTTTATTGAGTCTGCTGACTTTGCGTCTTCGCATATCAAAGAATGAAAGTGTTATTATGCGTTATAAACAGCCAACCGCAAACAGCCTGATAAGAGCAAATCAGCACGGAACCACTAAATAGGTAGTTCAATTATTGGCACTGATAGAGGAATGTCCTTTTGCATGCTGTTAAAATCAATCCCCTGAATACCCCAACAACACCAACATATACTACTATAAGTCATGTTTAGACTGGGTTCAGGGTTCATTTGTGTTATTTATAATTTATGTACGATGTATGATTTATATAATAGACTGGGAATTCTTCAGAGATTTAAATATATTCAATTTCGATTCAATGCAAATTTCAAGTCTTATTTTAAGGTCTTGCTTTTCAAATTGATAATAATGTGTTTAAAATAATTCTAATTGATTGAAAGTTAAATTGGAAATTGCGTTCATTAAGATTCGCAATTTTGTTCAAATTATTATTTGCTTACCGCAAGCAATAAAGCTATCAAAACTGAGCTATCAGGTTGGGACACTTGACAAAAGCCATTATTAATGAAAACGCCCAATAATCAATAAAAACAATCAATTGACGCAAAATGTGAAGCTCCCAGCCCGTGCTTATACAATCAGTAATTACATATGAAACAGGTACAAACAATTGTCCCATATATCTTCAAACAAAATCTCGGCTAATCTTTAACACCAACAAAAAAAAAAGACGCCCAGTAGCTACGTAAAGCGTTATCAAGACGAGCTCTTCGCCTTGATATAAAGTTATTTATTGTTTTAAATCGAATCACAAATCACAGGCGAGCGGGCATTCGTTAAGCTTTTTATATATAATTCTCAAATAATTGTTTAATATGTACTTATTATCGACTGGCGGCGCTTATCACCCACTTACAAAATGTTGTTTTCCAAAGTGCTAATCGCCGATTAGTGAAATCGATCTCAAACAACCAAATTGGCCTATAACTCACATCGATTTGCAGAAAAATTTACGATCGGTGAGTTCAAGTTTTGTTTAACTAAAGTGAACTTCTTACGCATCGTGGGCAGGGGCTATTTCAGCGAATTTTGACTGGCGCCATTGAGTCAATGGTCTGCATTATCGGACATACACAGAGAGAAAAAAATGTCTTACGGCTTACGTACTTCAAATGAGATAAACAAACTTCGAGTTTACAATTATGTTTAAGGGTTTTTGCAACTTTTTTTTGTTGCCATTTTTCTTTCTGTGTACTTACACGATTTGCACCTGGGCTGAAAAAGGTAAGTTAAGGCAATTGCTGATAAATTTCATTGCTCCGGAATATAGGATAGTTGTTTACCTATTTCTTTAGGCTTTACGAGTGCCGAGTGCCGAATGACTCATGATATTGGTGTGTATCCAATTTCAAGTACTCCCGATTTTGAATGAGTCAGCACATTGATCTGATTTATTTATTTTCTGCGCTTACTTTTTATATTTTTATTTTGTGATGTGTGCTTCGGTTTTTAAATTAGCCATGCGATATTAGATACAGAAGAGTACAAGTGAAAAAAAATCCCCTAATTAAAGTGAGCACAAATTCGGAAACTCACTTATCTGCTTTAAAAAGAGATTAAGAATTCATTGAAATTAAAGTTATATCAGTTTAAATCCAACACTTCGAGAAATTAATTTTCATTGGCCATTTTTATGGCTTCGCAGTGAAAAAGCAGCTGTGTAATTTCCTATTTCGATTTAAAGGTCCGCTTTCACAATCCCATTGATCATAATAACATTTCCTCTACCCTCATATCAATTGTCAAGATCACATGTAATTATAAGTATTAAAAATGTTGCTGTTGCTGTTGTTGTTGTTGACTGCAAATTATCAGCGTGGGATCTATCAGAATATTGCCAAGTCCACAACAACAAGGGGCTTTGCAAGCAGGCTGCCCAATACCCAAACGTGACTACTCGCATTTTGCGATGATGGAAAACTTTGAAGTACACCATTATACGAATGTCTTTGTCTTATATATATATATATATATATATATAAATAAGCCCACTTAATTACACTTGTACTACATGTCACTCAATTTAGTAACAACAATTTTGGCAACTACAGTAGCACTTCTATGACTCGAACCGAACTCGACATCGACTTCAACTTCAAATTTAAAACTGGAATTTCTTCATAACATATTAAAGAATTCCAAAAGTCGACTTTTTTAAATGTAAAAATATATTGTGTGTAAATGAAATAATTTTTTTTTCAAATTAAAGCTTTTTCAAATTTGTAGATTAAGTTTAACCATTAAAAATGATTTTTTAAATGTAAAATTATATTGTAAGCTAAATAAATTTTTTTCATATTAAAACTTTTGGAAATATGTAGATTAAACTAAACAATTCAAAAAATAATTTTTTTATATAAATTAATAATGTGAGTAAACTAAATAACTTTGATTGAAATTAAAACTATTCGAAATTTGTAGATTAAACTAAACAATTCAAAACAAATGCCAGTCAATTTTCTGTTAATTCTTCTATTATTCTCTGTAAGAAACCGTTTTTGTTTAGTTCCCGTTAGAGAAGTTTGAATGTGCGATCATTGTTCAGGTAAACTTAAAACTAATGACTCAATGGGCTTAGTTGAATATTCAGTCTTATGTAATTAACAATTTACCTAATAGTACTACGGCTGGGAAATGCATCTTTTATTATTTGTATTTATTTTTTCTTTTTTGCAATGTTAAATATAAACTTGAAAAATATTATTTTTTTACTTGCACTTTCACTCTTGTTTTTTAAACCGGTTAGTGAAAAGGACTCGGAACTTGTGTCAGCTCAAAGACAACTCCATAAAAGTGAAATAGAACCGTCGTCTTTTATAACCGAAAACCGAGGCAAAAACCGAAATCCGAAAACCGATACGAAGAACAGAACCCGCAGCCCACAGCACAGAATGATTACTGAATGCCGCACGAGCATCGAGCAAATAAGTGCGCGCACACACACATGCACACGTACGCAAGCAAATGCAGAGAGACGGTAAGAATTGAATTGAATTATGGCAGAGGTTATTTTTTTCGGGGTTCTTATGCTCACACACTCTCTCTCTCTCTCGCAGAACAAAATGGAGCTGATTAAGCGACTGCAAAGAAGAACAACAACAACCGTTGACAACAGCCGAAGCGAGCCGAGTGAATTGCAATGCGCCGAGCATTTGCGTCGACTTCGACTTCGACGTCGCCGTAAGCGTCTCTGCCGCGCCACTGCATTGAAGTTGACAGCGCAGCCGATTAATTGATAAGCAAGCGCGGAAACGCCAAATGAGCGGATAAGTAGACGTAGCAAGAAGCTGGCGAGCGGTAACAGCGAAGCAGATCACCAAGAGAGCAAGTGCAAAAATGGCACATGCCTTATGCAAAGCAGCGACTGCGACGGCGACTGCGACTGTGACTGTGACGCCGGAAGTGACGTTGTTGTTGTGCATTTTTCAGGTGCAGCAAACGATCGATATTTTTTTATTTTTCTTCTTACTTTTTTATAAATTTGTATATATTTACGAACATTTATTTGCTCAATTATCGGGCTTCCACTGTGCGTAATTTTGGCAATTGAAGCGTTTGAAAAATAACTAAATTGATAATAAGCCGTGGGGGATCAAAATGAACAATGAATTTATATTGGAAGCGATTTGTTAATTAAATTTTTGTATATAAATAAGTGAGAGGTTAAGGGGCACACCGACCGCTCTTCATCATTTGTTGTTGCACCCAAATTATATGAGGCATGCAACGCTAATTGAAGAGACCAATTCCTAGACGCCGGTCTCTATGCATATTTACAGGCCTGTCAGTCTATGTAAATAGATATGTGTGTGTGTGCGTGTGCACAGAGAGAAAAAACATCTGATCTTGCTAGATTAAATTTACTCGGCTCAAGTGATGAGAGTTGTTAATTCATTTTAGTAATTAAATATTTAGGGGCATAAAGAGTTTATCTATTGAGGCTAACAAAATAATCGATGTTCAACATTTTCTCACTGTGTACGTGTTTTGTTGGTCACTGTCAGTTTTAACTGTCGACGTCGGCGTCGGCGTCGTCAAATTGCAGTTAATACATAACAAAAGTCAATGTCAAATTGCTGCTGTTTGTTTTCAGCACTGCCGACAGCCTAATGGGTCGCGTGTATCTCTCTCTCACTCTGTCTCTCTCTCTCTCTCTCTCTCTCTCTCGCTCTCTGTCTCTCGCTCTCTCTCCCTACCCTCTCTTGTGTGCTCGAGTATAAATCTAAATGCATTTCCGCCACAAATTGCCGCCAATGTTGGACAGCAATTTGTTTGATATCGAATTGTCAATCTTGATACTCTATGCAGAAAAAGATTGCTTTGGGATTTGTATTTGTGCATGATTCTACAGTCCTCAGATATTCTAAAGTACATTTGCAACTTATCGACTTGATATAGTTTGAACTGTGTTGAAAGCCAATTTAATTATTCATTAATTACATTTTATTCAGACTTAATTCTTTAAAATTGGAATTGGAAAATTAAGAACAAAAAAATATATGCTTTTATTTGTAGGATTATTATTTGTATTATTATTATTATTATTAGTAATATCATTATTATTATAAATGTTATTATTATCACTATCAATATCATTATTATATATATATATATATTATATTATATATCATTATTATTATTGCTCTTATTATTAATTAAAAAACTTTTTAATTATAATATTATTATTATTATTAGCAGTGGTATTAGTATTATTATTATGTCATTATTATTCTTATTTTTAAGAGGGAGTTAGGGTATTCACAATGTCTCTAAACATCTCATATATAATTATAATTAGCTTGACTTTGGTAATTTGCAAAATGACCTCTGCCACAATGAGTCCTTGAATAAATGATATCCTTTGTAAACAGGAATTAAGTATGGCAAAATAAATGGGCTCATAAATCAAAGTGTAGCAGCTCAGATTTATTTAAATTTGTGTGTGTGAGTGTTAAATGTGTGTTAAATGCATTTAACAAAACCAACAAATAGGGGAAAAAGCAATTTAACAAAAGTTCACTGATCAACAGGTGGCGTCACGCGACTCGCTCTCTGAGCTCGAGCTGAGCATAAATATAGAATGACCCCAATAAACTATTAAAACTACATTATTTAGCAGAGATCAAAGAATCAAGTCAACTGTAAAATGACGAGTCAAACATGAAAGTGTGACTTGGTCCGCATTTAACAATTTAGCAAATTGAAAACAAGCAAAGTTCAATTGAGTAGCGACAAACCTTTGATTTAAATTGATTGATTCTGTTAAATGGTCAAACAGTTTAATTAAGTCGCCAGCAAAAGAGCAAATCGGGTTTCAAACACAAAATTTACGTTAGTTAAGGCAATGGTCATTTCAAATTCATTGCGTTTTCGCGCCACAATGCAACACTGAACGACTTTGCAGCCCTGGCGAGAAATTGAGTGAAACATCAAAATCAAACAGTTGGCAACGCCCAGTTGCTTGTCAGTTTCCAGCGTTGCCCCACCATGCGCTTCATGTCACATATTATTATTTAGTGTGCCTTAAAGCAAACAACGTATTATTATACAAAAAGTATTTATCAAAATAGTATTCTAGAATTTTTCCTGTTCAGCGCATTTGAAGAGCCAAGTGAACAAACCTAAATTTGCGGAAGATTATTACGAACGCGAGGTAAGTGCAACGAGTTGGCAGCGCGTGCTAAATGCTGAGCTGCGAAACAGTGTGCAAAAGCAAAGCGAAGAGAACGCAGCGCAGCCGAAAAAAATTTTTTTGGAAGCAGTTAAGCAGCGCACTGCACGCGATATATTTTTTATTTTCAAAAGGGTTCAAGCTAATTATTTAAGCAAACTAGCGGATCAACGTGCCGGGCAGTCGTAAGTGCATAAACATTTCAAAAATTCAACGTTATTACACAGGCGCGTTGCTCATCCCAAGAGCATTAGCAAGAAGCGAAAAAATTTTTTGCACAGCGGCAAAGGCGGCAGCAGAGGCAGAAGCAGCGGCAGCAGCCGCGACTGCGGCGAATTTGTGCAGCAAAAGGGAGCTGAAAAGATGAAAAATTCTACTAAAAAGGCGCACGGTCTTTTTGGAATAGAATCTAACTACGAATTCAGTGAAATAATTACACATACACGAAATTGATAGAAGTTGCACAAAATTATAACTAAATTTGCCAAGTATTTCTGTGTGTGTGTGTGTGTATGAAAAATCGGCATGTGCGATGAGCATATGTGTGCATGTGTGAGTGTCATGAAATTCTTATTGGAAAAGCGTGCTCAGCATTTCGGCGGCGGCGGCGGCTGCTGACAGTTGCCTGTGTGTGTGTATGTATGTGTGAGTGTTGGTGTGCGTCTGTGTGAGAGCTGAGAAGTGATGTGAAGACACAAAAGAAAGACGACGGCGCAGCGGCGCTGGCTATAAAATAAAGAAGAAGACATACAGCGCAGCAGCGGCGCTGCCCCGGCAAAAGCGCGTTGACGTTTGTCAATGCATTTGTTATTGTTGTTGTTGTTACCGTTCAATTTCCTATGCTGGGCCTAAAATAACTTCAAAACTTTTGATTGCCATCGCGCTGCCGCCGCTGCTGTTGTTGTTTCCTTTGGCTGTCATCGCCATTCCGATTGGTCAGCAGGCGCTGCCTTCGCCGTTAATTTGATTGTCAATAATTTCCTTTCCCTTTTCATACTGTATTTATTTATTGTTGTTGTCGTCATTGTCTGCCTTTCATCTCATCTCATCCTCTTGTTTATATTTTCAGGAACTGTGAGAGTCGAACGTACGTATGTGTGTGTGGATGCAGCAGCCGAAGCAGCAACAACAAAAACAAAAACAATAGCCACAACAGTAACAAAAAGCAAAAAGACTGATAACGAAGCAGGGAAATATAAAGGGAATTTTTTATCGGAGAAGCAACGCAAAAAAAAACTTTGTTGTAGGTGCAACAGATTTTCTTAATTTTTAATTGCATTCTCTCTATTAATTTAATTTCTCTCTCTTTCTTAAACACACACTCTCTCTTTCAAAGGCTAAACACAGAAAAAAGAGAAAAATCAAAAGGACTGCATTCGGTTGAGGCGTCAACTGACAGCGACTACTGTATTATATCAATTACAACAACAATAATAACAACAACCGGCGAAAACAGAGTTACCACCAACAACAACAACAGCAACAAAATGGACGATCTTATGGTCGAAGTGCGACTCGATAACGGTGCCTACTACAAGGTAAGCGAAATGAGAGTTTTGGCGAATTTAGAACTGAAGTCACCGCTGCCTCTGTCAACGGCAACTGCAGCAGCAGCAGCGGCGACAGAGGCCTCAGTTTCTAATTTCGTAAATTTTAGCTTTATTTCTATAAATACTCTGCATCATTTTGTTCAGTGGAGTCTCGCATCGAAATACGCGCACACACACACAAACACACACGCTTTCATACAGGGCGCACTCTGTCTCTGCCCATGTGGGTGTATGTGTGTTTGTGTGTGTGTCGCCTGCGCGAATGTCGACGTCGACTGCATATTCCCGTATGCGTTTGTATGTGTGAGCGAGAAGTTGCTCTTTCAACACTGTTGACGTTTTCGGCGAAAATGTTGCTGCTTTGTGATTTCCCTTTCTGAAGCTTATCAGATTTGCATACATAATGTGTGAAATGCGTTCTGATAATGGAATGGTCTAGTGTGGGGGAAGGGGGAAACGGGTTATATTCCGATATGAAATAGTCGCGTCGCTTACTGGGCAAACAGAGTCACTTAAAAATTGAAATCGCATAGGTTTCACAATGGGATTATAATTTTTGTTTGTTTTTATTAGTTGTCCTTTCTTTTAATTACTATCAAGTCTTTGTACAGTGCACTCTCAATAATATGACACTTGCAGTTCGAGTTTAAATTCCATTTTTGAATATTTCGAATATATGCAGAATATCTTCTTAAAACTGAAAATGTATTTGAAATATTTGCTGAAAATTGGAGGCATTAGAAATTATGATGTTGGTTTTGATTTCTTTCTCTGAAACGCAGTTAGTATGAAATATATTTATGATTATTTATTATTTGTTTGAGATGGTAGTCGTTGAACATTTTGGATATGGAGCGTATTTCATAAACTATGCATTTGCCTAGGCTTCTGTGATAAGCCCGATTCGCGGCAACTTGTTATCAGAGGAAAAGATGACTCGCTCGAGTGGCACGTTTTCAGCGGCATCTTGCATGATGTTTCTTGCTCTCGATTGGCATCTGAAACAATCATAAATACTGTTATAATTGAAAGAAATATTTGTATGTATATTGGAATAGGAAATATCATAAAACAGACAACTACTACAACAACAACCACATTAATGACACACATTTTTCTTTTGCTCGTGTCTTTTTCTCGCTGCTGCTGCCGTCGATGTCCGCTGCTGCTGTTGCTGTTGCTGCCGCTGCTGCTGATTTTTACGTCAACGCAACAACAACCAACCAACCAACGTAATAACAACAGGGCCAGGTGACAGCTGTCGGTGATGATGGCCTCTTTGTGGATGTGGACGGGTAAGTTGCGACAATCATTTCAAACAACAGCAACAATAACAGCAATAACAATATTAATAATGCCACACAAAATACAACAAATATATATATATATATATGTAATAAATTTGCAACAATGAAAATATAGCATATATTTTATAATCAATTTGCAACAATGATTGCTGCACTTTGCTTTCTTGGCATCAGTTATGCAGACTGACTGACTGCCTGACTGCATGCCCCGCAACGCACTCCTCCCTCCCTCTCGCTCTCTCCCCCTGCGACATCCCCTTTGCTTGTGACGCCACCGATTTTTTTATTTTTTTTTTTTTGGCGAATTTTGTTAAATGCTGCGTTGTTGCTGCATCTTTCTTTCATCGACGGGCTGTCCGCCCAAGTGGCAGCTTTTCAAAGGCAATCTGTCTATGTGTGCACCGTCCGAGCTGTCAAGCGTTAACAGCAAATTCCACTAAGCAGCACTCGTAGCAGCAGCAGCAGCGGTCGCAGCGCAGATCTTGCAGTCAGCGTCGCTGCTTTTGCTGCGCGCTCTTCGCTATTTTTAACCACGGAAAGAAACCATTTTTCTTGTCACATTTCTTTCGTTTGCTTCGACTTTTCTTCTTTCTTTTTATTATGTTTTTTTTTTTTTTGTCTTCGTTTGTGTTGCATTTTTGGTGACATTTTTGGAACAAAATTTTCGGTTTTTTTTTTTGGTTTGAAAATAGTTTTTAGGTTTTTTTTTGCTATTTAATTGGATTTGTATACTATTTTTGGTTTGTGTCTTGGCTGAGCGGGCGCTTTAGACAGCATTACAGTAGTGCTTCGCTAATGAGAATTGCCGGCAAATAGTTGAGCCATTTAACATCGACATTTTCAACATTTACAGAAATTATAATTGAAAATTTGTGTTTTTCATAACATTGTTTATATATTTCTAATTAATAATTAGTTGTTTGATCAATTAAATTATTATAAATTAACAAACTAAACAAGCTAAATTGGTATGCACAAAATTTACAATTAAAATCAAATCCATCAGCAAATGATTCTAATCAATTATCAATTAAAATCAAATCTGTCAGCGAAGTCTGTCTAATCAGCGAAACTTTTCCATATATATATATATGTATAAGTATGCAAATGTTTATTTTTATTTTTTTGTCCGGTCATTTCCGATCTGTGTCTTGATAACAATCTGTGAAAAAATATAGGGGCGCCCCCGCAATTGTGTGTTGAGCTCGCTTGGCGCACTGCCAACAGACAGCTGCAATAGACGCCGATGCCGACGCCAACGCCGACGCCGACATTTGCTGCGACGTCAACGTCAGCGTCGGCAAACACTTGTCTTACCGAAATGTTCACAATAAATACACATGTACAAATAAAATATTTGGCTAAATGAACACTTTGCCTCGCTCATTATATGCTAAACTAACGAATACAAAGGCTGCTGCAGCTGCTGCTTGTTGCTGCTGCTTGTTGTTGTTGCTGTTTGCTTTGTGTATATTTGAAAACCTTTTGTTTTACTCTATTCTTATCAATTGTTTTGCTATTCTGGTTTTTGCAGCGTGTCCGAGGTGCTGAAATACGCATTCGTCAATGTTCGCCTGCCGCCCGATGAGGCCAATGCAACGGCGCCCAACTTTGAGGAGGGCATGGAGGTGGAGGTGTTTACGCGGACAAACGAGCGCGAGACATGCGGCTGGTGGGTGGCCGTCATCAAAATGCTCAAAGCGGATATCTGTGCGGTGGCATATATTGGCTTCGAGACGCCCTATACCGAAATCTGTGAACTCGGCCGATTGCGCGCCAAAAATCCAAATCCGCCAATTACGCCCAAATCCTTCTTTCAGTTCACGCTGCCCGTGCCCGAGGAGCTCCGCGAAGTGTATGCCACATTATATAAATATGTTTACTTACTATATATTTGTATTTCTATTAAATATTTCTATTCACTTGCATGCACACACGCAGAGCTCAAAAGGATGGCATACACAAGGAGTTTCAGCGCACCATCGAAGCGAGCGTTTGCAACTACAATCGCGATATCGATGCCTTAATTGTCATCTCCAAATGCGAACACACTCAGAAGCGCGCCAGTATGCTCAAGGATATGCATTTTCGTAATCTCTTACAAAAGGTAATCAAATCAAAATCCATCCCCTCCGAATACATATTCAAATTGTTAACTCAACTCCAACATCCAACAGGTTATGCTCTTGAAAAGGACTGAAGAAGCTGCGCGTCAGCTCGAATCGACTAAGCTGATGAGTCGTGGGTAAGTCAAAGCTTCTTGCTATAACAATATATATATATATATAACAATATGAAGTTGTGTAAAGAATTTAACAAGCAGAGAGGAATCTATAAAATATATTCTAGAATATAGCATCAATAACCGAATCAACTTGGCCATTTCCGTTTGTATCAGAAGCGAGAATATAATACATATATATATATATATGTTCATGTATGCCATAGGCAGATTGGGTTTATTTAATTTGATCGATAAAACTCCGCGAATATCGATCAAAAATCATTTTCCGATAGCAATTAAAAACACAATAGTTATAATGAAGCCCTCCAATTGATGTATAACATTCCATTCCCTGACACATTATTGATCATTTATCACGATCGACTAATAAGTGTCGACGATAAGTGTATAAATTGTTTAAATTGTAATTTTACTTGCACGTGTAGTAATACTGTGCATCTTTTTAGAATACTTTGGCATTTGAAAACAGTTGATTTCCAGATATCAGAATTAAAATATTTCAATTTGTCTGGTAGAGGAAGCAATTGTGCATCGGCAATTTGGCAATACTTTGCTCAAATTGCTTCAACAACTAAACCAATCTGGTGTCACCGATATATGACTATATCCAAACCAAATTAGTTTTAAAACTTTTCGTTAAATGCATCTAGTTTCTTATCTGATCGAGTTTAATTTCCAATGCGAATTTATTGATTTGATTGCATAAACCAAGTAAAAATATTTGTAGTTTAGGCAAATATATCCCTCTGAGGAAAATAACTGTAAGGGTGGCTCGGCATTCGCTAAAGGTCAAAGGTTAAAAATCCACCCCCAACTGGGAGTAGGGAAAATGGGTTGATTTTGATATTTTAAATTTAAAGGCAAATTCAATTCGTGGCTCTGCTGCGAATATGAATATAAGTTCAATTTTGATTAATTTATATATATGAATAAACGTAAACGTGTCGATATTATTTTGGATTGATGCAGCAACTACATCGAGGAGTTTCGTGTGCGCGAAGATCTCATGGGCCTGGCAATTGGCTCGCATGGCTCCAATATACAGGCGGCACGCACGCTGGTCGGCGTTACGAATATTGAGCTGGAGGAGAAGTCGTGCACATTCAAGATTAATGGGGAGACCAAGGAGTCTGTGGAGCGGGCACGCGCCATGCTCGAGTATTCCGAGGAGTTCTTTCAGGTGCCCAGGGAGCTCGTTGGCAAGGTGATTGGCAAGAATGGTCGGATCATACAGGAGATTGTCGACAAAAGCGGTGTGTTTCGAATCAAGGTGAGTGCTGTGAGTATTGTACACCACAACTGGACATTCGTCTAAATCTCGGTCAACACCAACACACACACAAAAAAAAAAACCAAAATAAATATAGATCGCTGGCGATGATGAACAGGATCAGAATATACCACGCGAACCAGCGCACGTACCCTTTGTGTTCATCGGCACCACGGAGAGCATTGTGAATGCCAAAGTGCTGCTCGAATATCATTTGTCGCATCTCAAGGTGAGTTCGATATCGATATCGATTTCGATTTAAATATACACAAAAGATCATCAGTCATTAATCGTCATCGATGTGCTTTTACAGGAAGTGGAGCAGCTGCGCCAGGAGAAGCAGGAAATCGATCAACAGTTGCGCGCCATACAGGAGTCCTCGATGGGCTCGACACAAAGCTTTGCCGTGTCGCGGCGCTCCGAGCGGGGCTACAGCAGCGATATTGAATCGGTCCGCTCGATACGTGGCGGCGGCGGTCAGCGTGGACGCGGTCGTGGTCGTGGCGGCGGTGGCAACAATATGAATCAGCGCTACCACAACAATCGGCGCGACGACGAAGATTACAATTCCCGCGGCGATCATCAGCGCGAACAGCGCTACAACGATCGCAGCAGTGGTGGTGGCCCACCAAACGCTGGCGGTGGCAGCGGTGGCGGCGGCGGCGGCAATGTTGGCAACGTTGGTGGTGGTGGTGGTGGTGGAGGTGGTGGCAACAACTATCGCGGCGGCAACGATCGTCGTGGCATCAATCGCCGGCCGCCACGCAATGAACAGAATGGCGGCAGGGATTATCAGTACCACAATCACAACACCGATGAGATGCGAGAGACGCGCGAAGTGAGCAGCGTGGAGCGTGGTGAGTTGACTATGATGATGGTGATGAAGACGAAGACGAAGACAAAGAAGAAGAATAGTGCAAAGGATTAGGACGAGGGAGGAGTGTTGCCTGTTGCGTCCCCCTTTTGGAATTGAGAACGTTTTCTGTATGTGTGTGTGTGTGTGTGTGTGTGTGTGTGTGTGTGCGTGCGTGTGCGTGTGTGTGTGTGTGTGCGTGCGTGTGCGTGTGTGTGTGCTGGGTGGGGAGGGAAACGTTCGCCAATTCTGAAACCGATGGAAATGCATTTTATTGAAATCGATGTAAAACCAGCCTTATTTTGTCATTATAAAACTGATGTATTTTGTTTTGGGTAAATGATAGCGACTTGTTTTCAATTGTTGTCCATCTTGTCCATCTCTCCAGCAGACAGCAACTCATCGTACGAAGGCAGCTCCAGAAGACGCAGAAGGCAAAAGAACAACAATGCGCCTAGCAACAGTGAGTATGGTGTGCTAAATATAGCCATCAAATTGGAATCATGCCCCAACCATGCTCAACACATTTTGTTTTGCATTCTTTTTACTTTGTGTTTTCTTTCCACGTTGCTGTCGTTTGTGTAGCAAACGGTTCGGTGGCCAATAACAACAACAAAGCAACACAGCAGCAGCAACAGGCAGCGTCGGGGGCACAACAGCAGCAGCAACCGTTGGCGGCGGCACAAGCGAATAAATCGGCGCCACTGAATGCACAACAGGAGAACAACAAACAGAGCAGCGGCAATGCGAACTCGGTTGCCGCCAAGTCGAAGGATGCGCCGAGGAACAACAGTGAGAAGCAGCAGCAGCAGCAACAGCCGCAACAGCAGGCGGCGGGCACACAACAGCAACAACAGCAGCAGCAGCAACAACAGCAAGCATCGCAGCAACAGCAGCAGGCGCAACAGCAGCCGCAGGCGGCACAGCAGCAGCAACAGCAGCCCAAACCAAGGCGCAACAACAAGAATCGCAACAATCATACGGAACAGGTGGTCGCTGCAACGGATGCCATCAAGAAGGAGGGTCTGGTCAATGGTACGTCCTAAACGACAGCAGCGATAGCAGCAACAGCAGCAGCAGCAGCAGCAGCAGCAACAACATCAGCACAGCAGCAACACATAACGGCAACAGCAAACAGCAACAACAACAACAACCAGAACAACAACAACAAAACACATACACACAAATTGCAAATCGTTCGTTAAACATAAATGTTGTCTAGCAGGCAGTTAAATAAATTTTAAAGTTAATGTCGTTAACAAATCGCCGCCACACATAGCAAACAAACAACAACAAAACACAACTCACAAACAGCAACAACAACAACAACATTACGAAACATAACAACAGAAACAGCAATAGGAACAACAAAACAGGAACAACGTGTAGAGTAGGCCTAAATAACACAATGCGAATGTTTGAGAGAAACTATTTGTGAGTAACGAAAACAAGAAAAGCATATAATATATACCATACATGAAGAATGTACTAACTATAAAAACGCATAAGCACACACACACACACACTAACACATCCACACACACACACCCGCCCACACCCACACACACACACACACACACAGACAGACAGACAGCTCGAATTATACACAAAAAGATGCAAAAAGAAAAGAAGAAAATGCCTAGGCTTATAATTTGAATTGCAATTGAATAAAACCTTTAATAACAATTATTATAAAATTATAAATTATGTGTATAAAAAGCAAAAACCTAAACTGCAATTACAACAAAATTGAAATATGTTAACTTAAACCTTAATGCAGTCAGCAATTTTAGAATAGTTTTTCATTTTAGAAATTCTAAAAACAAAAAAAAAAACTTAAATTATATATACATAAACAAAATAAAAAGAAAAACACAACAAAAATTAAAATGAAAACAAAAACAAAAACAAAACAAAAAACTTGCCGAAAATGTGCTTTAAAAGCGCATTTATTCGCCAACTTGAAAAGTTTCTAGTTACATACGCGTATGCATAAAATGATAGTGAAAGAAATCAATGAAATTGCTCTTTTTTTATACATATGCATATACTTTGTAAATTAGCCTTTATAGTTTAGTTTGTCTAGTTTTGTGTATAATTCGTGCGTGAAACTAAACTAAAAAAGAAAAACGAACAGCAACAACAACAAGAAACGAAAACGAAAAAAGAAAAGAAAAGTGCAACAGTTATATTTATTTTTTGTAATCAAACATTTTTTTCTTCTTTTTTTTTGTATTATTATCTTTTAGTTGCGTATAAAAATGCTTGAAAGTTGCCAGCAAATGGGCGAAATAAAATTATATAAGGCCAACAAATGTTTATAAATAATAGCAATCGCGAACTATTTCGCATTTTGTCTTTTAGAACTTGTTGCATTTTGTTTTATGTCGCTTAAGTTCGATCAGATGGAAACCCTCTCTTATTTGTATAACGTTGTATTTATTACCATTATTTAACACACACACAGCACACACATACACACAGCACACACATACACACAGCACACACATACACACACACACGCTCGCTCACACATCTACGCAAGAATTTTGGAGGGGAGGGATGGGGAGGAGGGGAGGGAGGGGTAAACAATTATATAATTCATTACATTTTTGTTGATAAAATCATAAAATTATATTCAACTTTGCCAATTACCCACCATGCGTATAACTAATTTATTAGTCCCCTATTCAATACTCTTAAATTATTTAAATGCAAACACGGCAACCAAACCATATGCAGCGATAAACATTAAAACATTAACAAACAATCAACTGGAGATACAAACAAATTTATTGAACACATAATCGAGCCCTAACATAATTTAAACTAGATAAACAAAACACAAAACCAACAAATAAAAACGAAAAAAAAAATCATAAAAGAAAGCAAACAAAAAAAATCAACTTAAAGATATTTAAATGTAAAACTAAAAAAAAAACAAAAATACAAAAAACAAAAAAAAAACAGCAACTGCAACACAACATACATAAGAACAAGAATAACAACAACAACAAAACAAAACAACCATAAGAAACAAATATAATATAAATACAAAACAGATCTTCTCATTTATTTGAAGAACAATGTCAATAATATATAAGAAAAACAAAATCTTTTAACATACGTATAAAACAAAACAAAACGATAACGATAAATAATAGTAATGTTGTGTAATTCAAATAAAAAACAAGAAATATAAAAAAAAATACAAAAAATGTGCGATTTAAAATTATTATTTATATGAAGATGAACTTATATAGAAACATAGCAAGTAAATTTTATTAATTTAAAATTTATATATATAAAAACAACAAAACATAAAAAAAAAAAACAAGAAATGCGAATTTATTTAACTTTTTCCTTTTATTTAGGGGCAATTTTCGATTTTCCACAGCTCTGTTGTAAACACAACAAATCCAATCTTGGGTATAAAATATGAAACTGAAACTGTTTCTATTTTTGGATGTCTACTTTCAAAAATGCTTATTGTCAACTAGATAAGATCATTTTGCCTTGGTACACAAATAGTTTTGATACTTTTCTAGAACTTCACTTCCAAATCGCTTTGCTCAGATTCACTTGCAGTCTTTATTCAAGATTCCAGATTTCTCTATTAAAATCGTTTTGTATTTAGCAACTAATCATTATATATCATTCCTGGATACCTTTTTCAAACTCGCTTTAATCCAGTTCCTGGATACCTTTTCCAAACTCTTTTTTACCCAAGTGAAATTCATTTTACTTGGTATTAAACTTTATTTGTTAAACAATTTTCAGACCTACCATCGATTTTATACATTAATAAAATGCTTAAAACAATATAATAGTTTACAATACTGTATATCAAAATTGATATAGTTATTTTTGTGAATTATTTATATTTATTGGTGTCATAGCTTGTCGCGGCGGCAGTGAAGATAGTGGCTGTGATTTGTCAGTTGGCCACACAACCAGCTAACCACACTGCCAAAGCGCATAGCCAATTCAATGGAATTTGGTTTTTTCTTTTCGTTTTTTTTGTTTTGTTTTGTTTGGGATTATGTAATTAACTAAAACTTTAAATATGAAAAATGGAAATCCCCTTTAAAACGGGCGCCCTCCTGCGGCTGCCTGGGGGCAACAGCAGCAGCGTTGAGCTTTCCCCCACGGCGAAATAACACTTGGCGCCATCTTGCGTCTCTTTGCGCTGCAACGACATCGTTTCACATCCACTTATGCTACGATTTATGCTACGTTGCGTATGGCGGCGCTCTTGCTGTCTGTGTGTGTGTCTCTGCTTGTGCGTGCGTGTGTGTGTGCGTGTTGCTGAGCACATCGAAAGCTTTGCGAGGGGGCTTCAAACGCAGCGCTGTAAAATATGCAATATAATATAATATTTTTGGTTTAAATGTCAGCCTTGGCCAGTGGGCGTGCCAGCGAGGGATAGTTACTGGTGTGGGGCAGCAACCAATAACGGCTGAAGGTCGCCATTTTGGTTATGATTTAAGCGTATTATTATTATATTTATAATTTCGGAACTTATTTAAAGTTATTGACTGAACGTTTTATAATGGTGCGGGAGCGGGGGCGGGGGCGGGGCAAACGAGTTTGTTTGGTGCATTTTCAAGGTCATTGCAAGCGAGTCGAACTCGCAGCTCGCAGCTCGCATTTCGGCCGTTTTTCTTTTTTCACTTGACCCAAATACACACATCGAACAAAACAATTATGCAAACTTAAAAAGTGAAGAGAGCGTTTTAAATCTTAGATTTAAGAACGATTTTCTCTCGCATAAGTTTTGTTATTGTTTTTGTAGATGGCATTCTTGATTTCAGATTGCTGATCTCAGTTGCAGATTTAAATACTTTACTTAGATTAACAATCTGTTTTATAGAATGCCTTTGTTTCCTAGATGTTGAAGTAAAACCACAGATATTAAATATGCTTTTCATAAAATACGTTTTTATTAACATTTCATTTTATTTATTATTTATTTTCCAATAAAATTGCAAACGCTTAAAATTAGTATGTAAATTGTTAAAAATACTCTTTATAAATAATTGAAAATCACACTATTCACACAAAAATTGCATATTTCTTAGATTATTTTTGGTTTTCATTTTTTGTTTGTTTATTCAGCATTTATTTCTTGCATTCGGGAAGATTGTACGTTCTGGAATGTCGTACCAGATAGTGCATTTACAAGCTTTCAGAATGTTTCAGTGCAAATGCACTCCTGACACGCAGCCCAAAACTGTCTCAAAGATGATATGCTAGATTTCGTCTATATGTATATAGATAGCTATATATATACATAAATATACGTATATATATATATGTAATAATATATATTTGTTCAACTGACACACACAACAACAACGAGGAGGCGGCGGCGTCGTGTCAGTGTGGGCGTGGCAGACTCTCAACGGCGCACATCGGGAACCAGTTTTAACTTTTATTCAGTTGGGCCTCGTTACAAAATTCTCGTTATTATTATTTTTTCTCGTTTTTTCGTTTTTAATTGTTATTCATGTCATGTAAAGCCAAAGAGACAAACCAACAAACTAGAAACAATAGCATACAAAAAGAAAAGAAAAATCCAAAACAAAAAAGCTAAACATTTTCACATGCAGCACACACTCAGAGGGGCAGGCGGGCGGGGTGTGGAAGCAACGTTATCTTTAGATTTTCAATTTAACAAATGTGATAAGCAAAGCCACAGAAGGAGTAGGGGAAGGTGGGGGCGGGGGTGATGGTTGTGGTGCCGTATTTGGGTCAATGTGTGCGTGTGTTTATGGGTTCAGAATCGCTTGTAGAAGAGTCATTTGTGTGTCACAACTGTCGCCTAGCAAATACCCTGTGATTATCAATACCTGCAAGCATGCCAATCATCAATCATAACGGCATTAAGCGGAAGACAGGTATAAAGGAATATAAAATACCCTAGCAAAACCAATAATAGATAAAGTCTGTTCTGATTGTAGGCAAACATCAAAGCAAACCTTGGCCTATTATTATTATTATTATTATTATATAAATGATATGATATAGTGCTCCTATCCTATGCTATAAAAATACAAAACTGTATCGAGTTTCATTAAGATTGTGAAAAGGATCTAATAAAAACAATATCTTCTCCCAAAAAGGTGCAGGCGCAAAACGTTAGCCAAAGTCAAAATTCAACAAATTGAATCAAATGGATTAGAAAGCTGAGACGACGCTGGCGGAACCAAACATTGATAAGATAGGAACGTGTGCGCACCAAAATAAAAAAAGAAAAAAAAACCAAAAAAAAAGCATCGAACGATTAGCAATTTGTTAATGCCAAAGTCCAACAAGGCAAAGTGCCATAGAAGAGAGAGAGAGTTCGACTAGCAAATACCCTGAATCAAGTCAAGCTTGATTAAAGCCGTTGAGTTACTTTAAATCATCAACAATTCAAGCTAATTTTAATGTTTCTTTTTTTTTTCAATTGTGCGAAATTCTGTAGTCGAGTGAGCTTGTTTATAAGATACCTAACAGCCAGCTCGTAATTATAATAGGGTATTCAGTATCTAGCAGGGCTGCAAACCCGAAAGCCAATTCCAATTCTTGTCATTTGAAGATTTCAAATAAAAATAGGTTTAAGTTGGTTAGAAGAGAGAGCAAGATCAGTCAGAGCTGATCTTAATTATAATTGAGAATTGAATCCCGCAAATGAAAATCACCAGCTTAAAGCAAATCTATAATCAATAATGGATAAGACCAGATCTTTACGATTATGCCTTTTATTGCAATCGAAAATCGATTTGTATCGTTATCGTTTCATATCTCCAGCTCATCAAATCTCAGAGATGAACACAGCTAGAAAAAACGACTAAGTCCATATAAAATATATATGATTTATGGGATCGAGTCTGATTTCGTTCTGCGCAGCTTCATTCTATTCTATTATTATTATTTTTAACGAATTCGCAGCTGAAAGCGAGTTAAACAAAAAGTTTTGCTTTACAATTTGCTTGTGAATTCGATTTAAACAATTTTTAGTTGTTTACAACAAATGAATTGGTGCGTGGCACAATTTGCAGTTAGTAGAATGTTTTTAAGTTTTGAACATTTGTTGGCATTGTGCAAAACTCAATTGGCCTTCAAATGATGGCTTGCTTCAGTGGCTTTACGCGCTGCGCCTAAGGTGCGGCGGCTAACAACAGAGAGATAAACAAGTAAAATGACAGCAAATTTGAAAAGTTTAAAAAGCGATTAATAAATAAACCTTCAACTCCCTTTTAGTACCGACTGCAAAACTCTGTTAAGCTGTAGAAATAATACAACAATAACTAAAAAAAAAAAGTCACGCAAAGGAGAAGTAATTAATTGCGTATACGCCGCATGCGCCGCACAATTAACAAACAGTTGCTCTACTAATTTTGC
Organism: Drosophila grimshawi; assembly: GCF_018153295.1. NCBI lineage: Eukaryota > Metazoa > Arthropoda > Insecta > Diptera > Drosophilidae > Drosophila > Drosophila grimshawi. The sequence continues at coordinate 28,730,027 of NW_025063098.1, forward strand.
AGTGTAACAAAAAAAAAGAAAAACATTTTAATCGCGTGCTCGCTCTAATTTCTAGCAAAAAGAGAAAAACAAAAATAAATTATTATAAATAAATGCAGACTGCGAGAGAGAGAGAGGAGAATTAACAACAGCTCGTACAGTGAAATGAAAAAAAGAATTATAAAAAGAAAAAAACATAAAACGGCGTGGGCAATTAAATAAATTAAGGCTTATTTGTGTCAGTGTATGTGTATATGTGTATGTATGTGCGTGTGTGTGTGCTCGAGCTTAAAAAGCGTAACAAAAAATTATGTTGAAAAAGGGGGGAACAAAAACTAAATAAATTTATGATGTGCGTCAAATGGATTAGACAAAAATTAAAAAAAAAAAAAAACAAACAGTTGTTGCAACCCACTAACTCCCGCCATCCCCCATCCCCCCACTCACACCTAGCGTAGTAAAGAAAAAACCTGCCCCCCATTTTTTTCTCTCATTTTTGAGGCTTTGAAGCACTTAGTAAGTCAGTTATAATTTCATTAGGCAAAAATGCTGAGCGCTTTTCATTAACAGTTCTCCACAATAACCTTGTGTGTGTGCATTGTGTGTATGTGTGTGTGTGTGTGTGTGTGTGTGTGTGTGTGTTGTTGTTGTTGTTGACCAACACGCTTAGTTTTTTATCTGGGTCATAAATGCCGACATACAAAACCTGCCCTGCCAAACTGTCGTAAAACCGCTTAGAGTCGAAGTGTTTCCAGTTTTTTTTTTTGTATTATTATTTCTTGCTGTCGGCGGAAGTTGGCCAAAAGAGTTGCAAGTACTGCTGCGTAAAAAGCTCTGAAGAAGCGAGCTACTTAAATTCATTTACTGTTTCGAATGGGCCAAAAGCAACTTGGTGGCCCAAATGGCAGCCACTTAACACACATCACACAAAATACAGACATGCCCAGTATAGTACAGTAGGCGCTGGCTACAGTGCACAGCTTATATATAGAACAAGATTTGATGCATAAATTCTTGAACCATCATTTAATAGATATGTGGAAATAGCGCTGCTTTTGTAATCTGTTATCGCAGATAGAAGAGTATATTCGTTTTTCTGCATCAGCCAGCTTCGGAAGTATGCAAATTGGAGTCCATTTCGAGCCAATTAAATCGATTACAATCGATAAGTGCAAATCAATAAAAACGTTAAAGTTAGTCACAAAATGTATATGGAAATTGTTTGGTTTTTAAGCGACAAAAGTGATGCACTTGGTTTGGCGGTTAGACAAAGAACAACTTTTATTCAATGTATTTTTATAGTTGGGGTTTTGAAGGCAGTATCGATCCAGTATCCCTGTTATTAACATTAGTAATCGGAATGTTGTATTGATCGTTCACTGAAATGATATCTGTACTCAAACTACTCAGCGTATATCGTCAACATCTTTTAAAACAGATTGCAGGGTATAGCACAGTCGGTTACGCCACACTGCCAACGACTCTCACATGTTGTCTGCTACTTCTTGGCAGGGCAGCAACAGCAACATGGAAATTCTCACGTGTTTGTTAACAAAAACACAAATTCTAATCGGCTTTAACAATTTTATGCCCAGCAGCAGATTATTTAGCTTTGTCTCTCTCTGTTTTTTTTTCTTTGGCTTATTTTATAAAAAAAAAAATCACGCGAAATTTTGTTATTTCTTTCTTTTTTTTTTTAAATAAACTGAGTCAACTGAGTCATGCGTCAAATGCGTGATAGGCTCGAAGAATTGTGCGTGCAACAAGGCGAAAGCAAACCAAAATGTGGAATTTTGCGATATGCGTGAAAAGTATTGCGAAGGGAACACAAAAAGAAAGCAAATTTGAGTTGAAAATGTTGAGAACATATCTCAATTATCATATACAATTTCTGAGCGAATTCATTGAGGGAAATTCATGAGAGATTCTGTGGCAATCTATAGAAAACAAAGCCAAAAAGAAAAAACAGTTTATATTTTATTCATGCTTCTAATGTTTAAAAATAAACAATAGCAATCAAACCAACGAAAAACAACTTTAGTTTAGTTGTTGTGGTTACGAAAAAATCCACAAACTATTTTAAATAAACAGTTCGTAATATTATCAAAAATAACTGTCGATCTTATTTTGAAAACGTTTCACACTTTTTTTGTAGCAGCGACGAATGTTGCAAATGTTGACAGAAGTCTCCGAGAAAATGCAATCAGTCGCCAAAGGTGCAAGAAAATGAAATGAAATAATAAAAACTATTCCATTAGGGAATATAAATTAATATATATGAAGAGTCAGCGAATTATCTATGTTCATTTGAGCGAGTGCCATAACTATTATCATATTATTGTTTAAGGACACACGAGTTGAGTTGAGTGTGGGCTGCGCCAGGCAAGCAAGGACACCCAAACTGAACTGGCTTAGGCAGAAGTAGAACTAGTTTACAGCCTACATCTATATATATCTAGTATATAATTGGCTATAGATACGATTCTTGGCAGGTTGCGAGAAATTGCAGCTGACCCAAATTTGCTGCTGGGCCTCGATTTATAATGTTTGTTGTTTATCGTTGTCGTTGTCGTTGTCGTTGTGTGATGTAATAAGTGAAAAGCGAAATGACACAAAACTCTGCACATTGATTTTGCACGACAGAAGGTGGACTGTGTGTGTGTGTGTATCTGTGTGTGTGTGTGTATCTGTGTGTGTGTAAATTTATGCACATTGCAGTTCTACTCGTGGTGCTCGTTTCTCATTGTCAATTTGCATTTAGCCGTATTTATAGCGAGACGCTTTGAGACTAACATTTTCTTTTTTTTCCGCTTCTTTTCTTTTGATTTTTTGGGCCAACATTTCGCTTTCAAATTGATATATATATATATGCATATATATATATGTATAGGGGTAGGCCCCGCCCTTTTCTTTTGTGTGTGTGTGTGTGTGTTTTATTTGCCAAAGTGTGTGCTGCAGATAGGCATAGGTGGCCCGAGTGCATTTTGGCTGTGAGCCAAAGAGAATTTTTATTTTTGGCTACTTTGGCTAAGCTCACAGCGTGTTCAGCCTTGCGGCAAAACAAAACTGCAGTTGTAGATACAAGATATGCACAACCAGATACAAAGATACATATATATATATATATATATATTGTGTGTGTGTAGATACATGCCAGGCCGTGTTATGTAGGTTGCCTGCTATACTCTATAGATATCGATTGAAGCAAATGAAAACCTTTGCGGCAATTTCGTAATAGTTGCCAAAGTTGCCAAAGTTGGGCGCAGCAGCTGCTGTGTTTTGTTATTTTTGCTTTTTGCTTTTTGTTTTTTGTTTTTTTTTTTTATAGTGTAGGCTGGCTTTGGTCCTAGAGAAACTGGGTCATAACACTGACCCAATTTGCTTTTGGGGCCCCGTTAATAACTGCATTTGGGAGGCTGAGTGCGGAAAGCTGTAGAGCTGCAACTGGGCACCAATTCTGGTGACCTTGCCATCACCGCTGAAGGTCGCCCCACTCAGCAAAGCATGAAATTCTCATCAGGTACATACACATATATATCCATATGCCATATACACATCAACACACATTTATAGTAGGCGACGAGAGCATGTGTTTCGCCTATTTTTTTTTAGTCAAATTTCAAAGCATTTTGTGGGAGCGCTTATCTGGCAAATAGGTGAATCATTTCAGCTGAGCACAAGCAGACTACACTCAGCGAAAAAGAAACACTGTTCCACAATCGAACAAATACTAAATGGCATTCATAATAGAAAGTAAAACATTCCTTGATTTTATTTACTTGAAACATGTGTTCAACTTGAAAGTTGTTTAAAGAAAATATTTGACTTTAGTTAAAACAGATTTGGAATTAAGAACGCAACTGTTTTCAAATAAAAACAATGCAACACGAAACCAATTTCGGATTTTAATTGATTTAGTTTAAGTAAAAGCTCTCAACAGAATTGAGCTGAGAAAAGTACTTGAAGTAAGAACAAAAAATATCTTGACACGAAACAGTTTTCGCTTTAAGAAGCAAAATAAAAACTTGGAAATTGCCATCAATTTTTCGTGGAATTAGTTTATATATTCTATATATATGTATATATTTACTGCTTATCAGTTAATGGCTGTTAAGCAGTATGGAAAGTGGAGTAACTCGAAGTAGTTTTTATCAATTTATCAAGCAATTCTTGAGCAGCTACAGCTGACTAACTAATGAGAAACAGACGCTTGATGATGTCATTGAAGATATTTATATTGGTTTGCCCAGCTACGCAAAGTTGTTCGTAGACTTCAGACACACAGACCGACTGACAGACATAGGTAGACACAGACAGACAGATAAATAGACAGACAGACAGACAGATAGATAGATGATAGCTAGACAAATTTGTCTGTTTAGGTTGTTGACGCGTCTGCTGCTGCTGATATGAGAAAGCAGTTGTTCGTCAGTGCAAATTCCAAAAGCGTATTCGCTGAGCGCAAAAACACGTAATCGAGATACGATCGAAACTCAATAAAGTCTCTAAAATTGTGCAAATGTAGAAAAAGGCATATTCAGCTTGAATTGTCTACAAAATTAGCATAATGCATCTTTTCTTATTTACTTTAATCTGTAATCTTTAGTATAGATTCATTGAAATAACTTTTAAGTCACAATTAAAAATGTAGAAAAATGAATATGCAATTTAAATTCTTGCATTTGTTGAAAAACTCTTTCGAGTTGAGTTGGTTTATTAAAACCTCCGAAATGAATATGCGATATTATTGCATCATTATTTATTTATTTATATTTTATTTAGTGACTATTTTACCGTATAAATTTACATTCAATATTTGCGTGAAATTCCAGCTAAATTGATGATTTATCAATTTGTTAATTTCGTGTTAATCTAATCAGCTTTGCGTCAATCAAAAATATGCGCGAATTAAGCTGAACTTGGAATTCCTATTTGCTACGACGAGTTACGACTTACGAGTTATTTTAGTTTATTTTATTTTATTTCATATTCGTCTTTCAAAGTTCATGATTAATTGCTTAAAGCAATTAAAAAAAAAAAACAGCAAAAAAATACAGACACCAACAAAAAAAACTGTCAAACCGGTTTTCAGAAACAGAGCTTTTGCAACACTGCAAAAATACGCAAAAGTTGGTTTTTGTTGTTGTTGTTGTTGTTGTGCGCTAATTGAGCGAATAATCGGTTTGTCTTACAAATAATATCAGATGTGATATAAGTTGCTGTTTTTTTTTTTTTGTTTCGCTTTAATGTGTGGCGGCCCTCAGAATCAGTTTGTGACTCACGAGGCGATGAGGGAATTTTTCAAGTATTTCAAGCCTTGAGCAGAGCTTTACAATGAAAAAAGGAAAAAACCATTTGAAATTAAAATCTTTCGTTGGAAAGCCCCCCAACCGAAAACAAGCGTTTCAGTTGTTGCTGCCTCATTTTCGTTTCTACTGTTTTCTGTGTCAAATGCATTTTTCAGTCATCTTTTCGCAAACACACGCACACACTCTCACACACACACACACACATGTGCTAAAAAAAAAACACAAAGAGTGCTATACAAAGAAATACAAACAAAATCGACCTCATAACGAGCCTTGCAACGCCCACACACATCCACACCCACACACACACACACACACACACACAGACACGCACACCCAATGTGAGCACCATATGCCGTTTGTTATTTTTACTCACAACAATATTGCAAAATTTGTGAAACATCGGTAAATGTATGTGTGTGTGTGTGTGTGTGTGTGTGTGTGTGCGTGTATGTGTGCTTATAGAAACTATATAAGCCAATAAAAATGGTCACAGTATGTATGTGTGTGTGTGTGTATGTATGTGTGTGTGTAATACAAGCTGCATGTGTGCAAGGTCAAGTGATTACGTTACACAGTGAGTCTCCCTGTGTGTGTGTGTGTGTGTGAGTGAGTGCAGTGTGTACAGTGCTGGCCATATAATTGAGGACAGCTAATGAAAGCGAATAGCTAAGGTTTTTGTGTTTTGTTTGAGTTGTACCCAATTGTTTGGCCAGCACTGTGTTGTTGCTGCTGACAATAATCTGTGAAATTGCGCATACGTCTTGGATTTTAATTGCCAGCGCACGAATTTCGCTTTTAAGTTGGCCGCTTTTTTCTCTTAAATAAAGCAACGCTTTAATTCAGATTTCTCTCAAATGTAATTAAAAAGCAAAGAAATAACAAAAATGAGCTTGGAAAAAAAACAACTGACTGTTATGCATTATATAATGCAGCAGCAGACAACAACAACAATATCAAAAATAGTTGATGAACACTAAAGAAATGAATAAGAAGAAAAAAACAGTGGTTGCAATTACAAAAAAGCAAAAACTGCAAATATTCTAAATTCTAAATTTAAACAGAACGCAAAAGTTTGCCAAATGCACAGCGACATAGAGAGAGAGTGAGAGAGGAGCAGAGAGAAAGAGAAAGAGAGAGAGAGAGAGAGAGAGCGAATGAGTATGGGAATTTGTGTGGGAGCGTGAAATTTGCTGCTGTAGCGGAAGCAGGCGTGGATGGGACGCGACGCGACGAGCCGCGAGCCGCAATTCGTTGATTGTTTTCAACCCACACGCACAACAATCACACACACACACACACACACAGAGACACACACACAGAAAAACGTTGAAATGAAGCTCGACTTTAAATGTGAAGCAAACTGCATTGTTGCAAAAACTGTTCACATGGCATTGTTTCATTTGCATTATTGTTGCATAATATGCAAGTGTGATTAAAAACTTGAAAACTAATTGAAAATGAAAGGGGCTGTGTGTGTGTTGCAGGTTGAAGTGTTGCAGTGGTGCTTGGGTGCTGGTTACGTGTCCACACACACTGTTTATGCAATGATCACACATTTGTGGGCAGTGTAGTTAAAAGTGTACGAAAAAAACACCGCTGATTTGTCTCTAATCCAAATTCCACAAAGTCCAAAAACTGACGACGCCTGCTGAGACTCTGCTGACTGCTGCTGCCGCCTCTCGTGTGTTGTTAACTCGATGTGGAAATTAAAACTGACGACTGACGTTGCCCGTTGGCTGTTGCAGCTGAATGCAGCCCAAGCAGCTAGCGGCAAGCAGCAAGCAGCTAGCAGCAGCAGCAGCTGTCAGCCAACGCAACAGAAACAGCGCTGCCGACGTCAACTGCAGCTGCGACTGCTTGTAGTTCTTGTTGCTACTGCTGCTGCTGCTGTTGTTGCTGCTGTTGTTGTTGTTAAAAGAAAACTGTTACAATTTTAGGCCAATTTCTTTGTGAAGGCGAGGCGACGCGACGCGAACCAACAACGAGTGTTGACGACGACGACGACGACGACAATTTCGATGGCCACGCGGCGTGAATGAAACTTGCAGCTCTGCGCTGCGCTCTGCTGCTGCTTATCCAACTGTAAATGTATGTGTGTGTGTGTGTGCCCATGTGTGTGTGCGTTGTGCTATGTGCTGGTGGCCCAAAGACGCTCAAGGTGAATATACTAAGCAGCAGCGCTGGGCTGCATGCATTTTTTGTGGCATTTTTATTTTTGTACGGTCTGCAACATTGCTGCAAGTTGCCAAAACAACAACAAACAAACACGCACGCACGCACACACACACACACACACACATACACACTGGGCGAACGACGTGAAGAAACCCGTGAAACTTTTGATTTCGTTTCGGCGCAAAAAGTCAACTGCAAACTACGCTGCTCTAATGCTGAAGCGCAACTGTCAGCTGCTCAGCTCGTTCAAAAAAGCTAACATAATCATCCACACACACAGAGAGAGACAGAGAGAGAGCGCGAAAGAGAGCAAAAAGAGCTTTTTGGAAACTTGTACGAACATGAAGAAGAAAGAAAGAAAAAAAAAACAGTAGGAAGCAGCGCACAGCTGAAGCTTTAGTTGTCGCTGCAGTTGACCCTGTTGTTGTTGCTTTAACTATTATTTTTATTTTGTAGTTTCGCATGACGCAAATGTAGTAAAACGGGGGCCACACACACACACGCACACACACAAGCTAGCATACAATGTATAACAAGCTGTCTCTCACGTTTGAGTTGAGCTAAGGCTCGCCCTCAACTAAAGCATGCTATCTCACTCGCACAACAAAATTTCTCATGTCAATTGCATTTTGCATTGGGGCGTTAATGTTCAAGGTGAGTTACCTCTGTGTATGAGTGCGTTTGTGTGTCTATGTGTGAGAAGGCGGCTTGCCATGTGTCACACTTTTTGAACGATTCTCCCGCTCTTTAAATGTGTGTGTGTTTTGTGTGTGCGCAATTATGCGAAATTATCGATCAAATTTTTGTGTTCTAAGGTCAACTTAAATTGAAAATTAAGTTTTATATGTGAGGCTAGCCAGGCACAGCCAGCTGGTAATCGTTAGTTCATCTCGTTGTGCATGACTAAATCCACTTTGTGTCATTATCATCAGTGGAGTTGACAATATACGATATATATATATATACATATATACATTATACATTTATATAAAGCTCAATTCTCATATGAGAAAGCTATAAATGTAAACCTTAAATCTTTATCAAATCCTATTCGACTTTTAATCTTTTCGATTGGTTCTGGCACTCATATTGTACAAGTATTATCAATATTTGAAGTATTTTAACAATTTAAATAAATAAAACAGCCACATATTTCTATTAGCAATTTATTGATTTCATATGCTACTCGTATTATTCATATATTGACTAATTTCAAGTGCAACGTTTGCGGAAGTGCACAGCGAAGCAGAATCAAAAATGCGAAAGCTTTTTTTTAGCGACTGCTGTTGTATCACGTGCTTTATGTATATGAAATTAACAGTTACGAGATCAAAGCTTCCGCAATTCGCACAAAATGTTATCGTTGATGGAAACTCGCTGTGTATATTGGAGCCCATTTAATTATCGGCTGATTTATTGCATGCAATTTCGCAACAAAATGGCGTCAATCAGTTGCACTGTTTCCCTACTTGCACTATTCACAACCCATGAAATATATATAGCAATATGTATATTATTTCAAATTGGGAACACAAGTTTTCATTTCGATACAAATCGATAACAATTAAGTCTACAAATTTCACGACATGTCTTTCTTATCTATACTGTATATACCCTAGAATAAAATTGATCATCTGTTAAGATCTCATCAATAGAGCTTGAGCAACACACGGTTTGCAAACAGTTAAATACTTCTTGGGTTGAGGGTATTTCCCAGCGAGCTCTCTCGTCTCGAAAATTCTTTCTTTTTTTATTGCTTTGGTTTTATTATCTTTTCACTGTGAAATCTGCAAGTCAAAGCTTGATTTCATCACAAAAACCTGATATGAGGTCATCTGCTGCGATTAAACTTTGACAAACTGGCAGTAGACAAAAATTGTATTTGCTAATAACTATATATATATATATATATATATATCTATGTATATATATATATATTACGTAGGTAATGGAATAATAAAAGTGTTTCAACAAAAGAAAATCATGTGATGTGTAATACAACTGATTACATAAGCGTCAGACTACAGATATATAAATATTTATATAGATATATATAGTGTGTGTACAAGAAATAAGCAAGAGTAGAGAAAATCAATTTCGCTTTCCTTGACCTCAACAAGGGGCTCTCTGCACACACCAATACGAACCAGCACACACACACACACACACACACACAGCCACAGACAGTGGGGAAAAGTCAGTCAACAAAGGATAATTGAGGGTCATTTGAAATGCAAAAGTGACAAAAACTGCAAAGCAGACGCTGCAGCTAAATGCAAATAAATGTCGAAATAATGTCAACTTGCCTTTCTCGAATCAGATACAAATTAGAAATGGCTTTGCCCCCTTCCCCTAGCCCGCTCCGTGCATCTCTGCCACACAAGCTGTCAATGAGCCAAAAAGCCGAAAAAGCGAAACGAAAATAGAAAATGTGCAAACTGCACGCGATTTTCTTTTAAGCCAATTCGAATTGGCAGCCGCATGAAAATCGCTGCTTTAATTGTTTTGGCCAAATGCGTTCAACTTCAAATTACAAAAAAAAAAAAAAAATACATCAAAATAGAAAAAAATTTCACTCACATTATTAATACGGACTGTTGACTGCTGCATTAAATTTTCATGAAAACTTTTCAGAGCGTTGCTTTTCGTTCATTCGTTGTGGGCGCATTCAAGCGCATTTTCATCATTTCCCAACCACAATACCCCTCCTCCCCCTCCCCCTCCCATCCCATCCTGCAACACTTTATCAACCCTCGTTTAAAAAGTGCGTAATGATTTTGTTTGCATAGGGCAATAATTATTGGGTAATTAAATTCAAATTAAAATTGTTAAATTATTATAATATAATAGAAATGTGTAATAACAAGTAAATGCTGAATATATAATTTATATATGCAATTTTTGTACTTCTTCGATTTCGATTTCGATTATTTTTTTTTTTTTTTAATATTTTTTGTGTCGCGCTTTTTGCTTACTTAAAATTATTTTTGATCGAATTTTCTTAATGATTGAATTTTCATTTGTAGCAAAAACGTTTGACTACAATTTCATTTGTTTCTTTTTATTGGGTAGATAAATGAAAATTCATTGAAAAAAAAGCTTATGACTAAGAAACATTTAGTATGGTCAAATGAAATACAATCAATCAAAGTTAAAGCAAAAACTTTAAGTTAATGGAAAACACCGGAAAAACAAAAAAAAAAAAAACATTTGGACTTGCAAAGAAAATGTAAAACTTAATTGTCAAATTTGCAAACTTGACTCACCCTGTGCTGGCACTTGCAATCGCCCTGGTTGTTGTTGCAGCTGCTGTTGTTGTAGTTGTTGCTGTAGTTGTTGCTCTTGTTGTTGTTGTTGCATGTGCGCCAAACGGCCACTGGATACCACCAGCTGTGTTCACTTGCTTACACAATATTCAAAGCGAGCACAGGGCAATATCCCAGTGGCAATTGCACAGCGAAAAGCTTTTTTTCAACGAAAGCTTAGTGGGGACACAAACCATATCTGCTGCTGCATGTTTCTTATTGCACTTTTCACTTGGCTAATTTTCGTCTCTTTTTATATTTCACAATTGTAAACATTAAAAAACATTTTCACTCAAGTTGATTCAAAGATTTTAAATAATAATAAAATATGTTTCGTACAAACTTGAATTTAATAAAATACAGCAATATTTGTATTGGAGATAAAAGGTTTATTATAATTTAAATCAAGATTTTTCTTTTAATTTACAAAATTCAATGTTCAATTTTGAAAAAAAAATTACTTTTATAATTTTAATGTTTTTGTTTTACTTATTTTCAATACATTTTATTGCCAATTCTTATGATTTTAAGATTTAAAGTAAAACAAGGAACAATTCTCTAGTCGAGAGAGCTCTATTAGTATATACCCAACACTCAGCTGTTAATTATAATAGGGTATTGAGTATCTAACTAGTCCTGCAACTCCGAGACAATAAAATCATCTGTTTGTCGCACGCTTTGGTTAACCAAATCTGTATTTCATAACCGATCATATTTTTTCCAATCGATTGAAAATCAGTTATTAGAAAGGCTCCAAATTTACGACTAGTCTTTTATTGCTATCGGAAATAGATTAATATCGATAATCGCGAAACTGGGACATTTATCTATAAAATTATATAAACGGCCGTTCATATGGACAGACATATGGCTGTATCTACTCGGCTTTTGATGCTGATCAAGAATATATATATATATATATCCGAGCTGCTTCCTTCCGCCTGCTACACACTGTTGCACAACTACATTAAATATGCAATATTGATTATTATAATATTTTTTTTCAATATGATTTGAATTTATTGATTGATTAAATTCAAAATATTGCCATATTTTATAAAATGAATAAACCTTTGTTTGAATTTTAAAAAATGCACACTACTCCACCGTAATTTGCCAGCTGTCCCTCAACTAAAAATATATATATAAATATACCAATGGCACACACATACAAATGTTTAGCTGTATATATATATATGAACATAACTCAACTGCTGCTTACGCATCGCATCTTGTTAAATGGGCTTGTTTTGTTGTGCGTAAGTGTGCGTGTGTATGTCTCTGTGTTTATTTGTGTGAAAAGGTCAAAAGCTTAAATAAAAACAAGCCAAAAAATGTGTTGCATATGCCAAGGCGCAATTGTGTATCTTGTGTCTGTCCGTGTGTGTGTGTGTGAGCACAACATTAATTATCAAAAGTTTCGATTTCCCATATGTTATACAAGTTTACACACAAACACACACACATACACAGTGAGAATCCCACTCTCGTTTGGACACAGCTTATTTTAAGCTATTAATCAATTTTCACCAGATTATGTTATTTTTGCCACATTTTCGGCACACAATTAACGCACTCATATGGCAACTTTACCAACACACACACACACGCGAACACACACGTATAGAGACAGAGACAGAAGGAGAGTGAGAGTGAGGCCTGACCTCGCCTGGAGAGCGCTCAACACTGAATAAGTTTGCGCCAGGCTGGCAGCAAGCAAGCAGCAGCAGCATCCTATCGACGCTGCAGCTGTGGTTCGCACAGGTGCGCGTCATCGTTTCCCAGTAAATATGCAACAGCATTATTTACACACACACACACACACGCACGCATACATGAAAGAGAAAGTTTCGGGGCAGCTGGCAGCATTAAAAAGCACTCCTTGAGAGTACAACAAAAGCAAACAGTTGGCGGACGTCGGCAGCGCTGCCTGGCCTTAAGTCGCCCACGCAAAAGCTATTGCAAAAAGCTTTCGCCTCACATTCTCCCACATACCATGCCCGTTTGTTTTTGTTTTTGTTTTTCTTTTGTCCACATATTCACTTATTTACTTCTCACACTCATACACATATACGTACCTGCGCTGCCAGCAGCAGCAAGCAAAGCTTAGCCTATCGGCGCTCTCTCTCACTCTCTCGTTTCTCTTTGCTCTCTGCGCTCAGCACTTTGGCTTCGCCGGCTTTTTATGGTGCTCTGGTGCCGCCTTCGTTGACTTCGCTGCCGCGTCAAGTTATATGGAACATATACGTCTGATGAGCAGAGCAAGCAGTAGCAGCAGCAGCAGCAGCAACAATAAAAGCAATTTTCAAGTTCAAGTTCTGCTGCTCAGTGCGCATGCCATGCGCCATTTTTGTTTGCCCGCTCGCTCTCTCGCTCGCACACGCGATGCAGCAGCAGCACTGCACTTTAATTGTCGTTGTTGTTGTTGTACTGCCTGCTGTTGCTGCTTTTTGCTGTCGTCATGCGAAAATTGTGGACACATTTTTTTTCAACTCTTCCTCTTATCGTAATCGCTCGCATGATTTATTTATTTTTTCTTTTCGTTCTTTGTGTTTACTTTCATTTCGCAGGCCTTTCTGTTCGTGTGTAGGGGCGAGTGTGTATGTGCGTATGTGTGTGTGTGATTGCTGTTGCTGTAACTGGATTCAGTTCACTCGACTGTCGCTGATTACACTTCCATGCTGACGCTGCTGATGCTGCGCTGTCCGCCACACTAAAAATAAATATACAAAGACATTTTTTTTGTTTTGAGATTCATTCATAGGTAAATATTATCTGAACGAAAAATGCATGAAGAATCTACAAAGAAAACAAAATTAATATCATGTGTGTGTGAGTGTGTGTGAGCGAGATGGGTAGCTGCAAGTAATTTTTGAATTTAATATTTTCTTTTGCATTTTTCTAGTCAGGTGAGTGTTTTAAACACAGACATCTATTTCAAATACATTTGAACAATCTGATGGTTGTTTATTATTTGTTAATGGATTCAATAGATAATTAGGTATTTTGCCTAAAATTACTCCAATATGGCTACAGACGTATACGAAATTCGACATTTAATGCTTGTTTTTTGTTTTTGTGTCGAGACACACGTGCGATTTACTCACTTGGCAACCCTATTGTTAATATTGGAACGTGGTTGTTCACACACACATATATATATATATATATACATATATATTAGTCAAATATGCATGTATCTGCGCATATAAATAAAGTACTCAAAAAATGGAAATGACTCAGTGAGGAATTTTCTTTTTGAAATGCAAACAAAAGTTCAAAATATATGCATATACATGCATATATATATTTATATGTTAATAAATATATAATACATATAATCCTACGGCTCCATCAATCTTGGCTAGTTAATATATGAGGTGATTATAAGATCATTTAAATCTTTGCCTGTGCTTCCACATTATTTATATTTTGTGAATAATTTATGTCTGAAAAACAGTATCAACAAAAATTGTATCATATATTGCATGTGATTAAATCTGTGTTAATTATGCATTTATCTTTTCTCATTTTAACTTTGATTTTCTTTCTTAAATTAATCACCTTGAACTACTTACTCTTAATAATTTAATAATTTTCGATTAATACACTAATTTGTTTAGCAAACATTTTTCAAAAGATTTCGAAATTCCAGTAAATACATACATAAATATTGATGCATTTTTTATAGCTTTTTGTAACACATTAAAATTATGCACACATGTTTTTTCAGGGTATTTTACGGTTGCTTAAAGTTCGCACAGTGCAACGAACTCGGAAACTAATTAACAGCAAATTCATGTAAAGATATGTGTGGAATTCATTTTGGCATAAAACAACACACACAAAAATACAAAAACACATAAATTATATGCATACAACATTCGGTGGGTTGCATGGTTAATGGCGCATTTCGCGACCTTGAACATTTTTGAGCAGTGCATTTTTATTAAAAGCACCAATCGATTTCTGTTTCCCAATGTTCTTGTTGTAAGCTAAAAATCCATTAAGCCAACGTTGTTGGCGCGTTGGCATTTAATTAAATGAAGAGCCAACAGTTCATGTTTGGAAGGGAAATGGCAAGGGGAAGGGAAAGTGGACGAGGCGATTACGATTGCATGCGTGCAAAAAAGTAACCGTCAACATCAATTCAATTAAAGCAACGTCCAAGCAAGACCGGAATGCAAAGCTCACAGATAATAGAAATGTACAAAAAAAAAGAGAAAAGACGAAAAAAAAACAGCGCAAAAATTACCGCGAATAAGCATTTTAAAAAAAGTCAACGCCGTCGGTTATTTTAAAGCTGTTATTGTTTTGTGTTTTTTTTTTGCACAACAGAGAGAGACAAAAGGAGAGAGCGGTAGTTCGATATGATAGAGAGCAGCGCAACTGTAGTAGTTATTCAAGCGTGCGTATCGTTTTTGATGTACTTGTTTTTTTTTGTTGTATCTTTTGCATTTTTTTTTTATAAAGTTTCGTTAAATTTGTGTGTGTTTGACGCGCATTGCTTTTCGGTTGTGCTTTTCGTTGGCTTCCTCTTCCTCTTTGTTTGACGCCATTCTCGCTGTCTCTGTATCTTGCGCTCTCGCTTTGACCTGCTGTCTCGTTTCTCGCTTGCGCAGCGAAACGTGCCAAACGGGTTTATCACACATTTCCACACACACACAACACAGAAATATGTACATGTATACACTTATATACAGACACTTATACTATAGAGAGTTAAAAGGGAAGCACTGTGTATGTGTGTGTGTGTGTATGGCAAACTGTTGCCTATTCGCTTACACTCGCGCTGCTGTATGTACAACTAGTATCTTAACCTTGAACTTGAAACACATACAAAACAACCCGCCGCCGCCACCTCGACACACTGAATGACAACAACAACAACAACAACAACAGCAACAGCAGAGGAACGAAACGAGAAATGGAAGGCAAACGAAACTGACGCCAGCTCGTTTTCGGCGTTTTTATTTTTGCTGCGTTCTTCTTTTCACTCGTGTGCCATGTGTTATGTGTTTGCGCTTACGTATTATGTCTGTGTGTGTGCGTGTGTATGTCTGTACGTTAACATTATTTTTTATTTTTTTCTATTTTTTTTATGTTTTGAGCTTTCTACACATATTTCTACTCAACTTTTGCACCTTTAACTTGTTAACTGCGCTATCGATTCGCTGGGAATAAACCGACCCGCTGTTGAAATTGGGATGCTTTTCTTGCTGTTCAATTTATAAATAAATATATATTTATATTTGAGCAATATAATCAATAGCTTCGCGATAATCGATGGGATTTACCGGTTTTATTTTGTTGAATGTTTGCTAACTGCACCTCTTTTTACAAACAGAGAGAGAGAGAGAGTGATAATCTTTTATAGAGGGGATTTAATGCGTTGGAAATATTATTAAATTCTGCTGCAAGTTACATTTTTTTCAACAATTTATAAAGTTGTTTTTTTTTTTTTAGGATGGTTGACGTATTTGAAAACAAAAGATAAATAAAAACAGAAATTAAATTTAGTCTCAATAAAGATTTTAATTGACATTATTAGTTTATTGATTTCTATATATATTCATAGGTCTATAATTGCAGTTAATTTGTATATTTCAGCAACCACTGTACTTATTGTACTTATTATTTGTATATCTTGTTAAGTAAACAGGCCAATAGATGACGCCACTTTTGCAATTATCGCAAAAGCGTAAAGATGACTGCCCCATTGCACACCTCTCTCTCTCTCTCTTTCTCTCACACACCCACAACCCACACTCTCCACGCCTATCCAATCCACTCCCACCTCCTCATTCTCCTGTTGATCTTAATTCGCATGCCGACGACTCTGTTACGTAAACGTTTTCCAAATCTCACATTGTGCGCGCAAACAAAAACAACACGCAAGCAAACTTGACTCAAAGCCTTAGATATAAAACACATATATACAAATGCACATACATATACATACATTCACACATACATACACACATACATATATGTACAAAGCGAACGCGGCACATGTTGTTTTGCGGACCGTCAGCAGGTAAGTTAACTAAAAGAGACATGGGAGAGAGAGGGGGGCTCGGCTCAGATCTTGATTGTGAGAGCCTACATACACACATACACACACACACACACATTTATATATATATATTCACATATACCTTCAACTGTATTTGTAGATGAGTGGGCAGCAGTAAGCAGTCAACGAGTGCATCAGAATATTACATAGCATTGTATTGCAAGTACATACATATATACATTCATACATACATATATTCATACATACATACATCAGTACATATATGTATACATTTTATACGTACATGGATATTATTATTATTGCGGTTTACAATTTCACAGAATTGTTTTGCAATAGCTGTCGATGTCATATTTATATAACAGTTGAGAACAAGTAAGGAAGCTTTGGGAGTGAGCAGAGAGATCGACTAATACATACCCTGCCCGCCGCTTACTATGTACATACTCACATACATATTTATATATATATATGATGTAGACATTTTAATTCGCGTTTCTCCACCGATCTTGCATTACATTTACAGATGATCATTCTCCATTTGAAAGATATAGACTCATGGTTTGAAATCGATTTATATCGATATCAGCGAAACGGGAACAGCAGTTAGCGATCGATAATTTATTATCCAGATTCGACATCTTTTATAGTCTGATATTTTCTAAGATCGATTATTTTTATTGATTCTGATCAACAATATATGTAATATCTTATGAGTTCAACGATGTTCCCTTTTCTGCCTGGTACAGGCTTTTACACATCATCATTATATCCCCTTACCCCTTATTAATGGTTATAAAACATATAAAAACGGTTGCAACCATTTTAGAAACGATTTCATTTTGTCGGCTAAGTCGCGTGATCAAAACAAAGCAGCTAGCACAATTTGAAAATATTTAATATATATGTATAAAGATAGGTTTTTTTATAGAGAAATGAGAATTAAGTAACAAATTCTTTTCAGCTTTGAAAACCTTTCGTGAAAGGTAAATTACATGCATTATACGTAAATTTTGAAAAGACTTATTCCATATTTACTTACAACAATGACTTTAAGATTGGGTTGTTAGCTTAACAAATCTGAATTTTCTACAAAATAAAATCACATTTAAAAGCAAGCATTTTAAACTTCTGTTTAGTTTATATATTTGAAGAAGTATTTACAATTTGTTTTGAAATGTTTTATGATTAAGTAGATATATTCTTGATCAGCATCGGTAACCAAGTCGATGTAGACACAGATTCTATGTTTACTTGCTTAGTTTTAGAGCTATTTCTTCAAGCAATTTATCGAAACTATTGCGGACATTGGAAAAATCAGTAATAAATTTAGAGCGTGAAATTTTGATGCAGGCGTTTTGACTCCAGTCAGCAAGAACTTTTAATCTTCAACTTCTGCTTGAAATAGCTGAAGTTTATAAGCCAATCCTAAATAATTAGTTAAATTTTAATAAGTAAATGTTATTGTAATTCAAACACACTCTTGCCTAAAATCTATTTGAAAATCATGTACATTTATTTTTTTTACTGCTTGATTGCTCAAAGACACAACACAATTTGTTTTTATTATCAGTAAATTAGGTATAGTAAATAATAAATAAAATGAATATGTAAAAATATAATAATAAATATTTATGTCATCGAATTTATATGCTATGCAAATATTGAGAACTTAAATTGCCTTTTCTTTGTAAGCGCTTTTAAAAACGCGCAAATTTAAAAGTGTTTATACTTAATGCTAAAAGTTGTTGGCCAATTAAATGGGAAATTATATTAAGTAACTGCAAGTGAAACGGAAACAGAAGCACACACACCTGCACACAAACACACACATACACACACACCATAGACACATACACACACACCATAGACACATAAACACCTTTAGATACTCGTAACTTTCCAAGAAATTTATTTCATTTTTCTCTCTTCTTGTTGCTTTATTGCTTCTTTGCTTTATTGTACTGTACAGCACACACACACACATACCTGCACATATACACATACATGCTTTCAACTTTTTGCGAACTTTGTTTTCAATTTGTGATTTTTACATTTTTTTTGTCTTAGCTTTTACGTTCTGCATATCTTGTTTATGTTATAAATAAATTTATATTTTTTCAGCAAATGCCACGGAAAACAAATTTTTCTTATTGGAAAATCACAAATGCATATATATATATATATATATAAATACGTGTGTGTGTGTTGTGTTCTGTGTGTGTGGCGTTACATGAAATGTTTGCAAACTTTTCTTTAAACAATTGCTGTCTCGCTCTCACAACAATAACAGTTATCACCAGCGAAATGGAAAAATAAAAAACAAAAACAATGAACACAAAAATCGTAACTACGACGCAATTTGATTTACTCACACTCTTTAGCCACACATTCTACATCTCTCCTCTCCTCACCGCTCCGCTCCGCTCCACTCCACTCTCCATTGGCAGATTTGCGTTATTTTCATTGTGCTTGCGGCTTGGCTTAAACGGGGGTTGCTTTCGACGACGAAAGGACGAAATAACAACAACGCAATATGCATATGTATTATGCATGTATTTACACACATACATACATATATATGTACATATATCCCGAATTTAATATGCGTTTTGTTTCCGCATTCCACGTACTGCGAATTTTGACAAACGCGGACACGAACTGGAGGACTGTGCTGCGCTGCGATCGGTTGAAGGTGCCGTTGCTCAATGTCGTCGTCGACGACTGGCCACAAGGAAAGTTTGTCGTCGTCGTCGCCGTCGACGTCTACATCGGCGTCGACTGAGCAAGAGCAGAGCTTCTATCTTCTAGTATTCGCTCTCGTTGGCGCGCTCACGCTGCTCACACACTCTCAGTGTTTAAGTTTCGTCAAGTTTTATTTTTTTTTGTTTTTTTGGTTTCTTCCTGTTCCTGTTGTTCTTCTTCGACACCACCGAGTGCTGTGCCCTACTGCCCCACACACCGATGTTGCCATCACACATAAAACACTGCTGCTGCTGCTATTGACGACGACGCTTCGTGGCCTTCAGCCGTAATTCCGCTCTGTTTTCTCTCGCTCGTTCGTCTCTGCTCTGTTCTCTCTCCCTTTCGCTCTCTGTCTGCCGTTGTCATTCTTTCATTCATACATTCTACTTGTCCCTTACCCGTTCGCTGGCAGTTCTATGACGTTCTTTGCTCATTTTGCCACAGTGCGAGTGCTTTTTTTTATCCGTGTGCGTGTGCGCTTTGCCTGTGTGTTTGTGTTCTGGCTGTGCTTTTTGCCCCTCGTTGCTAGAAAATACAATTTTTTTTTTTTTAGTTTTGGCTTTCCCATGCTGCGCAAATTTTATCTACGCCTGTTTGTCAGCGTTAGTTCTGTGTGAGCTTTACTTTTGCTTTTTTTTGGTGACCGCCAGCCTCATTTTTGTTATTTCTCTTTCTGTTTCTGTTGCGTTGCCCTTTCTGCATTGCATTGTGAAGTGAAAGCTTTTCCGATGACGGCAGCTTCTCGGAAATGTTGTTGCTTAAATTCTTGTGCTGCCTTTTAATCCGAACATGTATCCAAACATGAATGTTTGCAACAGTTGTATTTCCGAATTCAATTAACTGAACATAAATAAAATTCGCTCCACAATTTCCATTCAATACGCATTTAAGCTTTGCAATAACTATCAGGTTTCTCTTCTTCTATGTTATGCTCCTTCTAAGACAGCTAAAGCACTGACCAACACTGAGAGCTTAAGCAAACACACACACATACAAACATGCACACACACACACACGCATACATGCATGAGTGCAAGGAATACTGAGACCTACATGCAGCCCAGTGATGTGCTCGTGCTGTGCTTTCGCTGTAGAAGCGAAAAAAGCACGATAAATGCAAATTAGATGTCGTGATGAAATTATTATTCCAACTTGCAAAAGATTGATTAGCTGAGTTTGGTTTGTAGAACAAGAGGTAAATAAAATAATTATACTCCTCAGCTTCTTAGGATTTGGTAAATAAAATGAACAATCCATAAAATTAAATCGCGTAGCAAATCGATTTCAAATTGTATACATTGCAAGTTGCCACAAATATACAAGACTTAAGCTTACTTTTTGTCCAAGTTTTATTATTTTGTTAGAGATTAAATTTAGCTTAATAAGTCTTGGGATAATCTTATGGTCGCTTGTTGCACTCACAAAAACCACAACAGCCAAGGAAACCACATAAAAAAAATATATATATCATTTTATATACCATATATAAGTTTATTTTATTTATTTATATTATTTTTTTGTATCACATACCTAGTACATAATAACATCATCCATATGGCGTCAAGCGTTTCCTTTTCCAAGTTTTCCCCTGGGTTTTTCTTCCGTTTCTGGTGATGCAATGTTTTTCAATAATTCGATTTGATTTCATTTCATTTGCACAGAGAAATTTCTTTCTTCGCATGCATAATTACAATTTGGCATTTAGAAAAAGCCAAATTTTGACACGCAATTTTCCAAAGGTGCATACGAATTTACTTTATTTAACACATTAATTAATTTAGAATTTTTTTTAAAGAATTTCACAATTTTAGCTCACAGAATTGCACTTACTTAACACATATACATGTATATATATATTCATATACATGTATAGGTGAAGTACAATTGGAATACATTATTGTTGTTGTTGTTTGTTTTTGCGTATTTGTGGAGCACTACTCAAATGATTTTTTTTGTGTTACGTTTATTTTTGTTGTTGCACAATTAATTTGTATTTTTTTTTGTGTTATTATTGTTATTGGGACTCGATGGTGTCATTGTTGTCATTTGCGTGTTTAAATTTAATTACCATCGTATAAAAAATGCAATTAAGCTATTGTACTTTTAAGTTTTATTTGTTTTTATATTTATTTTTTGCTTTTTTTTAGTCCTAGTGAACACTGCTATTGGTGTTGAACTGTTTAGTGCTGTCTTTTTGCTTGGGAATGGAACGTTGTTAGCTGCTTGCCTGTCGCGCTTTCAATGCCAAGCACAGCGGAAAATGTCAGAGACACAGGCCATCGTCGTCGCCGTCGCCATCGTTATCGTCATCGTTGAATTCGTCGTCGTCATTTTCGTCGCTGCTGAGCCGAACGGCGATGAGGCGAATTTAGAGTGCAACTGTGGGGGAGCAAAGTAGCATGCATGTATGCATGTATGCGTCTGAGTGTGTGCATGTGTGTGTGTGTGTGTCGCTGAGTCAGTGCCAAATGGAAACCAGGCAAGCAGCGAAGCGACCCAAAGCTCAGCTCGGCACATTTCGGTTCAAGTTCAAGGATGTTATGCAATAAAGCGCATGCATGCAAGAGCGAAACAAGCTACAGAGTGGGACAGACAGACAGGCACAAACAGAGCGAGAGAGAGAGAGAGAGAGAGAGAGAGAGAGAGACAGTGCACACTTGCACGTATAATCGAAGTGCATGTGTGCATATATATAAAATGAAGCTGCTCCTCACACCAATGCCCAAGGGCGTCCCTGATCTCGCGCCCACTGCTCTCCCTCTCTCTCTCTCTCTCACTCTCGCTGACTGTCCCTCTCTCATGCGTTTAGCTTGTGCAGTCTACCCTGACCGCGCCTTAGTTACTGCCACTACACATACATATACACACATATGTACAGTCTATTTACTAAGTATATGTATCTTTACCTACAATATACTTGTCTGTGGATTTATGTTTTGTGCTCTGTGTTCCCTGTGCCTGGGCCTGTTCCTCCGATCTGGGCCTGGGCCTGAACCTGGGCTTACCGTGTTGCTGGGTTGCAAATTGTATATAATTAGCGTACTTACAGCGCTAACTGCAGCCGCAACAGAATGAGAAACATTTTATTACAAATGTTTTTTTTTTTATCAATACAGTGCTCGCTAGCAAACTGAACTTCTCCTTCTACTGGAATTACATTTTGTTAAATATCCATATTTATTGTTTAAATAATAAATTTAAATACTTAAAGTTTGTTTAACTGTTTCCAAAATTTTCTTCCACATTTTTTATTTTATTTTAATTTGTACTTTAAGTTAAGGTTTTTTAAACTTGAAATCCGAATCCCTTGTATTAATAAAATAAATAAAACCAAAGCGTTTCATAAGGCGAGCTGACACTGTATAAATGTATAAATGTATTTATGTAAATAGTGTGTAAATTCAGTTAGTTGTGTAGGTGTATGTGTGTGTGTGTGTGTGTGTGATTTCCAGTGATAAATGTGCGTGTGTTGCAATTTTTGCCAGCTGCTTTGCCCTTTGCCTCCTTTTAAATAACTTAATTGAATTTGTTTGGGGTCGTTAGCGTATATCTGTATATATGTATATTTATATATATGTCTGCGTTTGTTTGTGTTTTTTTTTGAGTGCCTTACGTTCGCTGGCATATTTGTTTAATTGTTTAATTTAATTAAATGCTACAACTGCAACGATTGCATCGACAAACTGAAACTGCATCTGTATCTGTATCTCTGTGTGTGTGTGTGTATCTATAGATGCCTGTACCACCAGTGTATGTGTTTGTGTGTGTGTGTGTAGCAGTGCCTGTGCCTGTGCCTGTGCCTTTGCTGCCATGTATGTGCAACAGATGATATTGAATGCCTTCGCTTTCATAAGTTCGCCAGCCATTTTCTTATGTCATGCGCACCGCAGTCGGACAAAGGGTATAACTACACAAACCTATGTATGTATTTATATACCTGCAAGCACACACACACATACATACATACATGCACGCTCGTGCATGTAGTCCATATATAGAGCTACTGCTTAACAGAGCAACAACAGCAGCAGATGTTCACTTGAACAGCCCAGTTGCAATTCTCATGCATCTTCTAAACACATCTAACGCTGCTTATGCAATTATATTTAGCTAAGTATTTAATCCGCCTCATATTTCAAATATACTCACATTTTCAATGGATTTAAAGAATAAAAATAGCAAATCTGACAAAATCACTTCACACCGCTCTGATATTTATATATTTGTACTTAAGCTTTGTGCTTTGTCAGTAGTATTACAGCGATATTCTTTTAAATACTGTAAATACAATAATCTTACAAATATACAACTTTTTTATAAGCCCAAAACTGCGTACTTCTCTTTTAATTCTTTCATTTTTCCCCCGCTAAATCATTTGTTTGTTCCAAGATTTTTTTTACTTAAACGTTCTATGAAAATATGTAAATTAGATGAAATGAAATTTTCTAGTTTCGCATTTCCTACAGGGTGTCAAACGCCTACTTTTTATACACTACGCGTTTCGTAAGCAGTAGTTTTTGATATTAATTACGAAAGTAAAAATCTTTTTGCGCTAAAACTCTTCGAAAAGAGAATGCTCAAAAATGTATAAACATATAAATAGAATTTGATTATTTTATTAAATGCCCAATTCCTGCTGGGTAACTGAAGCATTACGTATACGCCTCTACTGCAAATAGTACAGTAACAGCTGATTGCGTTGGTTACATTTGCGGCACATGTGACACGTGTGCGTTGCTGGCTTTGAGTCACTGTGACCCACAGTGAACCACTGGCAAGCTGTCAATTTCTGAGTTTCCAACAGGAACTCAGTGTTTATGTGGAAATTATGTTTACAGTCATGTAAAATGATGTATACGTAAGAGCGTATTATTCCGGGTAAGCACACAATTGTTCATCTAATAGGTATGCAAAAAATTAGCCAAAAATATTTGTTTACAAAACTAAATTGGCATAAATAATTTTGCATTTGTTTTTGTTCTGTTTGTTCGTATACAAACAAAGCTAAAAAAATCTTGGCTCAGCGAAGAAAAGGAGAGAGAGCATTTATACATACAGACACAACGGAATATATAAGTTGTATATCGAACAATTATAAGTTGTGTATTCGCTGAGAGCAATGGAATAGCAGCGAACGTGATGAAATACTAACGCAAAGGGTTTGAGGTTTTGAGGAGATCGAGGGGCTGCATACAGTTTGCGAGCACTGTGGCAAAGAGCTGCTGCAAATCCGCCCTTCTGCCTTCTGCTCTTTGTGGTGGCAGCGCATGTCAAGAGTAGGTGACCTTGACAGTGAACTTGAATAAAAAAAAAAACACAAAAAGAGAAAGAGAAATACAAAAAACACAGCTACAAGGACTGTGTGCAGGCACAGGCAGCATGTATTTTTTGAGGGAAATGAAATAACGGCGAAGGCGGCAGAGGCGAATTGAACGAAAAGTGCTGAAAGCAGCGCACCAAAAAGTCAGAGAGTGAGAGTGCGAGTCCGAGAGTACAAAAATACACAAACAGCACTGCAGCTGCAGCTGTGGGCGTTCAGTTGGGTTTGCTGTTTGCTGTCTGTTGTGCTTGTATTTGTGCCTTATATGACTATCAAACTTGCCGCTCTCTCTTGGATTTTTACTCTCTTCCACTCTATTGCTCTCTCTCGCTTTTGATGAATCATCGTGTTCTCTTATTGCGGCGAGAGTGACTTGTTGTCTGCAGTTGACATTTGAAATATGTGCCAGAAATTTCGCTTTCATGTTTGCTAGTGACGAGAGCAGGGGTGGGTGGGTGGTGTGCTGTTATTGGGGCTCGCATTTTATGCAACAGCAAACATATTGCATGTATACATGTATACATATTCATTTATGTATATGCGTGTGCGTGTGTGCGTGTGCATGATGCTCAGCTCTGGATAAGAAGACTACAATAAATATTCATTTCGATTTCAGTTGCAGTTGACAAAATTTTGGTGTGTTGATTTTACTTGCGTATCTCAACTCAACTTTGGCATTTCGTGCGTGCGTGTGTGTGTTGGTATGTGTATGTGTATGTGTGTGTGTATGCATAAAACAGTAACAGTTTATTTTTGCCTTTACCACCGCACACCACTGGCTTAATTACCTCGGGTACTGTAGTTGCCGTTACTTTTGCCCCTTGCGTCAGTGGCAATGTCAGCAAAGATGCAATTTGTGCTGTAAGTTTTGTAAGTTAGGCTTAGATTAAAGCTGGCTTGCTTTTAATTATTATTATTATTTTAATTTTTCGGCACGTTCAAATCTGTCGCAATACCAAAAATAGATTTAAAAAAATAGAGTTCTTAAAATAAAGTAATTTGAGAGTTCGAAACGAAAATAATCATTTTTGCTTTTAGTAAACACTTATATTCCCAGTGTAGCCGCTGGAAAGATACTAAGACGAACCAATATTCAGGCATATATACAGACAGACACACACACACACAAGTAAAAAGTAATAAAATGGCTTTAAATGCGCTCAATTTAATAACATATTAATCTGGTCTTAAAGCACCTTAGCGATTACGTGCCCGTAATGCATAAAAATAAAGATGCGAACGTAAGCAAAGCAGCGATAAAAATTGAATCCGTGCATATTTTTCAACATTCTGAAATAGAGTAAAAAAAGCGCACGAAAAAAGTACGCACACACACACACACACACAAATGAACATACATACGTAGAAGCACACAAATGCCGTTATTACAGCAGCACAGATCGCTAGGTAATGCAATTGGAAAGTTTTAAAGCTTTTAAGCTGAAAAATAAACGAAACTGCTAATGGAGAGCGCATAGCAAATAGAGATAGAGCGGGGGGGGGGGGGGGGGGGGGAGAGAGAGAGAGAGAGAGAGAGAGAGAGAGAAAGAAAGAGAGCTTATGTATATGCATTTATATATGTATATGCCTATGTACATATGTATGTATATAATAACACACCCATCGTTCAGTGGGCTTCTAGACTGGATTCGTTCTCAAACTTTTGACTAGTGAGACAAAAATCAAAATGGGGGAAAAACGTTGGATTTTCTCAAAAAAAAAAACGTTTACTTTGCTTCCCGTGCGCAGGCATATATTATGTGTGTGTGGGTGTGTGTGTGTGTGTGTGATAACCTTGAGACTGCTTTGAAATTTTAGTTGGACAAACCAACGGGCGCTTGTCGGGCGCTCTCTCTCGACCCAGAGAGAGAGCGAGAGAAAGAGAGTGTAAAATGCAAGCAAATCAAGCTGCAGCCCTGCATGTTGTGTGTGTGCATGTGTTTGAATGTTCTAGAAGCTTTTCGTTATGGCAAAAATATCTTGCGATGCCTAACGCTCTTTTTCTCGCTCGCACTCTGCTGCCCAGATGCTCTCTCACATACATTTTTTTTTTGCGCACAAATGCAACTCACGTTCAAGGCCAGTATCAAAATGCATTAGTATAAGAAGAACACACACACACACACAGGCGTATGTACATGTATTGGTGAGCTGCTGTCGTCAGTTGTCAACTGTATTTGCTTTGCCATAAAGACGCCCAGATGCAGGCACATACATGGATGAGCAAACTATTTCTTTCAGTAAATGCTTGTGCATGTGCACACACACACACACACACACTCACACAACCATTCTTAAATTATACTTATACAGATGCAGTTATAATCAATAACTTTCCGCTTCCTTGGCACTACTTGGAAATAATACGGTTTTATTTCTTTTTCTTTTCTTTTTTGATCTTTCACTATAATTTGTAGCACGTGCCAAACTGTTTGCTGTACAGTGAACGCCCGCTAATATGAAATAATCAACAATTGATTTGATTACAATTCAAATAGTAAGAAATTCATTTTGCTTTCTGCGCAAACATTTGAAATTCGTTCACCTTAGCGTATTCGAGTTGCATGCAGCGCTTATCTAATCATTTTTAAATGTTATCTAATCTAATCGCCCGCATAAATATATATGTAATGGAAACAAGTCTGAATTTGAATGCGTTTATAGCATTTCATTAACACGACATGAATTTCCCATACGGAGCTGCTCTCAAATGCAATCAGCCATGCAAATTACAGTCGCTGTCAAATATATATGTACACGAATGACAGTATGTGTGTGTGTGTATGTGTGTTAACTACTTATTATAATGATTAAATTGTCATTATTATTGTTATATATATTTCCTTTTATTACTATGCATTTTATTTTTTTCTTTTTTTTTTTTTTGCATTTATGGCGACCTATTCGTAATCGCCGAGAGATAAAAGCAATAACTACAAATTGAATCAGTCAAGTACGTAACGCAATACAGTGGCTCCTAATGGGGGTCGTTAAGGGGTGATTACGTTTTTCAAATCACATGGAATTTAATTTGAAATCTGCCAATTTTTGTCAAGTTTGAGTTCATATATCAGTTTTAAGCTAAATACCAATTTTATTTTTATTGCAACAATGATGAAACAAGAAAATATTAAGAGCCATCAGCCATGCGCCATATGGGAATGTAAGAAGAGTTGGGCAAACAAAATGCAGAAATGCAAACATCTGACGATGATGGGATGGAAATTCGCAGCCAGTTTGCTTTGGAGGACAAGGCCACCAGGCTGAAAGAGAACAGAGTTGGGAGCCGCCCAATATTGCATTAGGCACATACTCCTAGCTCTCACTCTCACTCTCATTCCCACTCTCTCACACACACTCTCCCTCTCCCTCTCTCTCTCTCTCTCTCGCTCTTTGTTGGCTATCTCGCTCTGTGCGGGGAGGCACACGTGGCTCAGCAAGGCCGCCCACGCTTTGGCATTTCACAGCGTTGAACGTTGTGTGGGCGTCGCCAGCTGTTGCAAGCTGCAGAAGTAGCAGAGCAGCGACGACCTGCAAGGACCTGCAGCTCTGGCTGGCAGGTCCTTCAATTAGTTTGGGGTCGGTCAGCGGTCAAATGGCTCTCCAGATATGTATTTATTTTGCCCATCGCCTATATGCAATTTGATAACCAATTCGACACTAATTGCATGCATGCATCTAACAAGTATCTATAGATACATAGATACATACATATTTATCTGTGTCAATCTCTAATTATGGGTTACGGAATATTACCAAAAGTGTTGCAGGGTTTCTTGATTTGCGCATAAGGATTTCACCTCCGATCTCAAGTATATGAAGTAAACATTTCTTAATAATTTTTTAAGCTATCTTGTTGAAACTGTGGGAATATGTATATATATATGTCACAGATATATATATATTGATGAAAAGATGGTTTCTTGTATAAGCGACTGCTTATATAGATAACATTTTAATAGAGTTTAGTCTTTAGTCTCTCAACTTGAGAAAGTTCAAGTTAGAATGGTTTTATCGTTCGTTCAGAATATATACGTATTCTTTTCATTTTCAATTAATATTAAATCAAGAATATATTTTTAGATTATTTTCTTCATTATTTCATTTTCATTTGAGATTGCAAATCTTAGTTTGAGATAGAAATCAATGAATCAAGATTATCAGATTGCCGTTTAGATTCCACTTTCGTATTTTTGTTGTCCCATATATTATATATGAATCTATATTAATTACAAACATATACCACAAGTATTGATTACTCTTCCAGGCTGTTGTCAAAAATGCAACGAATTGATTTGTATCCACTGAGTTGCGCTCTTCTCCCTCTCTCTCTCTCTCTCTCGCTCTGCAGCCCCTGCAGAGTCAAGGCAAAAGTGTGTATACATGTGTACATATACTATATATAAGCTGCATACATTGCGTATAGTATGCATATGTATATAGAATCATAGATACAGCCCGACACACGATTTCAATTGAAGCTCGTCGTCGCCTGTTGAATGCTTATGCAATCTAACGCCGATAGATGGCGCTGCGTGCGACGAAAAGCTGGCGCACACACTTAGTCAATACACCAACCATTTGTTTGGGGCGTTGCAGCTTTCGTTACGCATGGCTAAATTTTCCCATTCCTTGCGCTTTTTCAATGGACACACGCACCATGCGTAAGGACACAAAATTCGCAGCATGATTGAAAAATTGGCATGAGCACATAATTTATTCGGAAAGGACATTTCCTGTTTGTTTAGGCAAAACTGTCAGTGTCAGGAGCAGATAAATGGACAAATGCATAAATAGACAACTGAACTGGGCAAATTGATAATCAAAACGTGAACCGTCAACTCATGGAAATTGTGACAGCTTTGCTCGGGGAAAACTGACCACATGTCAATGCAAACTGACTTCAAAGCGTCGAAATGATGGCTAGCAACTACACAGAGAGAATTTTCAGACAATATTGTTAGATTAAATTGACAATAAAATTGACAAACTTAATCCAAGAATATAGAATTATGTGTTAAGTTTGATACGTCTGGTAATTGAAATTAAGAATATTTTTATTTATTTTTGTATTAATTTAACTTAAGTATTGCTTAGTAACTTGGCTTAAGCATTTCTTTTGGCTTGGTCTCTAATTTTCTCGTATGATTCTTTAGATTAAGTTCTTCTTATATCAGGAATGGTTTGCTGGAATTGTGAATATTTCGTGCGACTGTTTTCTCTATGTGTAGATGGGAGTGACAGAGAGAGAGAGAGAGAGAGTGATAGAGAGGGAGAAGGGGCCGTGGGGCGTGACAGCAGGTTAACAACTGGTAATTGCTACAACAATTTCGCATAACTACAAATGAAACAAAACTTGGCTCGATGCATTTAATTGAAAATTCATATGTGAATAGTTGGGCAGTGGTTTGTCGTCATATTCAAATGACAATTCGAATGTTTGTGGTTGGTTGTGTTGTGGGGTTTTGAGTTTAACAGTGGCAGTGAGTGTTTCTGGCCACGCCCACTCAATTAAACAGTTGCGACCTCTCATAAATTATCGCACAGAATGTGTGCAATATTTAATTGCTAAAACAGAGATGTCGCTGACCCTCACTTGCCAACTGATACAACTGATACAACTGCAATTAAAACCATTTCAATGTTGTTTACTTAACGCACACTGAGCCAAATTGCGACGAGATCACTTCAAATATAACCTAGCAAATTGCTGATTCACAAATCTGTGCAACTTTCCAAGCCTGACATATATTTCTTAACAGCATCAATAATCGGTGCATCTGTCTACTTTACTCTGTGTACTCTGTCAGTTTGTAGCATCAGATTAATATATCTTACAGATCTTATTACAAATCTAGCTCTTTTTCTATTTGTATATTTTTATATAGCATCAACTAACAAGCTGATTTCGATGATGATGCATGAATACAGCAACGTTCTGAGTTCTCGGCGAACCAATTCACAACAGGTTATCGATAAATTTAAACGCTTCGTGAGTATCGATACAAATCGATAAATCAAAGATATTAAAGACATATCTTATAGATATATATATGTACTGATTGGAAATATCTTTGTTTTATGGTATTTCATAGCCGAGCTCTGTTGTCGTTCCCATTTCCAGCTAAAGAAAATATCATTGCATCAACAAGCAATTTCTGTTAGTGTATGGCGTATTTGTTTATATGACAATTAATGCGTGAATAATTCATGGCACTTCTAATTACAACACTTAATGCAATCGCACTAAAACACAATTGTGGCAATAACAACTTCAAACAGTTTCGACACAAGTGCTATCTGTGGCAGATAGATAAAGATAAAGTACCCAAATGGGGATAGTTGCTATTAGTTCAGAGTCCCTGATTCATTCAATCATGGCCCAGTCACAGTGGATAAAACGCTTTTGTTTTCAGCTGCGTTTAAAATCCAGCCAATTATTTATAATTGCTGCTTCGGTCCTGTTATCCCTGCTGATAACGCTAATTTGTGTTGGACTCACGATTCGCTACGAGGTCAGCAATGAGGTGGCCAATCTGGGCGATGTCGACTATTGGAAGGATGCAGTTTCAGCGCAGCAGAAACTCTGGTACGACAAGGGCATTGAGGAGCTGAAGGATGCAATGGCGATGCGTACATCAGAAAGCCAGCCTAGAAATATTCAGATCTTGGTCATCAATGGCATCGATGCTCCAGCTTTGGCCAACGCACGCTTCTCCAGCTCACAACCCTCGAACTTTGTCTGGGATCGGTTTCCGCATGTGGCAAGGATCAAGAACAGCTGCAGCCACAGCTCGCCCTGCAATGCGGCAAACGTTATTAAGGTCGGAATTATTATATAAAAATATTAATAAAATCAATTAAACATTTATATATTGACAACTACTCGATTTTCAGGCCATCTGGACAGGTGTGCCGCTTAAGGCAGCACCCAAGCTGGACAGCAGTTGTGGCCACAATGCGTCCCATGCTGGACAGCTGCTGAGTGTGCTGCGTCTGGCACAGCTGGCGGGCAGGCGGACAGGGTTTGTGACAAACCAAAGGATAACTGGCGCCACAGCAGCTGCACTGTATGCGAATGTGGCACAGACCAGCTGGGAATGCGATGGACTCGTGCCAGTGGATGCCATTGAGTCGGGCTGCGAAGATGTCGCCCAGCAATTGATCTCTGGCGAGACTGGACAAAATCTCAATGTGCTCATCGGCGGTGGCAGGCAGCTGCTGAGTGCCAATGTGTCCACATTTCCTTATGATCCCCTGGATGAGCTGCTGTGCCGTGCCAGAAGTGGACGCAATTTACTGCGCGATTGGCTGCAACACAAATTGAAACTTAAGCCGAGCAAGCATTTTGAGCTAGTGCAGCGGGAAGAGCAGCTCAGCACGGTAAATGGCAACAGCTTGGATTACTTGCTGGGCGTTCTAGCCAATGGAGATCTGAGTAGGAATTCCCAGGCGCCATCACTGGCCATAATGGTCGATAAGACGCTGCAGGTGCTCCGACGACCAGTTGTGGGTCATCTGCTGATTGTGGAGCACTACGTGCAGCAGCAGGGGGAAGCCAGAGTGAAAGAGCTGCAGTTGCTCAATGCAACCCTGGCCAATCTGCTCGGGCCGAAGGATACATTGACCTTGGTGCTCTTAACCAATGCCAACAATCTCAGCTCAGCTGAAACGCAGATTGTAAGCACTTTGCAGGAGGCTTTCGATGAGCAAGGATCCCATTTGCAGCGCCGAATGCAACAGATGCCCTCGGAGAGTCTGCTATTTGCGACGGGTGAGTGGAAGTCGCCAAATATCTAATTGAACTATATTAAATGATTTTTCTACATGCAGGACCCAAATCCTCACTGTTCTACAGTGTACACGAGGAAACCTACTTGGCACATGCTCTTTCCTATGCCCTGGGAATGGATGTATTTGGAAGACAACTGCAACTTTAAGCAGCAGTTTTTCTATTTTATTGTTTTAAGATAAGAAATCTAGGGGAATAGATCATTTCTCACTTCTCATCTACTTCTACACAATCTGATTACAATATTCAACTGATAAAACTCGATTGCATTGAGAAACTAGATAAGTTTCTGATGGAATTTCTTAGCTCTGATTTTGAACACCTACTATAAAAAAAGTGTGTAGAAATTGATATTAATTAACTGCAAATGTATAATGTATAATACTATATTTATCGATGACAATCTGTTTATGTCTCTTAAATCTGAAGTCTTTGATGAACGATGAGTTCTAAAAATGTTTTTCATTTGAAACTATGATTTTGTTTTATTTTTACGAAGTGCTGTGTGAATTTCTAGTAAAATATGAGGTTTTATTATTCTGCTAAGCACTGCTAACTTATTTCATAGAATAATGTCAGTCTAGTCGAAGATTGGAGTCAACCTGAGTCAACCTTCAGTATAAATTAGCAAAAGAAAAATGCCATCGATTTTGCTTATGAAAGCTATTTGATATTGCAGCCTGATGTTGTCGAAGAAGAATTATTAAAGAACTAATGAGTTTGATTCGATGAGTTTTGGACCGATTGTTGAGATATATATGATTGTCTCGCTGATTATCTTAAGTTCTGTTTGCATATCGAAGCAAAAAAAAGAAGAAGCCTGAAGAACAGTTTGCCTAAGAACAGATATATATATATATATATATATATATATTATATAGACTTCGCTGCTGATGTCGATCAGGAAAATAATAAATTTATATTGAATATGCTGCATTTTTAAGGCATATTAACTAAACATACCCAGCCTTTCCCCATCGATTGAGTGAAAGAAATCGTTGATCATATTTTAATGATTATGTTAAACTTGAACTAGTACAATTTTTTATTGATTACTATTAATGTGAATTGCAATTAGACAACAACACTGCCCCCGCTGCTCGTCGCCGCACACTGCGTTGTGGTTGCCACAGTTGAGACCGGCAGCATCCAATTGAAGCTTGGAGCTGTGTCCTGTTGCCCGGTCACCGTCGAGGATGCTGCTGAGGCTGCAGAGGCTGTTGAGGATGTGGCTGTGGCTGTGGCTGTCGCTGTGGATGCAATACGCGGCACTGGACGCAGCACATTCGAAGTGGGTCATTTGACCGGCATCGGTGGCAACATATTGTGTGCCACATTCGATAGCTGCCGCAAATGGTTCGCATGCACATATTGAAAGGCCGAGGAACGTTCCAGTTGCTGTGATAGATAAAGTTCGCCCAGGGAGTAAAAGCGACGCTGATCGAAATGCTGAAAGGGGAAGCCTGCGAAGCGCTGAGGTGCCACATAATTTTTGGCCACTGCCGTTGGATACAGGGTGCAATGAGGTGGTGGGCGTGGCAGCACATAGGCTCCTCCTGTTGCAGCTGGCTGTGGTGCCACCTGCGATTGTTGCTGCTGCTGCTGCTGATGATGTTGCTGCTGCTGATGATGTTGCTGTTGTTGGTGTTGGTGTTGTTGATGTTGCTGCTGTTGTGGATTGAAAAAGTCCATATTCTTGAGATTCTCCAGCATTTGATGGGAGGCCTGATGTTTCTTAAGGTATGCGTAGCTGTAAAAGAATTCCAAGAAGGTTTTGCCTTTGATGCTGCTTGGTTTTATCGAGTGTAAAATCGACTTTCTTCAAATGAAAGTCTTTTTTGTATTTATTTCTATTTCTATGATTATGCCTACCGTCGGAAGGATTTGCCGCATTGCTGACAGGCATAAATGCCATCGTTGGCATCTTCGCCAGCTGCTTTGCTGTTGATCTCTCTGTCGGTGTTGGCGCCGTCGCTGGTTTCACTGGAGCTGCTCGGCCGCTTCTTGCTGGACTGCATCTCCGACTTGGGTTTGTGCCAGCGTCGGTGCGAGGCCAGATTTGCCGGACAGTTGAAGACCTGCAAAATAGAAATGCGCTCAGATACAACTACTGCTCAGAACTCAGTCTAGATCTTGAAATGTGCACAACTGAATCAAATGTTTTGCATTTAACTGAGCTAAACTGATGTATGGAATATAGTTTTCTAAATAAACACGAAAAGCAGTTGGATCTATTTTAAAAACATTTTAAGCAGTACATTTAGTAGATTTAAAGGAATTTCAATCGGTGAATTTTAAAACTAGGTTTATATTTGTTCTGAGGAATGAGCTCATAGATTATGGGGTATAATAGTTTATCAGTCAATTTATTTCAATTTTGAATTGAGTAAATGTTGTAAATGTAGATTCCTTGCACGCTTTAACTTTTTTGAAGGAATCTTTAATAATTCGGAATTCGTCTCGGGCTATCTAAGATAATAATGATGATATTAAATGTAGAAGTTGGCGTTACCTTTTCGCACTCGGAGCACTTGTATTCGATGTGAACGATGCGTGGACAACGGTGCTGGGCGAGCATGAAGGCATCGTCGTAGACGGTGCGACACAGCTGACAGAGATAGGCGCCAATCTTATTGTCGATGCTGGCCAATATGGCCTTGGCCTCCTCGGTGATTTCGACCACGTTGAAAGCCGGATCAATGTCACCTTTGCGCACCACCAACTCCTCATCGTCGCGCAGTTTGCGGATAATGGTGCCGGAGACGGGACTAATTGTCTCCTCATCGATGGCCGCGTGTTTCCGCAACTTGGTCCGTCTCCTTTCCGTCTTCGGTTTCCGCTGGAGCGGAGGTGAGTGTTCGCGGTGTGCCTCAGGAGATGCTTGGATATTGGTTGGGCAGCTGCTGCTTAAGTCCGTATAAACCTTCTCCGTGTGAGCTTGTTCGTCGGCGGCTGCTTGTGCCTCCGCCTCAAGTTCGAGTGCCTCCTTCGACGACTGGCCAAAGTCACGTTCGAAGAGCTTTGCAAGACCATCGATTGCCTGATGATGCAGCTCCTCATCGTCATAGATCAACTCGTTGCGCTTGAGTGCTTTAACATCCAGCAGCAGTTGTGGCTGCTGCAGCTGCTGCTCATCATCATCGTTGCCAAGGATATCGACAAAGACCTCTTCCTCATCATCATCCTGATGCCGCTGAGGCTCATCAGGATGGTCTGCTGATTGCTCTTCATCATCATCGTTGACTTGTATTGCGCTGTCGTCCTCGTTGTCTGTGTCCGTCGCATACTCATTGTAGTCATGGGAACTGACAACTGTTTCATCCTCGTCCTCGGTCAACACAATTGTCTCATCCTCCACGTGTATGCCGCTCGATTGACTTGCCGGAATTTGTGGCAAGTTGCTTTTTACGCTGTGAAAATGACTTTTATCATAGCTGCCAGCTGCCCCACCATCAAAGCCACGTAAGCCGTAACAGTTGCCCCCCAGTTGAGCCTGTTGATGTGCCTGATGTTGTTGATGAGGAAAATAGTTTGCGACAGCGACTCCCGGTGGTGGTTGCATCACCAGTGTTGGCAGCGGTATATGCGGCCTCCACAGATAATTCTCCTCGGACATTAATCTTTGACGCTTCCGTGGCGGCGACGGCGTCGATGGTGGCGTTATTGGCACCACAATATTCGCTGCCGCCCGCAAGGACAGATCCAGTGGCGAAAGCAGCGAAATTGCCGAACGTTGCTGGCTAAATTGCGCAAATGTCTCGTTGATTGCTGGTAATGGGCGGCACTCGGCGTAATGCATTTGGGGGTGTGGCTGAAGGGCGGCCTGACTCAGTTGGTTCATGTGGTTCATGTTCAACATATTTACGCTCGCAAAATATCCTTATCTTTGGTGATCTCCGTACGATTCTTTATATATATATATATATATATATATATATATCTTTCTTGCACTTATTCAAAGGATCTTTTTTACTGCAAGTTTAGGCAAAATACAAATTTGAATTAGTCTCCGATTGTGAAATTAATTATTAATTATTGTTCTGAATCAATGCAAGAATTGAATAATCTATTTAGAAACATTTTTGTGAGTTTAATTAAGTCTGCAAGATTTTTAAATATTTCAAAGACATATTTGCATCTCAATCTTAAAATTGCTGCCTATAACTGAAAACAGTAAACTTTGGTAAATCTTTCAAATCTGTATTCTGATACAGTTTCGATCAACATCCGCCAATATCTAATTCTTCTATAATAAAATATTTAAACTATTTATATTGGTTAGACAATATAAATAAATAATATAAGAAACCAAGAACAATTCTTTCATTGTTGTGAAGAAAGTTATGCAACAAGGTTTTTCCAAAATTGGAAGTGTTTCAAATATAATTGAAGAATACGCGAAATAATTTTGGACTTTTGGGATACTCCATTTGGACACATTTTTGAAAATGTATATCGCAATCGATTTTTATAACAACAAACACCATTTTTAAAACAATTGCTTGCAAAAAATTTGTTTAAAAATTGAATTTTCTTTATTTTTTTTTTTTGTAATTCAAATACAGATATTTTTTTTGTTTTTATCTTTACAAAACTTTGCGAATATTTTTCCGTTCGAAACACTCAGAAACTAAATAAACAGAATCACATTTTATTAGTTAGTGTAAAATTATTTAAGTGTATTATTAAATATGAAATCAGTTTATGGATTAATATTAAATTACGGATTATTATTATGGATGAATTTTAAACTCTTAGTTCAGCACTGATTCGCAAGGTTGTATTTAAATTATTTAATTTAAAAATTGTATTCTATTTTCTTTTTGGTTGTTATCACATTTAATTAATGGTATTTAAATTCAATTACTTTGCCTGTAAGAAATGTTTTCACCTGAGAAACGCGCACCTGGATTTTCACATTTACCGTTGCACGCAACTTTCACGTTAACCGCGCCAAACTGAACTGAACTGAAGTTCGGCCAGCGAGGACTTGGGACCCAGATAGTTTGGGTCACCTGTCGCAATGCAATGCCAGCATTAAATTGGGTTTGAATGCGAAGCCAATGAAAGCCAGGCAATGCGAGCCACCCGAACCCACCCAAACCACCACTGACTGACAGAGACTGAGCCTGAGACTGAGACTGATGGTGCATGCAGCATGTAGCATGAAGGATTTGAGAGAGAGAGAGAGAGAGTGCCAGCCACCCTCAACTCAGCCCAGCCAGAGGAGGCATCAGACATTGGCATGTGGCATCAACAGACGACTACGAGGCACTCTCTCTCGCACACTGTGCTGTGGAATCCTCGCAAGCCAGCTTGGGATTCGCTCGCCACCGAATAGCGGGACACTGTGTTAACACCGAAAACCGCCCACTCCCCTGATAACGGGGCGCATGCGCTGCCACGCCCTACAGCTATGCAAAAAGCTTGAAAGAAATGCGGGTTTTTTGGCCTTTGTCGGTCGCCAGAGGGCGCCAGCAGCGGCTGGCAACTGTTGCGCCGCTAACGCTGATTGGATGAAATATTGTGTGCGGCAAATGCCACGCCCTCTTTACAGCAAAAGCATTTTCGTCACACACACACACACACACACACACACACTCCCACAGCATGAATGGAATGTCATTGAATTGCAAATGAAGAATTTTAATGCAATGCATTGGAGTTTTCAGCCGCTTCCGCACAGAGACGCCCCAAAAAAAAAACACACACACACAGAAAAAACAAAAATAGAAAAGGGGAGCAGCAACAGGATGTGCCTTTTGTTGTCCTGTCGACTGTTGTCGACTGCTCTTCTTTTGTATTTGCCTTCATCTGCTGCTGGCTGCCAACATTGTGTAGACATTTTAAGAACCAAAAGGATTCTTTTTTTGTTGTTGTTGTTGTGGTTTTTTATTTTTCATACAATTTTAATGCCTGTTTCCTGCGCATGCTGGCAATGCAATTTTCAAAATGGCGCTTTAGCCAAGTGTCCTTTAAATTCGTGTGTCCTTCAAATTTGGCTTTCCCAAAAACTTAATTAATTACGCGACGCGTGCTGAGCAACGACGACTGCAGCAGCAGCAGCAGCAGCAGCAGCAGCAGCA
Organism: Drosophila grimshawi; assembly: GCF_018153295.1. Classification (NCBI taxonomy): domain Eukaryota; kingdom Metazoa; phylum Arthropoda; class Insecta; order Diptera; family Drosophilidae; genus Drosophila; species Drosophila grimshawi. The sequence goes on from NW_025063098.1 coordinate 28,768,775, forward strand.
GCAGCATCAACATCAGTTCGAGACAAGGACGCCTAATCAACAGGAATGTAATTATGAACTTTTTGTGCCAGCTCATAACCAAATTAAGAGGTCACTTACTATGGAAGAAAGAAACGAGATGAATCGGTAAAGTGTAGGTATAGTGACACGCACATACCCTGTACAAATGTCTTTTAAATAATGAACTCAATATTTTCTATATACTCCTCAATAGCACAGTTTGTCCTGAGTTTGGCTGACTGCACACCGAATTTTCACAGTTCCAAAGAAAGAATTATGAAATTCGTGATTATTTTAGAAATTTCAGAAAATGCTCCACACATTCAGAAGATGGTTCCGATTGGACATCCTGCTTACAGCGCAAAAATATATAAATTAAATTAAATAAATAAATTTGTACATAAAAGATGCTGTGTGCATAGATCTGAGATCGTCCAACGTCTTGAAGATAATTATTCTCTATATATTAATTCAAATTGATGACACCCGATTCTCCATACCATAAAAAACAGGATACAGGAAGCAGCCAGTAAGTTGATCATTAAGCTTGTAGCTCTTTTTAAAACATTTTTTACTCGACAATCTCAGTTTACTTTTTTACAATTTCCTCCTTTTTTTTTTGTTTTCCTTTTGGACCAGGTCAACAACAACAAGTTTCGGTTAGTGGTTACCTTTAGCACCGGCTAATTGTCGGTTCATCAAGGATGGGGAAAAGCGGTGAAAATGCGATGGGAAGCGTCTCATTAAAATAGCTGCGGCTTTTCTGAGATGTTATTGGTGCCTGTTGCTGACACTTGGGATGCACTGTAATTAGTCTTGGCAAAACATTTTTCACTCGTTTGCATGCCAGCAGCGTCGATGATGAGTTTTCGAAGGCTAATTGAGGCACAGGTTGCCGTTTGCACTGCGTCTGCCTCAAGTCTCAAATTACACGCGTAGCTAGCACAAACCACACATTACAGCAACATTCCCTTCCAACCCCACCCAATCTCTCAAACCTAAGCAACATGTTGTATGACACCCTTACCCTAAGGGTTGATTGCTTAACTTGCGGTTTTGGTTTTTTTTTTTTTTTTTTTTTTTGGCAACATACTCGTATCTATTTACACAGAGGGGTTTGCGTAATGGGCTCTTAATTAGGCTCATATATGAATTTTGGAAAATTCTCTTTACGCAATGTTTATTTGCCGCATCTGATCAGAGATGCAACGATTAGCTAAGCATGCGAAAAAGCGGACAGTGAGGCAAGTGCATATGCTAAAATCTAGATAAGCTTTCGATATTCGCTTCATTGGATTGCGAATTGGATTCGATTAGATTGGATTGGATTGGATGGATTGGAGTAGCTGAAGCATCTAAAATGACGATTTCACATTGATTTTCTGTACTCAGTTCATCGAGCTAAGCGCAAAGTAATCGAATCAAATTTGATTTCATAAGATAATTTTATTTTCTAGCGATTGTTCAGTTTCTCAGTTTGCAGTAAAATAAAGTGACAGTTTTATGATCAGGTTTTATAAAGCATTTTGATTACAATTATTGAGGCGGATTCATGTTCTGCAACTTGTTGAATCTAAAACCTTCTGAACCTTCATCAGACGTAATTGCTGCGAATGTGGTGATCTTTATGGGGGAGTAGAATTTGTTAAATAAAAATCTACTATTCTCGAGAGCAGGTTAGCCTGATAGGTGGTTCGATCTTGAAGTTTTCAGCATACTTAGATACTTTTTATGGCAATAATATGAAATCAATTTGCATCAGCATACAGTCTGATAAAGAATCCAAGTTCTTTCTTTTAATCATGATTAAAATTCGATGGCAAGCCAGATTGTAATGCCAATTAAAATATCAAATTTGGTCATTTTTTTGTGTGTTTAAAAGCAATAGAAAAATATGTGCAAGTACTGAGTATTTTTTGAATTAAAAATACAATTTCCAGGTTATACAATTTACATATTTAAAGTTGTTAAAATTAAAATTTCGAGTTGATGGAAAGGGTATTTCAACTAATGCCTTTGAGAGAAACTTCAGTTAAAAGCTAACAAGCGCTGACTATGACTTAGGTAAACTTACTTTCACTTCGTTCAAATTTGTTCCTTATCAGTCTTGAACATCTCCATAACAATTTCTTTGCCTCACCTGGTTTTCTTGTGTAATATAGTCGTCGAATGTTCTTCCGGACATTATAAACTTCCTGTAGGCCACACAGAGTACAAAACGATATTGTCACAAGTCATGTCGATGGCATTCAGCCAACGTTTGATGACCTTTAATGCAAGTTTGTAGGCCCCAGCGAAGGCCCACAAATATGCGAGGCCATAGTTCATTTATTTTTCTTTGTCGTGGGGATGGTTGTTTTGATTATTTTTTTTTAAATATTTTTTTTTTTTCAGGGGCTAGCTTTAATTAGAGTTGCATGGAAGTATGCCTGGGGCAGTCGGCAATTCTTATGCAAATGCGTTTAATTACAAAACTGTGAAACAGAATTACGCAACATTGCGTTCTTTTCGTGAATTACTTTCAGCGTCCTCGGCAAAGTTCGTGTGTTTAATTGCCCAACTCAACGCCTTTTATAATTACCAGTGTACCAGGTGGAACAAAAGGAAAATTTGCCAAGTGACGCCAGCCAGGCAGTTCTCAGTCTCAACTTGGCTAACAACTTCCATTCGAATTTCATTTTTATGCTGCACAAAATTGAATTTGGTGCCGACTTTGTCGCAAGCAAAATCGATTTTGATTGATTCAATTTGTGTGTGTTGCGTGTGTGATAGCATGTTACTCACACATACTATTCGAGAGTGTTCGGGACTATTGCTCAGCAAATACCCTACACTTCGTTTACAGCATAGGTCGAATCTAGGAATGCGTTCAATTACCGATTTTTACTTATGATATTTTCAAACCATTAAAATTAAGTATTTGACTATTTAAAATATCACAGCCTTTTCTAACATCAGGGAATTGAGGTTCAATATTTAAAAAGTAAAATTTTTTAAATATAAATATAAAAAAAAATAAATATTTCTTAATATATATATATATATAATATATATATAATATATATATAATTATAGACTTTATTGCACATTTAATTTAATTTAAATTTTCCTTACTTTTTGTATTTTTTGTGTCCATTGACTTTAGTTAACATTAAATAAATAAATAAATAAAATATAGTAAATGCTTCAAGTCTCAAAATTAGTTTTGCTTCTTTGCTTTTTATGGGATCTACAAAAGTTTTTGAGCGCCCTTCCAAATCTGTCAATCGACTAGTTTCACTGCACACTCTTCAAAATTTGGGCCAGAGAAATTGAAGAGAGAAAAAAATGCGCCCTCATCGAGACTAATAGAAAAATGTTTATAGATAAAAAGGCGACAAATTGAATTTGCAAAGGTCATAAGGTCACATAAGTGTGACACTTGATAGCAGGCATTTCCACTTGACGAAGGACCCAAAATGCTTGGACTAGAACTTGTTGGAATGTGCTTCATTCAGTCTTGAGTTTTCCATTTGAATTTCCATTTGCTGTTTATATTCACATTATTTTTTGGCAAATTGAATTTGCAAAATGATTTTATTGTGCGTTATAAAAGCCATCAAATCAGGGTGCGACCTTCGTTGCCACCCCTTTTCTTTGGATATACATATGTATATAAAAAGGCCAAGGTAAACCGCATTAGGGATTTTAATTAACTGGTAAAATGGTTAGATGTCCATTAAAATATCGTATTACATAATACTACAAAAGATATTTTTTTTTATTTTGGTAACATGCTGCCAAAGTAAATGGGTTGGAAAGCATTAAGTGGCTTATAAAATGGGTCAGTGAACGATGTTGATATGCTATAAATAACATCATTTATAGAAAAAAGCTATTTGTTTCAATCGAAATAAAATGACTAATAATGTTTCTAAGGCCTTTAGTCTGCGGCCGATTTGCAGTTTTCATTTAAATACCACAAACAAAAGTTACTTAAAACTCGTAAAGTAATTTTTATATAAGACTGTTGAGCGAGTATTAAAACCAAAAACTCAATTCATGCGGGAAATCATTAAAGCAAACTATATTAAATAGTTTCCGTGGAGTGAGCAGAAATGTTCGCAATCTATTTGGCTTCGTCCCCCTTGATTGAGCATTGAACATATTGTTTTTCTATTAATTATATCACAAATTACATAAGAAAATTGCAGGAACAATGCGCACATATGGCTTCGACTAACTACTTATCTCTCTATGCGGCGGAAAACCGCAAAATGTCCCGCGGGAAATGCAAGAAGCAATGGAAAAAGCTGGGAAAACACGCGATAGTCGCAGATAATCACAATAATCGGACGCTGCACTCGGCTGCTTTAAGCGATTTTCAATATGTTTGCCGCGTTGTGTCAAGGGAAAACGTGTTCCACCTATGACGCACAATGTGGAAAATTCAGCAGAACAAAATACAAAAAAATAAAATAAAAATAAAGTAACAGAAATTGAAGGTGGCAGGCAGCAATCCGCTTATAGAGCGGGCCAGCTTTAAGCGATATATGGAGGTGGTGGGTGGTGGGTGGTGGGTGGTGGTCGACGGGTGACCTCGAGCAGCCCTTGCACAGCAGTGTCCTTGCTGTAATTACGTATCCTTTGTTCAATGCTGCACATGTGTCTCTGCTCACATGCATATGTCGAGAACACGTAAAATTTGTCTTCTTTTTTCCACAGATAAGTATTTAAAATTATTATTACGATATAATTAATATCTGTTTAGTTATTTAACTCGATAATTAACATTTTATTTATAATAAAAGACTTGCAATAATAAATGTGTTCCTTCAAGTTATTTGCGAAATCACCTGCATGGCAAACACCTTGGGTATCTCACCAGTGGCCTCCACAATCTCAACGAAGAACTTGTAGGTGCCTCTGCTGAGAACGTGTGGATCGATCACTTTGCCTGTTTCCAATCTCATGATAGAGTAATTTCCAATTTTTACGGGGCATAGAAGAATCTCACTACGGAAGAAATTCTGCAGCAAAGGGTCCATTAGAAATTTACAAAAATTTACGCCTTTCATATCGATTATCTTCTGAAAATCCGTCGCGCCCTCGGACTTAAGACGCAGATTAAAATTCATTATCAGATAGTTACTGCCGAGCCTTCGAAGGAGCGACACATAGATGTCAAAGTGTGTCCGATCCTCATCAATGTGAGTGTAAACCTTCATAAAGTGTCGCTCGCCAAAAACTTTAATGCGCACAATTCGGACCGTTTTCTGTAATATAATGTCATTAAAATATTATGTGACTAAGTGTTTATCTTTACTTTCGCATCCTCAATGCTCGTTGTCCAATCCTCAGAGTTCAGAAATTGAAATAGCGCACAGAACCACAAAATCACCAAAAGCTGTTTCATTTTAAAATGATTTCATTGTCGCAAAAAACGAGCAGAACATTGGGGAAATCAAATTTAATTTAACATGTGTCATTAAAACTTAAATCAACCAGACTGTCAAAAATGTAGCTAATAATTAAATATATCTTGATTAAAGTAAACAATTTATTATATACTTGTTATTTTTGTTTGAAGTTTAGATCGTGAAAAGCCTATTGCTGATAATTGAGTTATAAGCATGAAGATTATATACTTTTATGTTGCGCATTTTGTGCTATTTTCTCAATAACTTAAATCATTTTTGCAACAATATTAAGTCAATTAGGTTCTTGTTAGACGTTCATTATGGTCCTTCATTTTGTAGACTATGTTTTATTTTCGAGCTTATAGCCAATTTGTAAACTACTATAATATGTCACCACCTAGTCGACGACTCAATTAGCTAACCGGCGGATATATGCGCAATCAGGGCTCTTTTATTAGACGAAACATGAAACAAACGAGTGGGTGACATAAGCAAGTACACAGAGAGAAAAATGAGTTTGAGTAAGCTCGAATCAACTTGAACATTTTATTTCAAGAGCCCACAATCCTTATATCCTTAAATATATATTAATGAATCTAACTGAAATAAGTCGCGCTAGGTTGCAAAATACATTCGAACGATCAAATTGCGAAATTTCATTCTATATTCAAATTAAAAGCGGTAGAAGTGTTATTCAAGCTCGTTTATTTTTGACTTCTTAAAAACAGTCTGCAGTCTTCTTAGTTTATCTATTTATCTACTGTCGCAATTCAAGAATGATTTGGGCACTTAAATAAATAGGAAGATTGTAAGAAGAAGTAAAAAGAGAGCCAACTTTATTATTATTTAAATTTATTAAGATGTGATTTATAAGCCGGCTTCTTTTTTCTCGGTGTGTATGTATATAGCATATAGAAATCCATATAGTATATAGTATGAAGCTGCCAGTCAGTCAGGAAGCAGCAAAGTGTTGAAAAGCCAATTAGCGTTTGCTTTTGCCAAATGACAGGAAGGAAGCCATAACCACAGCCACCAGAGAAGCAGAGAAGCCGAGAAGCAGAGAGCCACCAGCAACTGCAGCGTGGGTGGATTTCTATATGCGTGTAAATGGTATGAAAAGTTGAAAATTTATGAAAAACCGCACGCAGCGTCAACACCTCCAATAAGTCTGAGGGAGAGTGGGACTGAGGATGAGAATCAGAGTGTCAATCAGTCAATCAGTCAACCAGTCAACCAGTCAACCAGTCCACCAGTCCACCTGTCAGTCAGTCATTCTGTCAGTCCACCAATCAATTGGCTCCAGCAGTTGTGTGGCAGGTGTTGCGTAATTTTCTGCGTCATTTAATTAAGCCGATTGGGTTTGGTGGGTGGGTGGCCTGGGTGGCATGGGTGGCTTTTGGGCTTATGCGGCTTAGTCAACGCTTTTCATATGTTTGTGTGTTTCGCTCTCTATGGTAATTAAGTCACATGTTCATGTCCATTATTCATAATGTTTTGCCTTAATTATTTATTCATAATGTCTAATAGTGTTTTGGTGCAGCTTAGAGGTTAGCAGCTTAGTTGCTATTAATTGACACATTGATACAATGTACGATAAACAAGAAATATTGCTACACTTAACCCAATCAATGTTCATGGCTTTGCGTATACGAGTATCGGTCAAGAAACAGGCAATCAACTGGTCATCATTATCGGCATCATGCAGAGTCACCTGGAGACGTGTGGGTACCTCCGGTTGATTGCTGGCGATCGGCAGCATTAGACGATAGGTGACATCCTCGCCAGCATCGAGTGGACAGTAGGCACCATGGAGTAGATTCATGCAAACATTGCTACGTTCCGAATCCAATTCATAGGGTATTGTCACGCCCAAAGAGGTGAAATTCACTTTAGCAGTCAGTCTACGCATCGAATTGCGTGCTAAATAAATTGTACAAATTAGTTATCAAATATACTCGTATGCGAAGAGCAGTTATCATTCAGACTTACTGGCCACAAACCATATGGCAATGTTGGCATCCACACCCTTCCATAAATCACAGGGCAGCGTATTGCAATTATCTATTTGCACCAACAGTGGTAAAGGTATGCTTTTGTCGGCGCCTGTTTATAAGAAAAAGTTCATCAGTTAGTGATTTTAAACTTACTTGGTCAGAGACAGAAATTTGTTCTTTCAATAACGTTTTTTATAATCCCAAAATTCCTACATTTGATACTATCACTATCATCACTATATTAGTAATCTTTTTCACTTGATAGTTATTTGTTATTTTGGAAAACAAAACAAAATTTTTTGAAATCAAGAACTAATAACAACGAAGCTCAACACTTTTTTAAAGTACAAACTTTAATGTACACAAAATTTGTTTACTCGATTTGTGCATTTTGGATCCCATAAAGGTAACACTAACCGATCGATGTTAAAATCGGGAAGGGTATTAGTACATATAAGAATATTCAATATCCATTTCTCTGAGTTTATTTAAGGCGTTTTTCTAGAACATTACTCACACTGCCGAATGGGTGTACTGGCACTAGATGTTGTCCAGATTAGTGGAAAGATCAGGCACGAATAAACAATATATGTTTTAGTAAACATTTTAAGTTTTGCTTGGTATGTTCAGTCACTTTTTGGTATTAGAACCTTGCTTCTCGAAGGCTGATTGAGTTTTAATACCAATTCGCAGCAGTCGAAGCCTTTTATATCATTTGGTTTCATTAGCTGAACCCAAAGTACGTGCTACAGTTCGCTTGCACTTAAGAATCTTAATCTAATCGGTGTAGTTAACCAATCAATGTTTTTTTTTGCTTATCTTATGCGAAATACGTTTTATTATTTGTTAGACGCTTTAGGATTATGTATTTGTGCACGGCGAAAGTATTAGTTTGATTGGGATTTGGTTTTGAGTTCAACTTTGAATTTCTATGGTCTTGCACTGAATTAGATTTTTAATCGAAATAAATATATATATTTATATTTTATATACTTTATTTTTTAATTTTTATATATTTATATCTATGTATATTTCAATCTATACGAATTTTATCAAATCAAGAAAAACAAACATTTTTTTTATAAATAATTAAATTGGTTTTCAAATGTTTTCTTATTGATTTTACATTAATTTTTACAAATTCCTTAATTGGAGGTAATTAAGGTATTTATTTAATGGAGGTATTACAAATTAATACATAAACTATTTTAGATGTGAATATTACACTCTTGTAACAACAGAGACACTAAAAAAGTTTACTTAAGGGAAATAGATCAATATAAAAATGTAAGTATAAGTTTATTCATAGAACTTACATTGAAGACGCAATATTTTAATTTGTTAATTTTTTTCTTGATTGGTTAATCAGTTAAAAAGAAAATGAAATAAGTTAATTGATTTGCACTGATAGTACACATCTAATGAATCATGGGGTTGCATAAGTACTACTTGAAGTATTTAAATTGTACTTATAAGATTGAAGCATTCATCATCGCACTTACAGGTTCATAAGTTAATCAGCTGCTTGTTGTTGAGTCTTCCGCCGAGTACCCTAACACCAAAGATACAACGAGTGCAAGTGAACTTGCCAAATAAAAGGAAGCTGATAACCGTAAATTAGCCGTCGGTTCACCTGATATGAAGAATCCAAACACCTGTCACCAAAATACACATGTCTCTTAAATATAACTCTTTGCAAATGAACGCGCTATTTGCCGCTTATCAATCGGCAATAGTGATAATAAGATTGGCAATGATTTTTAAGCAAATATATTTGTTTGCATATTTTTAGGCTGCTAGGCAAGCAGTCACCCTTGACAAGCTACTTGCTGTGTTCTCCCTGCTCAGATATGTTTATATAGAATATTTACTTATGCCTGTCGCTGGCACATTAACGTCAATTTATATGCATAGGCAATTTGAAACAAGTTTTATACAATTTCTTACACCCACTTGACTTTACAAGCAGCAACCAGGAGCACCCTGGCACATGTCAAGGATGTCAAGGGGTGAACTTCTCTCGTCAGCCACTTGTGCCCAAATTTCATCAATATTCTCATATTTTTCATAAATTTCAACTGTTTTATATGCAAATTAGCTAAGCGATTTTTCCAAACAGATTGCGAGTAAGTTGATTTTGTTGTTTTTGAAAATTGATTTTTAAATGCTAAGGTCTAAATTATTAAATGCTTAAATAATTGGCCTGACATGGTATTTACGAGTGGATTTTTGAGCATTCAAGTGCATAGACAATTATTTTAATTTGCATATTCTTAATTAGTTTTTGCGCTCATGGAAATTGAATGAATTTTTATTAAATATATTATTTTGATAAAATATAAAAGTTGTTAATATAATAATAAAAAATCGATTCCTTTATTGAATAATGGTAAAAATGTCCTATCTTTTTTAGTTTGATTTTTGATAATGCTACTTATATTTTAAAGTGGAATTCTCTCATTTGAATTATCTCAGGACACATTTAATAATGATTTTTTTTTTTTAATTAAATGTACAGATTTGAGCATATTTTTGCGTTTTAAACGGCATATTACTCAAAAGTTTCCTATACAATTATTTATATTGCGTGCACCACACTTGGACACTGCAATTTGCAAGCTCGTATCTAATGTTTTCCGTTGCATGCAATTTATATTTCTACTCTCTGCATCGAAGTACACATTCAATGTTTGTTTTCCAAGGAAATATTTCAAAATGGAAATTATAAATTTTTGCCATAACCTAAGCTGCAATTAAGGTAAAAGCAAACGAAGAGAGTATAATTTTAATTATGTATGTGTGCACTTTAAATGCACATCGACTTTTCCACATATTTATGTAAATCTTTTTGAAAAATTGTTCTGCACATTTCAGGCCAGCAAAATGGTGACGTTGCGGGGGAGGTTGGAGCTGTGTATATTAAATACCAACACGTGAGCTTTGTAAATTGCTCGACATCGAAGTTGTCGAAACGCATGTTCTTCAGATTTCGGGAAACATGAATTTTGCATTCATTTAATTACAGCGCCCCAAAGCACAAGCCCAGTTACTGACAAATTAATAAGTGCTCTCGCCGGGCAAGGCAAAAAAAATGTAATAATTTTTGCATGACAGCATATGCAAATTGTTGAGCAATATACAATATCAAAGAGAGCGACAGGGCGTAAAACAACGCACGAGATGGGAGGTGGAGCAGGTGAAAATTGCAAGTGAAAAACTTGTTAGCTCAAGGGCAGTTGGTCAGCTGACCAGAAAAAAGAAAACCACACAGTGGAAGTTTTGGTAGTACCATCGTTAAAATATATATAGTTGAATGCTCTCGAAACAGACGATGATAAACTATTACACTCGGAGAAACAAAAACGATAAAGGAGACTATTTTAAATTGAAATGATAAATAATTCACTTAACTAGAAACATTTTTACTTGCTCTTAAGTTAAGTTTTCACATGCCTTCTCTGCGTTTTCCTGAGTGCTGAAAGAAAAAACAAAACAACATAAATCTACCACCAAAAACCAAAAACGTGTACAAGAAGGGTTGGTCGCTGTTCAATTATCTTGTCATTCAGCACACCTGTTGACAGGGTGACCAAGCTGCGCTGCATACTGGTGACAATTAGGCGTGACACACACGACAAAATTCCTATATTAATTGAAAGCACACGACCCGGTCATCAGATATGCTTGTAAAGTTTAATGAAAAATTAACAGCACGAGAAATCAAATTGTCGCCTAATTGAGACACAATATAACCAGCCAACCAAACTGACAACAGCTATTAAATTACGTGTAAACAAAAGTCTTGGACACAACAGCGATTGCCCATCTGGTTGACGCCAGACTGTGCTTCCCGGCCACAGGCTGCGGCAAGTCCTTTCTTTCGGGGAGGGGAGTGGTGTGGGTGGGGATGGGGATGGGGATGGGTGTAAGCCACAACTTCCATTTTGGGCTTGGCGTGACAAATCGCTGGGCTCTGACGTTGGCATTTGATGTGAGGCTTTTGATTTGACAAATTAATTGGGATTGGCTGGCTGAAAGACTTTATTTACTTTCAATGAAAGACAAGTAAAAATACATTTTCCAAATTATTGAGGCATAAATTGAATGCATTGCATTGCGTGTGCTTAAAATATATTACGATATTAGTTTTGGGTTGATCGGAATTTAAGTTGTCCCATATTACTGGTGCGCATTGTATAATTAGACTATGTATCTTTATTTGTAAACGGATGAGATATTGTGTTTCAGGTTATGATGTTACTGACAAACAATTGAAAATTACTAAGAACTATTTTTATGAAGTTCTATAACAGTATGCACAGTGACATCAGGAAACATCTCCTATCCCAAAAAGTATATAACGATAGCTGAGACTTTGGAGTAAGTATTTGTATTCCAATCCCAGATCAATATTAGCAAATTATCTGGTCTTCTAATCAAGATCGCTTTACTTAATCAATATTCAATATTAATTTAGAATAAACAATTTTTTTTTAATTTTTCAGTTATCAATTTTCCTAATTAATTAAACAAAACTGTTAAGGAATAAAGCCTTAATTCTTGAAATTCTTTTTGAAAACAGTATTTAATATTTATTGTTAAAAATATTACTTTTATTTTTAATCGTAACACAAAAAAAAAAACCAAAGCAACTGGCTAATAAAAAGACGTGCTGATAACTCTCGCCAGCTTCCAATATTGATTTCAAAGGACACGTCAGAAAATAAGCTCCCAAGATCTGTATGCGGCAAAAAAAAAAAGAAAAGAGCCAAATAATACATTGGGGAATATGCAAAAAATAAAAAGCCATCAAAATAAGTATACTCAGTCGCCCTAAAGTGCAAGCGGAAATGGGAAATGGGGTAAATGTAATTCGACTGTGAAAGTATGCTGCCCTCAGTGAGCTCAGTGCTCAGATTTTCGGGCTCAGATAATTGCATTAGACGGAACTGAAAATAGAATATTACGGATACAGACATGCATATATGTGAGTGTGTACTTATGTATCTATGGCAAAAATCAATGCCAGTCGAATGATGCTAATCAAATATTGCGGTTCCCATTGCCAAAATAAGAGCCTAAAAGCTTTGACGCTAAAAGAAACTCACACACACACATGAAAAATGTATATGTGTGTGTGTGGCAAGGACAGTTCGACGACATTTTGTATAGGATTTTGCCATTGCTTTGACATATTAAATAATGCGACAACAATTACAACTGTGCAGCATGTGACAAGCGACGCAACCGACATCGAAATCTCACAAGACTCGACCAGGTGAAAGCTCACTCGCACTCCCACTCCCACTCCTCCTCCCCCACCCCTATCGACAGAGGCAGAACAGAAGTTGAGACAGGACAAAGGCCTGGGTTCGACTGGGAGATTTCCTGAAGCGTACATACAGAAATCTCATGCTGCGCTAGCCACATGTCAAACCACCCATAACCAACCACCACCCGGATCGCATCATTGCCGGAATTTGTTTTGCGAGGGGTGCTAGATATTTATTTTGATATAGTATTAGATCATATTCACATTAAATATAGATTATCTCTCCATATCGAAAAGAAAGAAATTGATCACTTGAGAGCTTAAACTCAAGAACTTAAAGCATTTAAAAAAGATAAATAACCAGTTTTGGGCAGAAACTTACATTTTTCAATTAAGAACGAACACGTTTCACACTTATTTTCAGAACGAAATAATTTAAATGAGTATTTCGTATTTAACTTAAGAATTTGTTGTAATTTATGCAATAATTGGTGCTACACATTTGGCAAACTTTTCGAATACCTCTCGCACGCTTACCTTTTGGCAAACATTTTCAGTGTGTTGTCCAAAATATAATATTTTTCATCTTACTTTAGCCGGTTTCATGTAATTTTTATTTTTTTTTTTAAGTTTTATTGACAATGGCTTCTGGCAGAGTTTTTTTGAGTTTTCACTTCCGCTTTTATCAGTCAGCTTGGTCGTCTGATTTTTTTGTGTTCAAGGATTTATTTTGCACTGGCTTTGTAGTTGGGGACTCTTCGAGTTATTCGCAATTTATAAGTATTTTCTAATGGAACACTGAGGTCGAAAGAGAGTGTTTAATATAGTGCTGTTTTAGGAATTTTCTGACTCGTCAACGCAAATTGGAATATATAGACTGTTGCTAGTTACAAAACAGCAATCTAATTTATTTTCAAACTCTATATACAATTGGGATTTTAGATTAGCTTGAACATAAATTGTTCAGTTTACATATGTGCAACAAATACATATAAACCTGCCCACAGTTTAAAAATGATTGGTGCTCCTTTCACAAAATCAACTCAAAAGCTTTTTGGGTACATTTTATTCTGGACAAATCAAAAAGACCTTCCCCGAACGATAAGATAATTAATCCATCGCCTCGGCACACGATTTACTCAGCAAGTGAACTGAAGTATGGGCTATATAAGCGAACTCGCTGAACCAATTTTGGTAATATATTTAGCAAGTGCTCAGTGCAAGAGTAATATATAAAAATGAAATTTAACGAATTAATCTGCTTTAGCTTATTGCTGTTGGTTTCCCTTCTTTTAAATGGGGTCCAGGCTGATGATAATATGCCGGCAACACAAGTCAAACGCTGTGAGTGAGAATATATACCTAATAACTATATATATAATAACGTATTTTTTTGTACTAAAAGGTTCCAATAATAAACCTTTTCCGCTGGAGGTGCGAATTGCTGGATGTGTGGTTCCGCCCTGCGATGTTGTTAAAGGATCCGTTCAGATCTTTGAAATTGATTTTGCAGTAGATAAATTTATTACAAAACTAACGACACGTGTTAAGGCCACAACGTTGGGTATTATAACTGTACCATATGAACTACCTGAGGATGTCGCCGCTGTTTGCCCGAATCTAAAGTATGGTGCCTATTGTCCACTATACCCCACGGAGGATGTTACCTATCTCTTTCAATTCCCCGTTGGAGAATATCCAGAAATTGGTGTCAAAATTGAAATCTACTTGGAGGATCAGGATAATGAAACGGCTACCTGTTTTGTGTGCGATATTAAAGTTAAGAAGGGCCCAGGTTCAAAAGTCTATGAGCTGAATTATCTTGACTAATTTCACTAATTTTACTAATTTCACTTTGAACTTATATTGACATACCACACTGTGATAAATTTATACTCCTTATAAAGTTTTCAATAAAATCTAAAAAAAAAACTTGGGTTTATTTCAAGCATTTATTATTTACAGCAATTAATGCAAGTTATATTATCGAAATAGTTGTTTGATCTATTCAAATGTTGAAATATTTAAACATATTTATGGACAGCTCATCGTTCAGTCCATAAAAGCTATCAATTAAAATTTAAATTGAGCCTTTATTAGAGTGCAATTCATTGTATTGGTTGAATGCTCCCCACTCGGTAGTGCAAACGTAATGAGCCCCGTAAATTGATAAGACGCCAGGTGCTTGACTCGTTCTTATGCGCCTTCCACACCTGTTCATAATCGGTATTCTCGTCCATTAGATAAGCAAGGTCGAAAAGTTACCGCAGCTAAAAAATGATCAGAAATACCAAACGGAAGACTGAAGCGCTTATCAAGGTACAATGCATTTCAATATTATTGAATTTCATAGAACACTATAAGAATAAGTGTATGAAGAATGATTAACATTATATATTGGATAAATAAAGTGCTTACAATTTCTAATATAACATTTCACAAATGGTACTAGCTTTTTCATTTTTTAGCCGCAAAACACATATTTAATAATCATTTGGACAATTTTTCCTATTTCAATTATATCATTAGATTACACCCTATTGTATTAAATAATGTTTTATCTGATGGCTGGATTTTTATTAGATGCAATTATATTGCCAATATTCTTTGGATTGATGGTATATACGAATATATAACAAGATGAAAATTGGCTTTGTTGTGAAATAAACCCATCTTCATTATCAAAAACATATTTTTCAAGAGCAAAATGAGCTTTAGCTCTGATCATCCCATCACAGTTTTGATTATTTTTTTAATATTCTATTTCTGGAAATTTGGTCATAATTGACAACCGTTTACGGTTTCTTTCAGTGCTGCTTTGCACCTGAACAAATCCAAGCCCTATCAACAGTAATCGAAAACTGTTGACCATATGGCCAAATCATGAAGAGTGCTAACCGGTCAATAAATGATTATTATACCTGATTTTATTAATAATGAGGCTAGGCCAAGCTAATAAAATTAATTTATAATTTCGCGTGCAAATTGGCTACGTCACAAATCTAATCATTTATGAAGAGAACTGATTATCCGGTACACTGGAAGGCTACAGATAAAAAACAAAACAATGACGTCAGATGGGTAAACAAACTAAAGTTATTATTGAGAATTCGAATTGGTTTATTGGACAGTTGACAAATTGTGAAATCAGTTAGCTAACAAGTGTCGCGTCGGGTAGACCTCTCTATACATTTGAGTTATGGTTTGATATCGCCAGCATCTAAAAGTATATTCTCGATCAATGATGAGGTTGCTTTGCGTATTTTACAGTTGATTATAAAACAGCTAATCGGATCGCCCTGTCCGTCGTTCAGTGTAACTGTTACATCGGCGGAAATTTCGGGAAATGATGGATCGACGAAAAAGTTCAATCTATAAGTAACATCCTCGTCCTTATCAATGGGGCAAATGGCGCCATACAACAGATTAGCACACACATTTGCATCCTCTTCGGGCAACTCGTAAGGCAGGGACAATCCAAAAACTTTAGCCGACAGAACTGTTTCTATCTGTAAAATATTGTTCTTATCTGTCAATTGGATAAAGAGCATGGGTTAAAGTTGATCATAGATAATAGATAGTCAAAATAATTTTTACTTACCACCCAAAAATTGTACATCCATGAGATGAGTTTGGCCCTTATAAACCACACAGGGAGGCTCTGCGCAATCGTGCACATTTACGCTTAATGGCGATGGTGTGTTGTTACCTAAAATTCCGAAAAAAGCTTTTAATAATGCTCTTAAAAGTATGCATCAATTTTTTGAAAAGTGTTTGCTTTCCTTGATTAGGTAACATTTCGATAGGCCTTATCGCCCATAGCTATATGGATTTAAATTAGTCTTTTTGCCTTTCTATGGGTATATATATATATTCTACTTTGTGCTTTTATTATCTAAGGCGTTTAGATAGAGCACGAAGAAGCCGAAAGTTCGTCACAGAAAGAACACGTAAAAATACATGCGTTCTATGAGTACAGGAGCACTTAGCATTAAAGAGTCATACAGATGAATAATGCTGTTATTCGGCTTTAAGCTCCCCTCAATGATTTTTCTGTTACTTTTGAAAACAGTAGTGTCTCTTTACAATTGTTTACACATCTCAAACCGTATATCTATATTTAGATGAGAGGATGAGTTGAGTTGAGTTTGAAGTTTGATTTTTAATTAGTAACTAAATATTTCACAGTCCTTTTGTTTATTTTATTAAATTTTATGTTGAATTTGGCCCACTTGAGGGAAAAAAGAAAAGCTTGACTTTAAATATATTTTTTTTAGTATGTTCAAGCATTTTTTGTGTTGTTGCTTAAAATTTCTATAGCTTAGCACTTAGAATGCTTTATAAAATCGAAATCACAATTGCTCTAATTTTCACTATATTTTTCCATAACTTACATTCTTTGAATTGGGTAGCGCTGCAAGCAATGCTCAAATACGCCAACGTTAGCAAAACAACACGAAACATTATAAAGGGTCAATTCAATCTGCACAAATTGTTACCAGTATAATACTGTGAATGGAACTATTGTCTAATGGCGGCCACGTTAAATAGCAAATTGTGGAGTTTGATGCCCAAGTTGTTTGAGGTTTATCAGACGCGACGCAGATGGCTATCGAGGGCCACACAATGTGCAGGTGTTACAAAAAGAATAATACATATTAATGATAATACATAGAGTGGAGGCATACAGGTGTACGCCTCACTGTCTCAGTAAATAACGTAAAATTGAACTGATAAGTATTGGAAGCTCCACATTATTCACAACATTTTCCGAAGCAGGCAACATTTTTGCTGAGATTATATTTAAGTGATAAGTAAACACAGCCGGTACAGCTGTTTAAATACATAACAGAATAGTTTTCAAGCAATAATGAGTGAATCATAATCATAATCATAATTAAATGATGGGATTTTACATTGAATTCAAGTCTATAAGCTTCAACACATAAATTTATTGGTATTTCGATTGTTTTAACAATATGCAGGAAATAAACTTTAGTTAGAAAAATATAAACGAATTTTGTAGAATAATACATTTGATTGATGTCGATGATAACGGTTTCCCATGGCCTAAAAAACAATAGATTCAATTTAGTAATTAATATTGAAAATTGTTTTAAGATTTTGAGAAGATTCTTTATTAATTACCTTAAGAGTAACATATAATTTAAGCTAATACGCAATAATCGAGGTAAATCATCCAATTCATGTCGATTCCGCAGGTTAATCATGCTTAATTGGGCATCTCTCAGGAATATCCTTAATATTACGATGTTCACCTGTAAGAGTCAAAGTGAAGCAATTTTTTCGGTGGTCTTTCGACTGCTTTCTTAATTTGGAATTGATTTTGATAGTTATGGGAAGGCTCCTAGGTTGCCAGTATCTTACACTAGATAATACTAAAGGGGTATTCGAGGTTTTGTTCAGTGTATTTTCCTTCTTTGATCACCTACGCATGAAGTTAGTTTGGCAGATATACAAACCTCCGGTGCTCTGTAGGACATATCTAAATTGGTTTTCTCCACATCTTTGTTGTCAAATGCAAGACAAAAAACCAAAAAATAATATGACTTTAGAATAATATCATTCATTAAATATATATATTATCCCTGAATGGACAGTATCTCTTCCATTGCTGGACATTTGCACCATCATTATACCATTTTTATCCTTTTATAATGTCCCATATCAATATACATATTTATTAAATGAGAAATCCTAATGCTGGATTCACTCACAGCCATAATATTTGAATGCCGATGTTGTATTTATAGAAGTTGCATTTGGGTATCGATAGGCGGTTATCGCATACCACCACCAAAAAGGAAAAATAAAAGGGACACATCGCTGAAACAAATAAACAGGTTGGCAGGGCTAACGAGACCACACTTTATTGTGACCACATTTTCCCCAAGATGGCGTTTTATGGGTTTGGGAGAATCCGCCCCATGATAAAGAAATAAAAGTGAGGCAAGTCATGTTTCTTGGCGGTTAAATTTCTGTATGGTGCGAGAGACGATTTTATTTTCTATGAAAGTGCACGAACCCTTGCTTTGTGGAGTAGAATTCGGCGTAAGTATCTTCGTGTAAATAATTTTTAAATTGTGCTAATTTAATGCTATGTGTTCAGGTGGCTAACAGCTATGAATCTCGTCTGCAATCAACCGAACAACGGTGTGGCCTGGATTAAATCTACGGGATGCAATATTTTTACAACGGCGCGGGAATCACACAGCGATTTTTTTATCTTCGGCATTGGAAAAGCGCGTGCGCAGCAGCAACTAGCACCGCACTTTTTTTTTAAGCCGCTGCGTGGGTTCCAATAAGGAGATGGTGCCATCACGCACTCCTAAATTTAAGCCATGAGTTCGATTTATATTAAAACTTACTTTAACTTAAATTAATTTCAACATATGAGCAAAAAAAATCGATTGTAAAAATGTGTAAAATTTGAAATTTAAAACTGCCGGCGAGTCGCCTACACATATAGGTATATGTAAATATTGGAGTATATACTCAGTTCTATTATAACTCAACTCCAAACATATTTACATTTGAATCTGATTCACAAAACTATTGCAGCAAACCCAATTCAACGACCGGGCGTAGTGCTTCCGCCCATCATTTGTTTTTTTCTACCTTGTTGAATTGAAAGATTTCCAATTCAAACTCAAAATGGAAATGCCGTTTAAAAGCCACAGCGCCATCTAGCGGCAAGTTTTGTTATTACCTATTTATTTTGAGCAATGCCTGTTACTTAAATGATAAAGATAATCATTTGTGAGTAAGTTCCTCGGAGGGGAGAATCGCCGAGAACGTGGAGTAGATTAATCGTCAATTCCAATTTAAGTTCGATGGGTCAACAAAATCCGTACAGGCCCAGCGAGTGCCACTGTGGCACTGTGCTTCTCCTGGCACCGATAGTGTTTAGTGAGCGTGCCACAACAGATATGCTCGAGCCGCGCTCCTCCTTGTGCGACTTTGACGAGGTGGAAAATTTGTGCCCATTTTTGGTGTCACTGCCACTGCCACTGCTGCGTGCCACATTTGATGAGCTGCTCGGCTCCGGTTTGTAGAAGGGCGACGACGAATTGGAGGATGTCGATGAACGTGATGAGGGCACAGATGATTTGGCTTTATTCGCTGCCAGCGGCAAGGGCTCATCCGGTATGAGAACAGTGGGCGTGCCAGTTTGACAAGTCACACTTGGCGCCAACGTCGGCGTTCAAGTTGGAGCTGTGTTGGGCGCAGCGATTGTGGCAGCTGCACGGCTAGTGGTGGGCTTGTTGCAACAATTGTCGCACTGCCAGATGTGCTCCTGATCATCGCTCGCCTCCTCGTTGGTAATGGCGGGCTTATGGCACTCCTGGTGATACAGGGCACCACACTTGGAGCACTCGATCAAGCGATTGGTGGCCGTGAAAACCATTTCGCCACAGACACAACAATTTAGGTCACCAAAGTCGCCGGTATCGCCGGTGTTGACGACACCGCTCATGGCTACGACCAGACCACCGATGGTGGTGCTGCCATCATCTGAATCGGCAATGGTATCAGGTGAATCTGATGGCGCTTTATCCGGTGAATTGGTCAAATTGATAATCTCAGCCGTGGCGATTGCTTGGGCCGCTTGCTGAGGCTGTGGCGTCGCCCGGCCCGGAAAATTCGCCTCATCATCCATGAGACGCTGGCTCAGATTCTTTGCAATCATCTTGTCCGGCCAGAAGCGCAGTTTGAGCGCCTCATCGAGCAACAACCGAAGCTCCGACGCCGAGCTTGCATTTGTTGAATGCAACAATTTGATTGCCTTCTACAGCACGGGATCAACTTCCTGGGCAGCAGCGGCGGCTGCCACAATATTTGCAGCCATTGTTTATTGCGTGACTAAAAGATTCGAATGTTTAAAATCTACTTCAATTTTGTTAACAACTCACTAATAAAAAACATGGAGCCAAGAAATTTGCTTAAGAAAACAAAAGCAAAATAAAAATTACTTTAATTGTCAAACAGCTGTTTTAGTGCGTGTGCGTTACTCAACACTGTTTGATTGACGTCGCCCTGGTTTCATTTACTTTGTGCTTCTTCCTCTTCAATGCTGTTGCGCTGTTTTCTTGCATTTGGCATAAACCATAGCAAAAATCTGCGTACAATTTGTATGATTCATTATCGTTCGCTTATCGTTGGTTGCATTCAAAGCGCGCCGATCAGATAAGGTCTTTGAAAAATCGAAACAACAACAAATAAACAGAGTATACAAATGGGGTCGTTTACATTTTACAATTTAGAACTATTATTATCTTTTTCCTTATAAATATGTTATCATTTTTAATTTTTTTGGTTCTCAGGTTTGACAATATAAATATCAGAACACGGAATTTCAGAAAGTTGAATTGATCCGGCAGAGGGTCGCTTCTCTGGATCGTGGTTCCAACAACTCTCAATCAGTTCTATCAATTGGTTACAGTCCGTAATAAGTTTAACATCCAGTTTCGGTCGTTCTTTAAGTACGGTTTTATGCAAAAGTACGATTGTATTGCGACTTTCAAGGTGATCGAAAGGCCTTCTGCGAGACATTACCTCCCATACAATAATGCCAAAGCTGTAAGTATCACATTTTTCCGTATATTTTAGCCCTTGTATAACCTGCGAATAAATAAAGGAACATACTATATATTTTGACAATGTGTAAATTTGTTAATTAATAAAAACCTCGGGTGCCAGATAACCAGGTGTGCCAATTCGTGTCGTATTTTTTGTCATCAATTCTTTACCGGTGCCAAAATGTGCAATCTTCAACTGTTTGCAGTTTTTGGTTAGTAGTAAATTTTGAGGTCTCAAATCGCGATGAATTATAGGCATTGGTTTTCGACCATGCAAGTAATCCATACCCTATAAGTGAGAACAGGAATTAAATTACATGTTACATATTTATTATATTACGCGAACGAACCTTAACCAGCTGAATCATCCAATGAATTCCATCTTCCATTGTGTAATTGCGTTGTTCCTCCCCATGCAAGTAGTCATGGAGCGATCCATTCTCAGCATATTCCATGAGTAAATAATCAGTCTCCAGATGAGAGGAGGTACCATATAGTTTCACAATATTCTCGTGGTGAACAGATTCAAGCATTTTCAGCTCTTTGTTAAATGAATCAAGGACACTTTGTGAATTTCTTTCTAGTCTGAATTCTTTTAACGCAATAGTTCTGTCACACCAAAGGGCCTTGTAAACAATGCCAAAGGCACCGCTCCCAAGAATATGATTTATTCTTTTGTTTGGATTATCTCTTGTTGGTATCTGAACAATCTTTATATCCTTAAAATCCACATTTTTAGCGCGCAAACTCCTATGAATAATTAGAATAAAATGAAATGGAAGCAGAATGAAAAATATTTCATTTGTTACATTCACAACTTACCTCGATCTTTCATCTATAAGTTTCTTAAACTGGATCAGAAAACATTAAAAGTGAGAACAGATACGCATAAGTATATTAATATTACCTCTTCTTTCTTCATGGGTCGTATGACTTGAGAAACTATTCTAGATTCAGAAGTTCTGCAATCAAATAAGTAACACAAATTCAAATTCAGTTATCTTACAACTAGTTGAAATTCAAATCAAGCTTACATAAGTATACTTTCAAGAAAAGAGGCGATATATTCGATTTCCAATTTCATTGTCGAAAGCGCATCAATTATACCTTCTATATGCTCTGTGCCTTCCAAAACAAACATTGGTGAGTGACGAGTTACTGAACGATCAAATGTCTGGCGTGTCATCACCTCCAATAGAATAGTGACAAGGCAGAAAATATCCCAAGAATTCGGTTCCGATCTTAGAAAGTCTGATAACGCTTTAATATACATTTCATATTCCAGAGGCATTGACAGTTTTGCAGGAATGCCAAAATTGCATATTTTCAAAATTCGGTTATTGCCGGTTAGAAGTAGGTTGTGTGTTGTCAAGCAGTTATGATAAATGGGTTCTGGTTTCATGGCATGCAAGTAGGCCAAGCCCTATAAGTGGGAATGTTAATTAAAATCATAATTGTTAAATACAAATTGTACAGCATAAGCAAAATAAACCTTGGCACACTGGGCCATCCAACTGAGTCCACGAGCCAACGTATACTCAAACTTCTCTCCTCCATGCACGTAGTTGTGAAGAGTTGTACACTCAAGATAATTCATAAGGATAAATGCATCTTTCTTATGAGCTATAATTCCAAATATTTTCACAATATTCTCATGGGAAACTCGGCTGGCAAAATCTTTTAAGTTTTCGAAGTCTGCTGAAATCCATTTGCAATGCTGAACTGCGATCTTTTTGTTACACCAATTAGCTTTGTAGATAGCTCCGAAGGAACCTTGTTCAACACATTCCTGGTGGGTTAAGGTAAATGTTTTTAAAATGAAATATATTTACATTTTGTACACAACCTCTCCAAGTTGAATATCCGCAAAGTCTACGACCGTAAACACTTCAGGTTCAATCTTAGCAACTTTGACGAACCTGCGAAATAATTTGTATATTGAACAACAGAAAGATTGAAAGATCATTTATATTACTAAATTCGATTTCGAATTAAAACTTACTCAGGCTTATCCAGCTCTTCGACAAGTTTAGAAATTGTAGGCCGCTTTAATGGGTTTGCCTGCCAGCACCTTTTAATTATTGTCTGTGTGTAATTAAACTCTGATTCAATTATATCACTCAGAGGCGGACGTTTGCCTGAAAAACTCAAAGTTTTTGTACGCTTTGTTGCTAATTCTCAAACTTTCGTACCTTTTAGAATCTCTTCTATTTCATTGCATTTAAAATGTTTTTCAAATTGAGAGAAGGGCTTCTTGCGAGACATCACCTCCCAAAATACGATCCCAAAGCTATATATGTCGCTCTCTCTTGTATATCGGTCTTCTTCAAAGACCTGCTCAGGAATTAATGTTGTTATTAAAAGAAAAAATAATGGAGTGAATGGAAATACAAACCTCCGGTGCTACATAGGCGTGATCTTGATATTTTGCGAGGGATTTAATATCTCCCGGAAAGCTGTAATCACTGATTTTCAAGAGCTTGAAGTTGTCGAACAGCAACATATTTTGAGAATTTAAATTGCAATGTATAATTGACTTTGGCCTCGTCTGCAGAAACTCAATTCCCTTTAGGCAAAATTGAAAATCACTTTAAATTAATCGGGCAAAAATAAAAAGTAAGAAATAAAATAAAATACCTTTGCCGCCTGATACATCCAGTGGAGGCAAAATGGCTTGACTGTGTAACTTTGCATTTCCTCACTGTGCAAGTAGTTGTGGAGGGATCCACAATCAGAATATTCCATGGCTAAATGTGCGATTTCCTTAATATAACCAATACCATATAGTTTCACAACATTCGAATGGTCAAAGCATGACTGTCGTGTGATCTCTTTTTCAAGTTCAGATTTGACTTCATTCCTTAAAACTTGTTTATATTTTTTCAAGCCGATCTCCAAATCACGCCAATCAGCTCTGTAGACAATGCCAAACTGACTGTCCCCAAGGATCTGCAGGAAATAAATGTTAGTTGGAATAGAATAATAAATGTAGTTAGTTAGAATAATACATCATTTATATTTATGTCCGCAAAATCGATGATGACGATATCAAATTTCCTGAAAAACAATAGAGATTCAATTTAGTAGTTAATATTGAAAATTGTTTTAAGATTTTAAGAACATTCTTTAGTAATTACTTTGAGAGAATCATATAATTTGGGCCACTTTCAAATATTCTTTTTAAATCTTCCAATTGTGGTCGGTCCGCCGGGTCCTCATACCAACATTTGGTAAGAAATAATTTTAATTCATCTGTGCATACTGCAGGAATATCCTCAATATTCGGTCGTTCACCTGCAAGAGTCAAAGTGATGAAATCTCTTCGGTTGAATATCATCTTTCGTACCTCTTACGACTGCTCTCTTAATTTGGAATTGATTTTGATAGTTATAAAAAGGCATCTTGCGTGCTAGTATCTCCCACAAGATAATACAAAGGGTGTATACGATGCTCTTTTCAGTGTATTCTCCTTCTTTGATTACCTACGCGTGAAGTAATATATATAATAAATTGTTACAAATTTGTTTGGCAGATACACAAACCTCTGGTGCTATGTAGGACTTATCTAAATTGTGCTTTAACACATCTTTATCGTCGAACGCAAGGCAAAAATTACATAACTTCACTTTGTTATTAGATAACATAATATTTGAAGACTTCAAATTGCAAAGGAAACGAATGTCCATCTTCATCGCAGATAGAAGGTAACCAATGGCCTACAAATAAAATTCGTAATTACAATTTGTAAGTTATTACATATAAGTGCATATGCTCAGTTATAGAAAATACCTTGACAGCAAGCAACATCCAAGCGCAAACATCATGCAAAGGAATGGGTTTCGTGTTATTGTGGATACGATCGAACAGGGATCCATTCTCTATGTATTCCATCAGTAAATATGTAAATTCTCCTTCCATTGCAATGCCAAGCACTGATACAACAGATTTACCTGATAAAGCAATTAGCTCCCTGATTTGATGTTTAATGTTTTCATTCATAACTTGTTTCAATCTTTTTACAACAATAGTCGAATGATACAACGTCGCCTTATACGTAACGCCAAAGGTGCCCTTATGCATTTCCTGTAAAATGTAGAAAAATAAATTTATAAATCTATTCGGGATAGAAGTAAGTTAATATTGTTCAGAGCACAAGATTGTAGTAATCCAACGCGATTTTTTATTATTACCTCGCCCATTTCAATGGCTGCAAAGTCCCAGATTAACCCAGCGGTTAAGACATGATCTAATTCTGAAGAGTCGAAACTTCTGCAATAATATAAATCATTAAATAGATATGTTATCTGTGAATGGTAAGTTTCGTATTGAGCTTACTTAAGAAAATTTTCGATATCGGACAGTATCTCTTCCATCGCTGGCCTTCTATCCGGATCCGAATTAAAGCATTTTTCAATTAATTCTTTGATCGGTTCAGAGTTAGGTATTTTTATTTCATTAAGTAACGAAATCTCTCCTACGAATGTAATGCATTTAATATCTGTGTGTAATCGCTATTGGGTAAGTTATTCACCATTAATTATTGGGATCCTTCGCGGGTTAGGCAGATCATCACCAAGGCGACTTAAATGTGTCTTTCGCGACATTAACTCCCAAAAGATAATGCCAAAGCTATATATGCTCTCTGCTTTCAGCTGCATGAAAAAAATGGAGATGATTTATATATGTATATATATAGATTTATTCATATTTAGTCTATTTATAGAGAACCTCCGGTGATGTATTTGCCGAATACTCGTTGAAAATCTTCGAAATAGGTGAGATTTTTAATGTGCGAAATTGGTTGAATAATATAAGTCTCTCGGTACTTATACGTTGAAGGAACCGGATTGCTTTCATAGAATGGAGGTACTGCATACTCTATAATTGAAATGATTTAATTACATAGGCCATCAAAGATACGTATGTATAACCAACCAGGGCGGCCTGATGCATCCAGGAGAGCACATGTCTTACTGTATATTCTCTCTGCTCCTTCCCATGTAGGTAACTATTGAGAGATCCACAATCTGAATATTCTATTAGTAAATAATACTCCTGAATGTAATCTATTTCAATAATATTCGTATGTCTGAGTCGCGTAACTAATTCAATATCGTCTTTCGTAAATCGAAACTCAAATTTTGAGATTGCGATCATCTCTTTATTATGCCAGAACGCTTTATGGGCAATGAAATCACCAAATCGAATATCCTGAAATTTTAGCACTCTATTATTTTGTATCTAAAAATATATTAAATATTTCAACGGTATTTACATGTAAATAACTTAATTTCAAATCGTCGGCCATCTTTGAAAATGTGAATGTGTGGATTATATGCGCATATGTTGTTCGACCGCACCCAACGAATATCAATAATGCACTGAGGAAATCGCAATTGACTCATCGCATGCGATAAGACTAAGATAAGTGTTTGCGCTATCAGCTTGTTGATAGCTTTATTGTCAATAATAAAAAAGTTGCTTTTTCACCAGTTAAAAAAAAAAACAAACGAATGCGGCGCATGCTTTTATTCACAAGACCGAACTGACTCGGATGCATGTACTTCTGTACATACATACATATGTACATGCATACATATGTACATGCATACATATGTACATACATACATATGTACATAGATACATATGTACATACATACATATGTACATACATACATATGTACATACATACATATGTACATACATACATATGTACATACATACATATGTACATACATACATATGTACATACATACATAAGTACATACATACATATGTACATACATACATATGTACATACATACATATGTACATACATACATATGTACATACATACATATGTACATACATAGATTGATACACATACATATGTACACACATACATATTTACATACATACATATGTACATACATACATATGTACATACATAGATTGATACACATACATATGTACACACATACATATTTACATACATACATATGTACATACATACATATGTACATACATAGATTGATACACATACATATGTACACACATACATATTTACATACATACATATGTACATACATACATATGTACATACATAGATTGATACACATACATATGTACACACATACATATTTACATACATACATATGTACATACATACATATGTACATACATACATATGTACATACATAGATTGATACACATACATATGTACACACATACATATTTACACACATACATATGTACATACATACATATGTACATACATAGATTGATACACATACATATGTACACACATACATATTTACATACATACATATGTACATGCATACATATGTACATGCATACATATGTACATACATACATATGTACATAGATACATATGTACATACATACATATGTACATACATACATATGTACATACATACATGCATACATAAATATCTATATACATACATGCCGTCTCATTCCCACACATGCGCTCGCATATTCATGCATAAAGAAAATGCTTGCGGCTGCTGATAGAAATGAGATCAATATGCGAATATATCATCGACTATAACATGGGTGTTTCTTATCCCATCATGATGAAATTTGGGCAGTTGGTCAATGTCAATTATAAACACATGCATATTATGTATGAATTAGAAGAATTGGCTCTTATAGCTATCGGAAATCGAAATGTATCGATATTCGGGAAACTGAGGCTGCTATCGATCAAATAAAGCAAATAAATAAATATGTATATACATACAGTGTCTCGCAGTTCAACTGGAACAGCGCCTAGCAAAAAATTTAATTGCCTGCCATAAACTAATTATTCAATATTTTTCAAAAATTTCAAAGACCGATGGCACGTATATATATTAATCACCTAAATGACTATATGACCCCCATAAGCTGGGGTTTCCCCAACTGCTAGGTCAGGTTATGTAAAAAAAGTACCTTAATTTATGGTCACATATTATTTGGAACAAGGGCGTTATGGACACCTGGGTGCCATAAAACCCGGATTTTTTTACGTCAGGTTGATTATTTTCGGTATAAGTAGACATATTCTTCGTAGTCAGTTTAGTTATATCCTGCATCTCGGGTGCCACCAACCAACAAGGACTATGGACAAACGGACTACCATTGAGCAACGGAATCTCATCCTGGAACAAAATGGTAAATCTAAGCACCACAACTGTATTCAACATCAATCGGCGCTTCGTCGACGAAAATCGGATAGAGGACAAGGGCAGAAATGCACCAAACAAGATTTTCACCGAACAGGAGGAGCGGAGGATCATCAGGAAAATAATGGAAAATCACAAGCTATCGGCTCCAAAACTGACTCAACAGGTGTAGGACGAAATGGGGCAAAAGTGCAGTATGGAAACTGTGCGCCGGGTTCTGCACAACCATGACTTTAATGCCCGAGTACCACGGAAGAAGCCCTTTATAAGCGCAAAAAATAAAGGGACTAGGATGTCATTCGTCAAAACCCACTTGGACAAGGATTTGGAGTTCTGGAACACAGTCATATTTGCAGATGAGTCCAAATTCAACATTTTTTGCTCGGACGGACGGAATTATATGTGGCGACAGTCCAATACTGAGCTGAGTCCCAAAATCCTAAAGGCAACAGTCAAGCACGACGGAGGAAGTGTCATGGTATGGGCATCTATCTCGGAAGCTGGTGTCGGAAATTTGGTGTTCATTGAAACAACAATGGACAAGAATGTGTATTTCAATATATTAAAGGAAAATGTACTCCAAAGTGCCGAGAAGCTAGGAATCCGGCGAACTTTCCGGTTCTACCACGATAACGACCAGGACAACAGCCAAGCATAAGTCCGGATTAGTACAGTCCTGGCATATCTGGAACTGCCCCATAATTCCACAGGCCCAGTCTCCAGATTTAAATGTTATTTAAAATTTGTGGGCTCTGCTGGAAAATAACATCTGGAATCACAGATCCGATCTCAAGAATGCTTTTCTGGATGAGTGGAGCAAAATCAGTCCAGAAACGACCCGGAAGCTGGTATCTTCCATGCATAATAGGTTAGGGGAAGTTATTAAGGCTAAAGGATATCATACTAAGTATTAACATCCTTATTTAAGTTTTTATACATCTAATATGTTACTTTTCTAAGACTGTTCCACAACCTTATAGCACTTTAAATTTTTTGCTAGGCGCTGTTCCAGTTGAACTGTAAGACACTGCATATCTGTAGGACGTGTCCAGTGTTTCGCAGTGGCCAGCTCAGTATTCCCAGAGGTGGGTAACTCCAGCCCTGCCCGTGGACGGTACAGACTCAAAAAAAAACTCGACCTACACAACACTACATAAAGACCTACATGCACACACAAAACAAACGAAAAGGCTGACGGGCCTGGTGTTTATGCCCACGACGTACCCGCCCTTCCTGCAATGGGCCTGCACGGATTTGATTTGCCCATCGCCCTTAAATTGTAGTTGACGACTAATTTATTCCATGCTCCCGGGGATTCTCCCCTGTATTTAACTTACTGACAGATCGTCGTTATTTCCTTACAATTTATTAACAAACAATTAGCGTTGTATGCTGCAACGGCTATTCAATTTTGAATTTAAATCGGGAATCTTTCCAAATCGGATGAAACCAAAATAAAAAAATTCAACAAATATGACTATTACTTTAGGTGGCCCTCAATCCCTATCATACCCTATTAGAGCTCCAATATAAGTATTCAGTGTATGGGGGGGTCGTGCAAAAATGGATTCCCCAATTTGGCAAAAATCCGGACGCCGGATTTTGTTGAAGAACACGGATAACTTAGAAATTTAAATTAATAATAGATACGTGAATAAATAAATACATTAACATAAATAACGAAGAGCTCTACAAATTTGCTTAACATAACATTCAACATTTACATAAATATACTGGAGGAGGGGTGGGTGTGCTGGAGCACTGCGCCCTGGGCGCTGAATTTGGGTTTGGCACTGATCACATGCGCGCAGTCGACTTGCACTCGACAGGGCGTGGATCTGATTTTTGTTTGACATGTGTTTCTCTTTGCCCCTTTTTTTTTTTTTTTTTTTTTTTACAATTTGTAGTTTATGTTGAATTCTGGGTCGATTGAGTTTACTGCGCTCGAACTACGTGGCTGGTTACTGAAGGTTTATCCTATCCTGATGGCACCTATTCCATACCGGAACGCACTCACCGGCTGAAGAAATACCGTCGGTGCGCTTGCGCGCTGCCAATATCAGGGGATGGTGTATTCGCCCAGTGTTTCCCTCCAGCAATTTTTGCGCGACGGCCAGGTCGTTGTTGCGTCAACTTCAGAGCATATGACATTAATTATACAATTGCGGCGTGACCTGCCGTTGGCCACCTAAACATAAACCACAAAATTAGAACAGCACAACAATTATTCACACAGACACACTTCAGCCGAATTTGGCTTCACAAGGTCTATCGAATATGGAGGGTTAAGGCACTCCTAAAGGTACGTCAACATTTGCTCGTACGGCACAAAAATGTAAGCGCTATGGACCACGACCTGCCTCGCAGCGTTTTTTCTTTTCCCACACGTGTTACTTGTCCTTATATGTCCTTACATGCAATGCTGATCTCGCGGACCCTGCCAACTTGCTCCCTCTTTTCAGCAATGTGGCTCTTTAAATTTCACTTTTGGTTGTGGCATACGATAATTGAATATCGATATGTCTGCAAATGCAACATATTGATATATGTATGTACATACATATTTTTTGAATGAGAAATCCCAATGCTGCATCAAATCACACAGTTCGAAATCATATTCAGCATTTATCCATGTTGTTAATAATTCATTTTGCCGCACTCAGAAAACTGCCATTGATTTTCGGTGCACCACTAATAATAATTGGCATTCACTGCGAAATTGTGAGCAAATGCAGTGCTGGGAATTGAAGATACTTATAGATTAGGGATATTTATTGAAATGCTGATTTTGAATTTATAGATTAAAGATGATCATTCTATATATCTATCCTTCTTCGCTTGCTGCTGCTGCTACTTTCTTGCTGCGACGACGAATTGGACGACGAATTGGAGGATGTCGATGAACGTGACGAGGGCACTGATGATTTTGCTTTATTCACTGCCAGCGGCAAGGGCTCATCCGCTATGAGAACAGTGGACGTGCCAGTTGGACAAGTTGCACTTGGCGTCGGCGTTGGACCTGAGTTGGGCGCAGCGATTGTAGCAGCTGCAGGTTTGACAATATAAATATCAGAACACGGAATTCCAGAAAGTTGAATTGATCCGGCAGAGGGTCGCTTCCCTGGATCGTGGTTCCAACAACTCTCAATCAGTTCTATCAATTGGTTACAGTCCGTAATAAGTTTAACATCCAGTTCCGGTCGTTCTTTGATTGCGGTTTTATGCAAAAGTGCGATTGCATTGGGATTTTCAAGGTGATCGAAAGGCCTTCTGCGAGACATTACCTCCCATACAATAATGCCAAAGCTGTAAGTATCACATTTTTCCGTATATTGTAGCCCTTCTATAACCTGCGAATAAATAAAGGAACATACTATATATTTTGACAATGTGTAAATTTGTTAATTAATAAAAACCTCGGGCGCCATATAACCAGGTGTGCCAATTTGTGTCGTATTTTTTGGCATCAATTCTTTAACGGTGCCAAAATCTGCAATCTTCAACTGTTTGAAGTTTTCGGTTAGTAGTAAATTTTGAGGTTTCAAATCGCGATGAATTATAGGCATTGGTTTTCGACCAT
Organism: Drosophila grimshawi; assembly: GCF_018153295.1. Classification (NCBI taxonomy): domain Eukaryota; kingdom Metazoa; phylum Arthropoda; class Insecta; order Diptera; family Drosophilidae; genus Drosophila; species Drosophila grimshawi. The sequence continues at coordinate 28,800,786 of NW_025063098.1, forward strand.
GCAAGTAATCCATACCCTATAAGTGAGAACAGGAATTAAATTACATGTTACATATTTATTATATTACGCGAACGAACCTTAACCAGCTGAATCATCCAATGAATTCCATCTTCCATTGTGTAATTGCGTTGTTCCTCCCCATGCAAGTAGTCATAGAGCGATCCATTCTTAGCATATTCCATGAGTAAATAATCAGTCTCCAGATGAGAGGAGATACCATATAGTTTCACAATATTTTCGTGGTGAAGAGATGCAAGCATTTTCACCTCTTTGTTAAATGAATCAAGGACACTTTGTGAATTTCTTTCTAGTCTGAATTTTTTCAACGCAATAATTTTGTGACACCAAAGGGCCATGTAAACACTGCCAAAGGCACCTTCTCCAAGAGTTCTTGTTTTGTTTTTATTATGTATATTCGGAATCGGAACAATCTGTATATGCTTATAATCCACATTTTTAATTTTCAATTTGCTGTAAATAATTAGAATAAAATGAAATGAAAGCAGGATGAAAAATATTTAATTTGTTACATTCACAACTTACCTCGATCTTTCATCTATAAGTTTCTTAAACTGGATCAGAAAACATTAAAAGTGAGAACAGATACGCATAAGTATATTAATATTACCTCTTCTTTCTTCATGGGTCGTATGACTTGAGAAACTATTCTAGATTCAGAAGTTCTGCAATCAAATAAGTAACACAAATTCAAATTCAGTTATCTTACAACTAGTTGAAATTCAAATCAAGCTTACATAAGTATACTTTCAAGAAAAGAGGCGATATATTCGATTTCCAATTTCATTGTCGAAAGCGCATCAATTATACCTTCTATATGCTCTGTGCCTTCCAAAACAAACATTGGTGAGTGACGAGTTACTGAACGATCAAATGTCTGGCGTGTCATCACCTCCAATAGAATAGTGACAAGGCAGAAAATATCCCAAGAATTCGGTTCCGATCTTAGAAAGTCTGATAACGCTTTAATATACATTTCATATTCCAGAGGCATTGACAGTTTTGCAGGAATGCCAAAATTGCATATTTTCAAAATTCGGTTATTGCCGGTTAGAAGTAGGTTGTGTGTTGTCAAGCAGTTATGATAAATGGGTTCTGGTTTCATGGCATGCAAGTAGGCCAAGCCCTATAAGTGGGAATGTTAATTAAAATCATAATTGTTAAATACAAATTGTACAGCATAAGCAAAATAAACCTTGGCACACTGGGCCATCCAACTGAGTCCACGAGCCAACGTATACTCAAACTTCTCTCCTCCATGCACGTAGTTGTGAAGAGTTGTACACTCAAGATAATTCATAAGGATAAATGCATCTTTCTTATGAGCTATAATTCCAAATATTTTCACAATATTCTCATGGGAAACTCGGCTGGCAAAATCTTTTAAGTTTTCGAAGTCTGCTGAAATCCATTTGCAATGCTGAACTGCGATCTTTTTGTTACACCAATTAGCTTTGTAGATAGCTCCGAAGGAACCTTGTTCAACACATTCCTGGTGGGTTAAGGTAAATGTTTTTAAAATGAAATATATTTATATTTTGTACACAACCTCTCCAAGTTTAATATCCGCAAAGTCTACGGCCGTAAACACTTCAGGTTCAATCTTAGCAACTTTGACAAACCTGCGAAATAATTTGTATATTGAACAACAGAAAGATTGAAAGATCATTTATATTACTAAATTCGATTTCGAATTAAAACTTACTCAGGCTTATGCAGCTCTTTGACAAGTTTAGAAATTGTAGGACGCTTTTCTGGGTTTGCATCCCAGCAATTTTTAATTGTTTCCTGTGTGTAATTCAACTCTGATTCAATTTCATCACTCAGAGGCGGACGCGTGCCTGAAAAACTCAAAGTTTTTGTATGCTTTGTTGCTAATTTTCAAACTTTCGTACCTTCTAGGATCTCATCTATTTCATTGCTTTTAAAAGGTTTTTCAAATTGAGAGAAGGGCTTCTTGCGATACATCACCTCCCAAAATACGATCCCAAAGCTATATATGTCGCTCTCTCTTGTATATCGGACTTCTTTGAAGACCTGCTCAGGAATTAATGTTGTTATTAAAAGAAAAAATAATGGAGTGAATGGAAATACAAACCTCCGGTGCTACATAGGCGTGATCTTGATATTTTGCGAGGGATTTAATATCTCCCGGAAAGCAGTAATCACTGATTTTCAAGAGCCTGAAGTTGTCGAACAGCAACATATTTTGAGAATTTAAATTGCAATGTATAATTGACTTTGGCCTCGTCTGCAGAAACTCAATTCCCTTTAGGCAAAATTGAAAATCACTTTAAATTAATCGGGCAAAAATAAAAAGTAAGAAATAAAATAAAATACCTTTGCCGCCTGATACATCCAGTGGAGGCAAAATGGCTTGACTGTGTAACTTTGCATTTCCTCACTGTGCAAGTAGTTGTGGAGGGATCCACAATCAGAATATTCCATGGCTAAATGTGCGATTTCCTTAATATAACCAATACCATATAGTTTCACAACATTCGAATGGTCAATGCGTGACTGTCGTGTGATCTCTTTTTCAAGTTCAGATTTGACTTCATTCCTTAAAACTTGTTTATATTTTTTCAAGCCGATCTCCAAATCACGCCAATCAGCTTTGTAGACAATGCCAAAGTCATTTTTCCCAAGAATCTGCAGGAAATAAATGTTAGTTGGAATAGAATAATAAATGTAGTTAGTTAGAATAATACATCATTTATATTTATGTCCGCAAAATCGATGATGACGATATCAAATTTCCTGAAAAACAATAGAGATTAAATTTAGTAGTTAATATTGAAAATTGTTTTAAGATTTTAAGAACATTCTTTAGTAATTACTTTGAGAGAATCATATAATTTGGGCCACTTTCAAATATTCTTTTTAAATCTTCCAATTGTGGTCGGTCCGCCGGGTCCTCATACCAACATTTGGTAAGAAATAATTTTAATTCATCTGTGCATACTGCAGGAATATCCTCAATATTCGGTCGTTCACCTGCAAGAGTCAAAGTGATGAAATCTCTTCGGTTGAATATCATCTTTCGTACCTCTTACGACTGCTCTCTTAATTTGGAATTGATTTTGATAGTTATAAAAAGGCATCTTGCGTGCTAGTATCTCCCACAAGATAATACAAAGGGTGTATACGATGCTCTTTTCAGTGTATTCTCCTTCTTTGATTACCTACGCGTGAAGTAATATATATAATAAATTGTTACAAATTTGTTTGGCAGATACACAAACCTCTGGTGCTATGTAGGACTTATCTAAATTGTGCTTTAACACATCTTTATCGTCGAACGCAAGGCAAAAATTACATAACTTCACTTTGTTATTAGATAACATAATATTTGAAGACTTCAAATTGCAAAGGAAACGAATGTCCATCTTTATCTTAGATCGAAAGTAATCAATAGCCTACAAATAAAATTCGTAATTACAATTTGTAAGTTATTACATATAAGTGCATATGCTCAGTTATAGAAAATACCTTGACAGCAAGCAACATCCAAGCGCAAACATCATGCAAAGGAATGGGTTTCGTGTTATTGTGGATACGATCGAACAGGGATCCATTCTCTATGTATTCCATCAGTAAATATGTAAATTCTCCTTCCATTGCAATGCCAAGCACTGATACAACAGATTTACCTGATAAAGCAATTAGCTCCCTGATTTGATGTTTAATGTTTTCATTCATAACTTGTTTCAATCTTTTTACAACAATAGTCGAATGATACAACGTCGCCTTATACGTAACGCCAAAGGTGCCCTTATGCATTTCCTGTAAAATGTAGAAAAATAAATTTATAAATCTATTCGGGATAGAAGTAAGTTAATATTGTTCAGAGCACAAGATTGTAGTAATCCAACGCGATTTTTTATTATTACCTCGCCCATTTCAATGGCTGCAAAGTCCCAGATTGATCCTGTATCAGCAGTTAACACATGATCTAATTCTGAAGAGTCGAAACTTCTGCAATAATATAAATCATTAAATAGATATGTTATCTGTGAATGGTAAATTTCGTATTGAGCTTACTCAAGAAAATTTCCGATATCGGACAATATCTCTTCCATCGCTGGCCTTCTATCCGGATCCGAATTAAAGCATTTTTCAATTAATTCTTTGATCGGTTCAGAGTTAGGTATTTTTATTTCATTAAGTAACGAAATCTCTCCTACGAAAGTAATGCATTTAATATCTGTGTGTAATCGCTATTGGGTAAGTTATTCACCAATAATTATTGGGATCCTTCGCGGGTTAGGCAGATCATCACCAAGGCGACTTAAATGTGTCTTTCGCGACATTAACTCCCAAAAGATAATGCCAAAGCTATATATGCTCTCTGCTTTCAGCTGCGTGAAAAAAATGGAGATGATTTATATATGTATATATATAGATTTATTCATATTTAGTCTATTTATAGAGAACCTCCGGTGATGTATTTGCCGAATACTCGTTGAAAATCTTCGAAATAGGTGAGATTTTTAATGTGCGAAATTGGTTGAATAATATAAGTCTCTCGGTACTTATACGTTGAAGGAACCGGATTGCTTTCATAGAATGGAGGTACTGCATACTCTATAATTGAAATGATTTAATTACATAGGCCATCAAAGATACGTATGTATAACCAACCAGGGCGGCCTGATGCATCCAGGAGAGCACATGTCTTACTGTATATTCTCTCTGCTCCTTCCCATGTAGGTAACTATTGAGAGATCCACAATCTGAATATTCTATTAGTAAATAATACTCCTGAATGTAATCTATTTCAATAATATTCGTATGTCTGAGTCGCGTAACTAATTCAATATCGTCTTTCGTAAATCGAAACTCAAATTTTGAGATTGCGATCATCTCTTTATTATGCCAGAACGCTTTATGGGCAATGAAATCACCAAATCGAATATCCTGAAATTTTAGCACTCTATTATTTTGTATCTAAAAATATATTAAATATTTCAACGGTATTTACATGTAAATAACTTAATTTCAAATCGTCGGCCATCTTTGAAAATGTGAATGTGTGGATTATATGCGCATATGTTGTTCGACCGCACCCAACGAATATCAATAATGCACTGAGGAAATCGCAATTGACTCATCGCATGCGATAAGACTAAGATAAGTGTTTGCGCTATCAGCTTGTTGATAGCTTTATTGTCAATAATAAAAAAGTTGCTTTTTCACCAGTTAAAAAAAAAACAAACGAATGCGGCGCATGCTTTTATTCACAAGACCGAACTGACTCGGATGCATGTACTTCTGTACATACATACATATGTACATGCATACATATGTACATGCATACATATGTACATACATACATATGTACATAGATACATATGTACATACATACATATGTACATACATACATATGTACATACATACATATGTACACACATACATATTTACATACATACATATGTACATGCATACATATGTACATACATACATATGTACATACATACATATGTACATACATACATATGTACATACATACATATGTACATACATACATATGTACATACATAGATTGATACACATACATATGTACACACATACATATTTACATACATACATATGTACATACATACATATGTACATACATACATATGTACATACATAGATTGATACACATACATATGTACACACATACATATGTACATACATACATATGTACATACATACATATGTACATACATACATATGTACATACATACATATGTACATACATACATATGTACATACATACATACATATGTACATACATACATATGTACATACATAGATTGATACATATACATATGTACAGTGTCTCACAGTTCAAAAGACCATTGTCTAGCAAAAAATTTAAAGTGCTATAAAGCTTAATCAAAGAAACAAACGCAAAATGTTTAAATGCCATTTTGTTTTATGTTATATCACGTTTGAAAAATAAACATAAGTTTTTATTAAAATATTAATTAATTAATTAAAATTAGTCAAAAACTGAAGACATATCCAAAATACATGTCAAAGTTTTTTTGGAACAGTCGTAGAAAAGTAACATATTAGACGTATAAAAACTTAAATAAGGATGTTAATACTTAGTATGCTATCCTTTAGCCTTAATAACTTCCCTTGACCTATTATTCATGGAAGATACCAGCTTCCGGGTAGTTTCTGGACTGATTTTGCTCCACTCATCCAGAAAAGCATTCTTGAGATCGGATCTGTGATTCCGGATGTTATTTTCCAGCAGAGCCCACAAATTTTAAATAACATTTAAATCTGGAGACTGGGCCTGTGGAATTATGGGGCAGTTCCAGATATGCCAGGACTGTAATAATCCGGACTTATGCTTGGCTGTTGTCCTGGTCGTTATCGTGGTAGAACCGGAAAGTTCGCCGGATTCCTAGCTTCTCGGCACTTTGGAGTACATTTTCCTTTAATATATTGAAATACACATTCTTGTCCATTGTTGTTTCAATGAACACCAAATTTCCGACACTGGCTTCCGAGATAGATGCCCATGCCATGACACTTCCTCCGTCGTGCTTGACTGTTGCCTTTAGGATCTTGGGACTCAGCTCAGTATTGGACTGTCGCCACATATAATTCCGTCTGTCCGAGCAAAAAATGTTGAATTTGGACTCATCTGCAAATATGACTGTGTTCCAGAACTCCAAATCCTTGTCCAAGTGGGTTTTGACGAATGACATCCTAGTCCCTTTATTTTTTGCGCTTATAAAGGGCTTATTCCGTGGTACTCGGGCATTAAAGTCATGGTTGTGCAGAACCCGGCGCACAGTTTCCATACTGCACTTTTGCCCCATTTCGTCCTGCACCTGTTGAGTCAGTTTTGGAGCCGATAACTTGTGATTTTCCCTTATTTTCCTGATGATCCTCCGCTCCTCCTGTTCGGTGAAAATCTTGTTTGGTGCATTTCTGCCCTTGTCCTCTATCCGATTTTCGTCGACGAAGCGCCGATTGATGTTGAATGCAGTTGTGGTGCTTAGATTTACCATTTTAGCTATTTGGCGATGTGAATATCCGATCTTGAAGTGTTCCAGGATGATATTCCGTTGCTCAATGGTAGTCCGTTTGTCCATAGTCCTTGTTGGTTGGTGGCACCCGAGATGCAGGATATAACTAAACTGACTACGAAGAATAGGTCTACTTATACCGAAAATAATCAACCTGACGTAAAAAATCCTGGTTTTATGGCACCCAGGTGTCCATAACGCCTTTGTTCCAAATAATATGTGACCATAAATTAAGGTACTTTTTACAACCCCAGTTTATGGGGGTCGTATAGTCATTTAGGTGGTTAATATATGTACCTGCCATCGGTCTTTGGAATTTTTGAAAAATATTGAATAATTAGTTTATGGCAGGCAATTAAATTTTTTGCTGGGCGCTGTTCCAGTTGAACTGCGAGACACTGTATGTATTAAATGAAAAATACCAATGCGCATGTCGAAATCCTATTCAGCTTTTATTTATGTTGCTAACAAATCATTTTGCTGCACTCAAAATACTGCCAGTGATTTTCGGTGCACCACTAATATTAATTGACATTCACTGCGAAAATATAAGCAAACCCAGTGCAGGGAATTGAAGATACTTATAGATTAGGGATATTTATTGAAATGCTGATTTTGTATTTATAGATTAAAGATAATTATTCCATATATTTATCCAAGTGCATTTAAATGCCCACTACTTGGATCTTCGCTTGCTGCTGCTGCTGCTCTCGTGATGCTTGCTTTTGCTAGAACTGGATTTAGTGTTTGAGCTGATGCGACGAGAGGAGGAGGAAGTGGCACTGTGCTTGTCCTGACCACCGATGGTGTTCAGCGAATGTGCCACATCCGATTTGCTCGAGCCGCGCTCCTCTTTGTGCGACTTTGACGAGGAGGACGATTTGTGGCCATGTTTGCTGCCACTGCCACTGCTGCTTGCCACATTTGCTGAACTGCTCAGCTCCGGTTTGTAGAAGGGCGACGACGAATTGGAGGATGTCGATGAACGTGACGAGGGCACAGATGATTTGGCTTTATTCGCTGCCAGCGGCAAGGGCTCATCCGGTATGAGAACAGTGGGCGTGCCAGTTTGACAAGTCACACTTGGCGTCAACGTCGGCGTTGAAGTTGGAACTGTGTTAGGCGCAGCGATTGTGGTAGCTGCACGGCTAGTGGTGGGCTTGTTGCAACAATTGTCGCACTGCCAGATGTGCTCCTGATCATCGCTCGCCTCCTCGTTGGTAATGGCGGGCTTATGGCATTCCTGGTGATACAGGGCACCACACTTGGAGCACTCGATCAACCGATTGGTGGCCGTGAAAACCATTTCGCCACAGACACAACAATTTAGGTCACCAAAGTCGCCGGTATCGCCGGTGTTGACGACACCGCTCATGGCTACGACCAGACCACCGATGGTGGTGCTGCCATCATCTGAATCGGCAATGGTGTCAGGTGAATCCGATGGCGCTTTATCCGGTGAATTGGTCAAATTGATAATCTCATCCGTGGCGATTGCTTGGGCCGCTTGCTGAGGCTGTGGCGTCGCCCTGCCCGGAAAATTCGCCTCATCATCCATGAGACGCTGGCTCAGATTCTTTGCAATCATCTTGTCCGGCCCGAAGCGCAGTTTGAGCGCCTCATCGAGCAACAACCGAAGCTCCGACGCCGAGCTTGCATTTGTTGAATGCAACAATTTGATTGCCTTCTTCAGTACAGGATCAACTTCCTGGGTAGCAGCGGCGGCTGCCACAATATTTGCAGCCATTGTTTATTGCGTGACTAAAAGATTCGAATGTTTAAAATCTACTTCAATTTTGTTAACAACTCACTAATAAAAAACATGGAGCCAAGAAATTTGCTTAAGAAAACAAAAGCAAAATAAAAATTACTTTAATTGTCGAACAGCTGTTTTAGTGCGTGTGCGTTACTCAACACTGTGTTATTGACGTCGCCCTGGTTTCATTTACTTTGTGCTTCTTCCTCTTCAATGCTGTTGCGCTGTTTTCTTGCATTTGCCACCCACAAACCGCTACGACTGTTAACCGAGTTTTTTGTGCTCTAATCAATTTCGCTTGCGTTTGCAAATTGTACCGTGCAGTGTTTATTTAACTCTAAGAGTAACAAAAGCCTGCGCACAATTTGTATGATTCATTATCGTTCGCTTATCGTTGGTTGCATTCAAAGCGCGCCGATCAGATAAGTTCTTTGAAAAATCGAAACAACAACAAATAAACAATTGAGTGCTGTTAAATAGTTAAGAAGTGATGAAGGAGGAGGGCTGAAGAGCTGATAAATCCAATATTTTCTTATAAGTATTTGTTATTTCTTGCTGACAAATATTTGTGGAAGCTGTGCCATTATTATCCGTCATGAGTAATATGGACATAAAAGGGGCTTGTGGCGCCACAAAGACGTTGCCGCTACTGCTACTGATGTTTGCGTTTGTGTGCAACGCCAGTGCTGGAGATGACGCAAATCAGCTGGTGAGTGTTGGGCTGAACTGTGTTGGGGTTGTGGTTGTCAGTATTGCATTGTGTTTGTTTTTGTAACCAATGTTTATTACCAATCACTGGTTAACAGCTGTTAAGCATTTATACTGCGCACTTGTTGCCATGTTAACAACGATAAGCTATGGATTTTGGTCAGCCATATACAATGTGTGTGTGTGTACGCGAGTATGTGTGTATGCTCCATAATTACTCTTTGTTAGCCGTATTATCAATCAATTTAGGCAGCCGAACATACTTGTTAACAGTTAACAGTGCACTAACAGTGACAGTTACTTTTTCAAAATTTCCCTTACAGGATTCAACATCACACGATTGCACGCTAACGGAGCCGGTCTACGGCTACAAATTTGACTTTAGCGGTCTACACTCGGAACTGGGGCATGTAGTGGGCATCGAAAGCAACAGCGATCTTTTTGAGTTTAACGTCTGTGGCAATCTGAAGCGCAGCTGCAACAACGAGACGAACGTCGCCGCCTGTCTCAAGAAACAGGGCAAGGAGTATGTGCTGGGTAAGTGCAATATATTTGATATTGGATGTAAATTGTAAATAGTTATATTGAAAAATGTATACAATGACAGGTCGACAGCATGAGCTGCATTATCACAATGGCAAAATGTATCTAAATTATTTGAGTGGTGTCAAGTGTGCAAATGGAACCGCTGACAATCCCAACTATCAGCTGCATGTGCGTCTCATCTGTGATTATACGCTGGACACCAATCCGCTGCATCTTACTGCCTATGTATGTATACACTATCTAAAATCATATGTATTTAACAATTTGCTTTGCTGCAGGCTGATGACTCATGCTCCTTCTATATTGACTATGAGACGCCGCTGGCATGCTTACCCATACCGGATGCGATGCAGTCGAATAGTTGCAGTGTCGACTATACTAATAAGGGCGATAGATTCGATTTGATGTCGTTGAGCGATACTAACTATAGGACCACAGATCGTCAGGGCGGTTTCTTCATAATCAACGTTTGCAAGCCGGTGCTTTACGGCGAGAATGCCATGTGCCCTGCCGGCAGCAGTATTTGTTTGTTGTCGCCAGGCCAGATTGATATCAAGAAGCGGTACGTTCTACATTTGGTTGAACTATTCTTGAACTTGAGCCGAAAAAACTTTAGCTGTATTTTAAACATTCTTTTTCAATCTCTTTTGTGTGTGTGTTTTTATTTGCAGTTTCATTAACTTTGGCAATGTACAAGCGCAGCCGGAAATCAAGGATGGCAAGCTGCTGCTGCGTCATGAGTCCTTTACGCCTTGTGGCGGAAATGCGAGCCTTAATTACACGAGCATTGTTAATTTCTATTGTGACAAGAGTGTTATGGTGTGTGAAATAAGATTTGCCAATATATGCTTAAATTTAATTAATTATATTTTTAAGAATGCACATCCCGAACTAATTGGTACCGATCCGGATGGCTGCACGTATCAGTTTAGCTTTTTCACACCGCTTGCCTGCAAGGATGTGAAACCCTGCACGGCCATCGCTGCTGGTAATGAGCTGTAAGTAAACTTGACGCGACTCGAGTCGCCACATCTACTCAACTCTCTATATTTTACTGTGCATATGCAACAGGCTGGACTTGAGTCCGCTCGGTAGCCACGCGGCGCATACTTTGAGCAAGGATGGCAAAAGCTATACGGTGGCCGTGTGCAACAGTGCTGGGACGCCCTGCATGGCGAATGATGGTAAGTCGGTCATTTGTTGTCTGAATTATAAATAAAGATTTTAAGTGCAGCAGCAGCCGCAGCAGCAGTAGCAGCTGCAGCTGTCGAGGTTGCACGTATGTGTGTAGCATGTTGCACGTCACAAGCGTAATTAAAATTTTACGGCTGTTATATATATTTAAGTACGCGAAAAAATAGGTAAATTCTTTTGACTCGCTGCGAGGCAATGCCTTAAACTGCTTAACTGCTTATTTCTCGTAACTTGAATTACATTTATATATATATATCTATATATATATATATATATATATATATATATACTTTTTACACGTTTTCAGTCAAATTGTTCACTTTTAATCCGTGGGCATTTTGTGCGCGTTACAGAAAATTGCATAACTGTGCTAATTTGCACACTTTAAGCTCTGGGGATGATTCATATTCACGATGCGGTCATCAGAAACATATATATATATATATATATATATATATATAACATAAGTATATATAGTATAAGCATGTATATACCTATGAACAATTCATGTGCAAGACCTAGTCGAGTGCGCATTAGGCAAAGCCAACAATTTTAGTTTTCTGCTTTAAAATTAGAGAGAGTGTTTGTGAAATTCTTCATTGATGAACAAACCGAAGCTTTGCTGCTCTGCTTTTCTTATATAATAGCAGCTAATTATTATACTATATTAGATTAATAACCTCAACATTTCTTAAATTTACATCTCATATGTGTAAACTAGTTTATTTTCGCATAAGGCACAACATTCTGTTCATTCAATATTTGTAAACGATGTTCTGAATGTAAGAACTTCAATTCGAGTAATTTAAAATTTCTTAAATAAATGAAAAGGAAATCTCAAAATTTTAAGAAATCGTGAAAAATTTAAAAAAAATTTATTATTGACAAATGTGACACATAAATAAATTAAATTTAAATTAAAAAATAGTTATAATAAAATTAAATAATTTGTTTGAAAACTATATAACGATTCTTTGCAAGGATTAGTAACTGATTCCCGGTACCTGCTTGGGCATATTTTCATCATGCACAATGTGGTATAACGCTATTCAAAATTTTTCGTAATTTTAGCAAGTTAAATGAAATTTGAAGCATGTCGATCCATAAAAAAGACTTGATTTGCATACTAAAGAACAAATTTTTTAAATTTCTAAAGAACTCAACGATAATTGAGTAATGTGTATCCGCTTGGATACAATGGCTAAAAATGTATGCATTTTTAACAAATTATTTTCTAATATTTTCAATTAAACTTAGCATAAAAACTGTATAGTTTTCGGTTGCGGCATAAGAACATTTCCACATCGAATTTCAGCACGATTTCCCATCAAGTCAATTGAATTCTTCAGCTAATTGTAAAGCAGATCAGCGAATCAGTAATACATATATATTTGTAACACAAGAAGCTTAGCTTTTCTATGTTGAGCTACTTTTTTATTTAGCTCAGATCACATTGATTTGGCAATATGCTCGTGAAATGAAAGCGAATGTAAGCGAAAACAGTAAACATCAACCATGTGGGGGCTTCTGTTGGCATGGCAAACGTGCCTGGGCATATCTATGAAATATACAAAGCACCAGCATATCCCAACACGCACATACACACGCACACACACACACACGCACACATACGCACACACATGCCTGCATTTCTAGTTGACTGCAGACGCATTACCATTTGGCGCGTCCTTTTTGCTTGGATGCGCCTGCTCGCGGCTCATGTTTTAAAACGAGGTGCAGGAAGGGAGAGGGAGTGGAAGAGAGAGAGAGAGAATATGGAGAAAGGGGTAGAAAAAGAGATAGAGAGATTGGGGCACGAAATCATGGCCACCGCTGGGCCTAAACAAATAAATAAGCACACTCGCTTTTGGCAACTGACATTGCTATCCGGCCCAGACACCATCTATGGTGCAGTGTTAGCGGCATGTGAAGGGGAGGAGGAGGAGGAGGAGGTAGGGGGCATCACATTTTCCGGCATACTACACGAAAATTTCATTTGTTAAGCAAATAGCGGACACGGTCACGCAAACAGAAAAGAGAGCCGCGAAAAGCGCCTCCTGCATTTTCTATTTGTCTTTGTATTTGTATGCAATTCTCCTGCTGTTACACTCAAAAAAAAAAACGACCTGAAGCTGTAAGTTTGTTTTGTTTGTTTTGTACATATATAAATATATCTTCTAATTAAGTAGGCCTTTTTTATGTTTTCTAGAAGTTTGTAGGAAAAATAAAGAAAGAAGTAATAAAATATGATCTCTTAACTGTAATTTGAAAGTTGAGCTGTTGATTTTAAGTTATATTAATTAATCAACTATCTAAACTCTGTGTATATGTGAACACTTAAAATACTAATGTTTATTAAAAATATAATTTATTAAATTACTAGAAAAAACCCAACGGAAATTAGACATATATTTTCTAAATTTTAGCCTGGAATTAACAAAAGCAAAAGTCCTTGTTTTTCGAAAGCACGAAACTTGCATTCTAGAATTATACATTTTGAATAATATGGGTAACTACATATTATTGGGGTCAATGGTATGTCGAATATCTAAGTATCGGGGCTATTTTATTCTCAGTGTATCCTCGGCGCCCGGATGACACTGGCAGACACAACCATATTGCTGAATGTACATTCTATATCTTGTTGCTGTTGCTTGTGCAACTCTGTACCCTAGACACACTACTGGGTATATCTCAAATGCAATTGTCTTGGCATATGCATGAAGGTCTTAAGTAATTGAAATCTGCTAAGATTCTTTTCTGGCATTAATTGACCATGTGCCACAGACTTGACAATTTGGCATACTGAAATTTTATATCTAAACTTAAATTAAAACTGAAATACATATATCTGTAGAAGATATTCTTATAAGGAGATATTTTTTTAAAATCGTCAATATATGATATAAAATAAGCATATATTTTAAAGTATATGCAAGTGTATGTATTTAAAAGATCGAATGACAAGAAGATGATCGAAATCTGAAATGCCTGTAAAAATAAAATATTATATTAATTATGTGTACATATAATATAATATATATTTACAAGTGTAATTAAAAAGGGTATTTTCCTCGTCTCAAGCAGTCAACAGAAATTTTTCGCTGACCTGCTGTTTGTTGTCATTAAAGAATTCGACGGCATTGGGCAAACATTTGGAATCAGTTGTTCAGTTGTGTAGTTGTCCCTTCTATTTGGCTGCTGTTGTTTTTATTGAATTTCACATTTGAGAGCACATTTTGCGGCCCGTTGCCCGTTGCCTGCCTGCAGGTTATAGCCAACATTTGTTGTTAATTGCTTATGCCGCACACGTTGCAAGCTTTCATTCTATGTAATTTGCATATGCAACCGAATATTTGCGTGAATTCGTTTGGCCTTCGGGGATTAGGAATCAAACAATGAGTGATGATGCACCACCATCGTATCAATATCGCTTTTTAAATGTCGCATGTGGCTCTGTCTGTGTGTATGTGTGTGGCATATTTTTCATTGGGCAACGGTGCGTATGATTTGATTTCAACAGCAATTTTGGTTCTAAGCGAATTAAGTGACAAGCAGCATGAAATACCAAAAAAAAAAACTGTCGGCAAACAATAGAGTTCATCTGTCTATTATCGTTTTGTTGTTCAACCTGGAATTATGTTTAGGCCGCAGCTCGACTGGGAGATACCCAGCATCAGACATAGTAGTTTATTCAATGTGAACATGCGTTAGGCTTAACCAGATAAATGCATATCTTCTAAACAGTTGATCAATCATTCGTCTCCGTATATTATGTGACAATTGGAAGGAATTGGAATCTTTAGAGTTGTCTTTTGTTATTGGTTATCGATTTGTTTCGACATTAGCGAAACTTGGCCGGTTATCGATCTTATGAAATATATCCGATCTGCGCTGGGTGTACGAAAAACTTATATATCTTAATCGAATTAGTTTTTGATGTAGGTCAAGAATATATATTCTTCATGGAATCGAAATTGCTTTTTTTTTATTTGTTACATACTTTTCGCAGCATGATTATACCCCTTTTCTAATTTTTAACTGATTGAGGGTATAAAAGTGGAAAATGCGCAGCCATCATCTGAACTGAGAATTAAACAGGCTTCCACAAAAGATCTGTTCATTTTCAGTTTCTTTTATTTAGATAGAAATCCCTCTCAAAGAAATGGGGGGCAGTGTTAAATGCGCAAATATTTCTAAGTGAAAAATATAATTTTATAAATTAATAGCTGAATCCAGTCTATCCCTGTTATATATTCTACATCTTAAGTATATATGTAGAACGAAAAGTGCTAACAGAAAGAAATGAAGCTCCTTTTTATTATAATTAATAGAGACATATTAAATGTCTAATTTACAATTGGTTAACTTACAACCAAAGCGAGCATTAAAAAGACTGATCGATTTTCTGCTGCAGCTGCAAAAAATATAGCAATATTTGTACATGATTGAAACTGTGAGTGTTTATTTGCCACTGGGGCCAGTTGCTTATAATTTTCTATTTTTTTTTGTGTGTGTGTGTTATTGTTTTTGCTGTTGCTGCTGCGCCGTCGGGCAGATTGAATTTAGAGACACGCCCCATTCCTGACACTTGCCGGCAGCTGGTTTGCGCCAGGATGTGCAAGGATGTGGCAGCCAAGCAGCTAGCCAGCCAAGGAGCAGCAGCAGCTACTAAATCGTTTATACATTTGTTTTTCTCATTTTTTGTTTTTATTTATGTATGTTTTTTGTTGTATATTTTTTGCCCTTTTCTTGGCGCTGTTTCTTAACTGTTTTCTTATTGAAATTCAATTTGCAAGAGTTTCGTTTCCATTCGTTTTTGCTCGCCTTCCTTTTTTTTGTTTTTTTTTCTTTCTGTTTTTCTTACTGGCCCTGTCAATTTTAATACAATAATGTATACATCACGTATATGCATGTAGCTGGTATATTTTCTTATATTTTAGCCAGATAGATTGAAGCCTTCAAGTCATGGCTCTTGTTATAGTTAACCCTTTCATGCAATTTAAACGATTTGCGGCATAGATTATTTTTGTTTTTACTTTTGCTTTGGCCGTTTGCCGTTGGCCGTTGGCCACACATTTCCTTTTCCTTGAAGACCCTTGGGGTCTTGACCGAGCTGTGATTGCATTGAAATTGAATTTGCGAGTGTTTTTCTTCCTTGTTTTTAATACCCTTACAGAAAGCACGTATTCATTTTAACATCTAATATGTAACACAATGTAAAGCGAGGCACAGTTTTAATATGCAGCTGCTTATTCTAATGGGAGTGGTAACTCATAGAAGGAGACATCGCTACACATTCGATATTCGAACTGTCCACTTATCCAGCTAACTATGCGAATTCTGTCAGTCTAAAGGCGATCCTGATACAACTGGAAACATATTCGCTTCTTTGATAAATGCAGTACATAAGTCGCAGTTATTCAACTCGGCTCATTATATTACATAGTATATATATATATATATATATATATATGATTAGCATCAGCAACCGATTCGATTTTGTCATGTCCGTTTATCTGTCTGTATAAAGAAGCCGATCTCTAAAATTACAAGAGCTGGAGACAAAAAGATTTTCGAGAGGAATAAAAATAAACAAAAAAAGCGACATTATACTTGACAGCTGGCTTCAGGGTATCTCCAAGTCGAGCATTCAAGCTTGTTTTTCTTGCCTTGATTCTTTGTTGGCAGCAGATCAATCTCTTTGGCTAATCTCGACAAGGAAATGATTGCAAAGCCAGAAGGTGGTCAACAGTTGATGCTTTGGAAAGACTCAATTGCATATTTCCGCAGGACATGCATGCCACACACACAGACACACACACAAACACACACTCACATCCACAAATTGAGCCCGCATAGATACTTACATAAGCATTGTCACCTTGCTACGAAATTGTCATTTATCAATTTAGTTGACAGTCGATTTCTTTTCAATTCGAGCCAAAAACCCCCACTTGAATTGACTTTTTGTTGTTCTACTTTCCTTTTTTGTTTGGGAGGGGGGAGGGGGGGGGGGGGTGTGCAACCTGTGCGGCCAAATCAAAAAGCCAAATGACATCAAATGCTGTTTGTGCTGTTCTGCTCCGGTTGTTGTTGTGGCATGTGCAATAAACGACAAATATGATCAAATGGATGGATAGTCACAGGGGCGACAGACCGATAGACACGAAAGGGGAAGACTGAAAGACAGAGGGAGAGAAAGAGAGATAGAGAGAGAGAGAAAGAGGAAGACAGAGGTATGATTGAGTGAAATTACCATATTCAAGTCAAATCACAATCACAATCACAATGCTGTCCACTGTACGCTTTTCAATCAAAATCAGGCAATGCAAGGATTGCTTTCTTTTCTAAAGAGAAATTAAATTTGACTATGGAAATGCTGCTAGGAAGTCTGTTTGTAGAAAAGATAAGTGCTCAGTGCTGTGCTCCACAACATATACGAGTACAGTGAATTTTTGTGAAATCTTAGCTAAAAAGTGTTCGTGGTTTGACATAGTTAAAGTATATATGTTCCTGATCACCGTTATTAAGATCGGATAAGAAACACATATTTTGTTAACCAGAATGTTTTTCATATTAAAAGATTAAACTATTCATATCAAAAAGAATAGTACATATTTAAGAGCTGAGTTCAGGGTATCTTGTAGTCGAACCGTCTCGACTAGAGCACTCTAATTAGTTTCGAAATTGTACATTAGTTCCGATTGAAAATTGTATTTCCTAATTAAAAATTACTATTAATTTAGAAATCAAATCAGAATCATTTTGAATGTTAATATAATCAAATTGTAAATTATCATTTGGTTTTTTTGTCTGGCTACATTTATGCATGTCAGTCAGGATCATTTTTAATTAAATATTTTCCACTCAAGCATATAAAATCCTTAACTAATATTTGCAGTTTTGTTTTATAGTATGCATTTTTGTCTGGATTCATAAAGTTAAGTCTTTTCCAAACAAAACTTTAGATTTGAACTTCTACTTATTTCAGCTTGCAGTTCCAACTTTAATTATTCCGAACAATTTTCTTAATTTATATAGAGCTTCTAGTATTTCTTATCTAATTGATCTCATGGTGATTGGTCATGTAGCAACTGGCAAAGCCTTTATAATTTAGAACATGTCAAAAATGCTAGCCAAAAGTCAACAGCAACAGTTGAAAGGAAGATAAAAAGGAGTTGATCGATGTGGGAAACCAGCGCAACAATTAATTTAGCCTTTGAGAGGTTGATGGATGCCTTGTGATGTGTGTGTGGTACACTGAGTGTAGGTTGTACACTGAGAAAAAAGTCATCAATTTGAGATATATGACATACTTTTGACGGCAAGGGTAATATTCAGAAAATAGATTCCTAAAAACCAGAGATGTTCTAATTTAATTTTAGATATATTTTTCTAAAATATTGCACAAATATATTAAATTTTCAATGTATTTTTTCAAATGTGTACAAAAGAAACTTTAAAAATAGCCTATTTGTTGCTTATAAATAATTTAATTTGAAAAAATCCGGGTTTGCATTTCTACTTTTTAGAAATTCATTTCTTAATAACAGAAAATATTTGTAAAAAGTTAAAGAAAAAAATAATACATTTTTTAGGATTGTAGATTTATATATATATATATATTTTTTATTATAAATTTTGATTTTCTTATATTTATAAATTATGTCGAAAAACATGAAAAACTTTCTAGATTTTTTTTCTGAGTGTTTGTCGCGACTGTTTTTTTATGAATACACTCTCATAGCACTTTGTGTTGTTGTTGTTGTTGTTGTGCATTTTTTCAGGCGCCTGCTACGAACAGAATGGACAGACCTACAAGCTGGGCAACTTCAATACACAGTTGCGCTTCAATCAGAGTGGATCGGCCTATTTGCTGTACGAGGATGGAGCGAACTGTGGAACGGGCGGCCGCCACTGGTCGACAAAAATCGAATTTGTGTGCGCGAACAATGCGACGAAGGACAATGGAACGACAAGCATTGATGCTGTCCAAATAATTGAGGACTCCAATTGTCAGTTGTTAATTCAATATCAGACGCCGTTTGCCTGCCAGCAGCAGATTAAATGCAAAGCCAATGTCTACGTGGAGCACTCAACGGATGGCAGCGGCAGCGGCGGCGACGAACTGGTCGATCTAACTCCCCTGATTAACGCCAATGAGAATTATGAGGCACGGGTCGAGCTGCCGGCCAGCCAGCAGCAACAGCTACCCAAAAACACCAAGGTGAGTGTCGAATGTTGATTTCCCAACGGTCGACTCTAATTTGCACTGTTTCTCTGTCTGTCTATCTGTCTGTCCTTGTCCCTATCCATGTCCCTGTTTCCCCTTTTTTGCCTCTTGCAGTTCTTTCTGAATGTGTGCCGTCCATTAGTGCCAAAATACCAATTAGGCTGCGCCGGCGGTTCAGGTGCTTGCATGGCCAAAATGTCGGCAGCTGGTGCACCCGAGGAGGAGCATGTAAGTAGTCTATCTTTATCCCTCCGTAACACCCCCCGCCTCCTTTCAACCTAATATCCAAAAAGTAGCTTATACGCTTACGCCGACCGTATGTCGCTTGTCTCTGTACTCCTCTGTGTGTGTGTGTTTGATATTCCTTCTAATTGGCGGCAATTCCTGTATCCTTTACACTCAGAGAAAAAGGCTATTGTAAAGTATATAAAGCGGTTAATTCATTAAGTTTTACGTAGATTTGCAAATCGATTATTAATCTTACATCAGTCAAAACAAAAATGCTTGCATCATGCATAAAATTCGTTTTACAACGTTACGCAAAAACAAATCAGTCTGCTAAGAATGAATTAATTTTCTCGCCTCAATGGCGTTCATAACTTTTTTCACTTGCACACTTTTCACACTTTTTTCTTCAAGATTAAAATCATTTTTCATTCATAATTTACTATTCCATTTCGATGTCGCTTCTGTGGTGGTTTGCCAATAACTGCCGTGGAAATATATCAAGTTTCATTATTCATTCATTTCGTCGAACAGCTGTTCACAGAATCCACACAAGTCGACAGTGAGTCAAGATTGTAGATATATTTAGTTTGATACCAGTTTTTTTATATTGGAATTGTATGTAAACTATGATTTACCTAAATAAGTTAGTGTGTGCTAGTCGCCTAGGGAATACCTCGAATCCAATTAAATGCAGCTTGCTGAAATTAGTTTGTCAAATGTGAAAAAATGTTTTCATTAATCAAATCTGTGTTTTTTTCAATCATAAGGAAATATGCACAGTTGATCAACAATATTTTAGATTATATGATAATTGCAAAGCTATTGCAAGATAATTGTGTACTTTATTGCTATCGGTTATCGATTTCTATCGATATATTTGAAGTCTTCAGTTCATATTGTCTCTGAGTTCGGTTTGTTAATAGACACAGACAGACGGACATGACTAAGTCAACTCGACTATTGATGCTGATCAAGAAAATATATATACCTTCTTTATTAACCCTTTGTTCCATTTTAATTGGGTTCAGGTCTTAAGAAAAAATCCTTTCGTTCACTGGTCCAACTTCCGCCTTTGCCTATGTACTTGATTTGAGTGTAAAGTGTTTTATATTTGTTTTTCCGAGTGCAATTGAATAATTTTTGTGAACCGTGGGTAAACGCTTCAATTTGGTCATCAAGCCATTTTGGCTAAATGCCAAAAAAAAAGACAAAATTCTGTGACGCCAATTCATGCATTAAATATGCAGCAAATCCAACTGCTAAGCTCCACTGCTCGCTAGCTGCTCTTTGCTCGGCACACCACTTGTGAGTGACCAGTGGATTTGGTTACTTCATTAAGCGTAACTCACTCCCTTTCCACACCCCATATCCACATCGCTGTCATGCCCCCTCGTCTGTCGTTGACAGTTGAAGAGTCGACACGGAGGCCAGTGTCTAAAAGTTGCCTAATGCCACAAATTGTGTGCCCTTCTTTTCACATTTATCCACAGTATGTATCTATGTGTGTGTGTCGTGCTGCGTTGGCCTGCGCTTAACTAAGTACTTAAGCCCACAAAAGTATGCTATGAAATTCGCTTGAAATGAGATTTTCAGATCATGCTACAAATTGGTCCACTAACATTCGTTGGGCTTTCTCTTCTAATCTCCCATCTGTGTACATTGATGGCGATAATTGTGAATGCTCAAATTTTCTTATCTAAAAATAAATATTCAAGATTTACACTTTACTAAATTCAGTTAAAAGCAAGTTGATTCGTAACAAAAAAAATTAAATTTTAAAAAAGAGATTTATGGAAGTGGGAAACCATTCTCGTCAAGATTAGGTTGGTGGTAAACATTTCTGGTAGTTGGGCAACTATGCAAGAGAATGATATCAAATATCACATTCTGGGACCCAACAAGTGGATCCGATTATTGTTTTTAGTTAAAAAAAAAGAAAATAAATAAATTTGGAAGCTGAAAAATCTATTTTTCTTAATATGCTTTTAATAGAATTTCTTGCTTTATTTTAAATGGCATACAATAATAATAATATAGTCAACTGAGGTATAGCAAACAACACTGTTATAAATTATATTTTAAATTTTTTAAGGGAAAAGTTTCTATGCCTTCTATTGAATTTCGCAGAGTGTATTTTATATTTGTTTTAGCTAATTTGTTCTCGTAACTTGTATTTTTTATTGCATACTAAAAATCGCTTTCTTTGGTATTTTATACTTAATTCTTGATGTCAATTCAACTTTATATTTTATGTGTATTTGGGTCAGAAGTTTTAAGCTTAACTTAATTTAAAGGTCAGCTCTCGATTAAAATGTTTCCGTTCTTTTGTGTGTGTTCTTGTGCAATAATTATATAAATTATAAAGCCGCTGTCTCGGGCGCTAACCAATCATTGCCTGAATGCGTGCACCGTATGCCACAGGCAGTGCCCCTAATCCCCGTCAGTTCCCCGAGCTGTGCTGCCCTGCCCACCCCCAAGGCCCATCTGGCCATGGGCAACATAACTTTTATCAGATGCCGGCAGCAACAACAATGTTAAAGTTGTTAAAAAAAAATAATAATAATAGGAGGCACGTACGCAGCTGAAAATGACGGGGCAGCGACTGGTTGACGAAGGGTGGAGGGGGAGCAGAGGGTACGTGTGGGTGGGTGGTGCAGAGCTTGCGATATGCGAGGGAAATATTTGTGAACGTAAGGCCAGTAAATGTAACGCAACGCGACGCAACGCGACAGAACGGAACGGAACGGAACGGAAGGATATGGCAAAATGCGGCTATGGCGTTGACGATGGCGTAAAAATATAGCCACACACACGCATATATATATATATATATATATATATATATATATATATATATATATATGTATATGTATATGTGCATATATGCATATATAACTGTAAAAACAGCTTTTAGCGGCCAACAGCCATCAGTGGTTGCCCCACTGAAATCCAAATGGGGAGTTAGCCATATGTGTGAGTGTGTGTGTGTGTGTGTGTCTGTGTGTATGCTACGTGCTGTGCTGAACATTTCCGGCTTGTGGTGTGGCAAGGAAAAAAAGGGGTGGTGGTTGAGGAAAGGGGTACACTCAGGCAAAAAATTGAACTGAATTTTCGAAATTTGTGCAACTTTTGGTGCCACAGGTAACTCATCTTATTATTCTAGCAATAAAAGTTGTGGCTTTCCAAAAATCTGGTTTATATTTTTCTTAATTTCAGCGTACACTTTTCTAACATTTTGAAATAATATGTTTAATTATCACGGTGTTTTTGTCACAAATGTGATAGCAACTCTAACATTGGGTTGCTTATATTATTAATAAGCGTTAGTATTTTAAGATTTCACATTTGCAAACATTTTAGATTGTTTATTAATTATTTTTTGAGTCTGAGCCGAGCTAATAAATTTAATTATTTGTTTCTGCATTTTGAAAAGGGTTATAGAAAATACTAATTGAAAATAGTTCTAAAAAAATACCATTTTTTTCGAATTGTAGATTTTAGAGTTGTAGCCTAATCATTTTTAGAAATTGTTGTTTTCCTACGTTTTGTAATTATTTCGAAAACAAGGTAGACTTTCTATTTTGCAGGGCGTTTGTCTGAGTGTAGAGGGGTTGCGTATGGTTGCAGATTCTGTTGTCGACTGGGGCAAAGTGCCGTTGGCTTTTGTTTGCATGCCACTGGCCTAGAAATAAACGTAGCCATGGTTACATATTTCTCTAAAAATTTATATTGCTTTATTTGCACACACATTCGCACACACACACACACCCAGAGATTTCTGGCTCTTGGCTCCTGCTGCTGCTGTTGACATTTGCGCCACGTTTTGCATTTTCGAAAATGTTCCGTTTTCAGCGGCATTTCGTGTGCGGAAACGGAAATGTGCTGCTAGCTGCTAACGCGCACTTGAGCGCTGCACCAACTCTTTACTTAGCGGCAGCGCAGTCCTCCTCTAACTTCCCACAACCACCCGCTGTTTCTCTATCACGCTCATTGACAGTTGTCGAAATGTCGTTTTAGCTGATATTTCTTTGAATTTGCACTTCGGCATTTGCAGATATATATATATATATATATATATATATATATATATATATTTATATTTTAATGTGCGCTGCCCGCACATCCTTGAGAAGTCATTGACTTGTCACATGCTTGATTCTTGCTTGCAACTTGCATCTCATTGTCATGCAGCATATTTCGCGTACGTTGCAAATCTGACTTGGAGCTTGTCAATGCGAAAATGTCGCTTGTCGCAATTTTATCGCAAATGGCCTTAAGCGTCTCAATACCATTCTTGCCTTAATTTATTCGACATTGTTGTGCAGAAAATATGCTGTCTCTTCTTTGTTAATCAACACAAAAACTCAAAAAAGTATATTTATTTAAATTTTATACTCAAATATTTGTTTGAAAATGCGGCCAATGATTTACAATTGCTTCAAAAACTTAATTAACTGAGATACACCCTAAAAATTTTCAATCAATCCTGCTATTAGCTTCAATATCTTAGGACCACTTCCTCAAAATAAATGATGAACTTGAACTTGAACGGTCCACTTTAAACTCTAGATTGATAAATGCAAATTTTTGGAATATTCTAGATCAAATTGTACTTGTAATTTAAAGAACAAAACGTTTGTAATTCTAATCCAATTCACTGTTTTCTCTGAGTGTACACGGCAAATTATGCTGCTGCCAACACACACACACACACACACAGAGCCAATGATTCTGATGGGGCGTCTATTCGGCTAGCCTTGGACATGGTCTGCGTGTCGCCACAGGACATTTGATGCTCCTGTTTCCCATGTCCTGTGTGTGCCGAGTTCGGTTCGCACACAGCTCTCGAAAAAAAAAAACACCATTCGCTGAACTTGCACAAATCTTTATTGCTTTTGAACTAAGGCTTTCGCTTTGGGGTTTTGTTTCTATCTTCTTTTCAAAACCAAGGAAGTTTGAATTTCAGCAAATACACAGCGGGCCACTTTAATTTATACATTGCCCTGACATATATTATATACTTAGCTGGTACATCGCATGATGAATAGTTGAACTATTGAAAGTCAAACTAGTTTGCATAAAACAAGACAATGTTAAGGATTTGACTTTGCCGGTCTGCCTGATTAAGTATCCATTTACGTTTCACACTTCACGACAAATTAAAATAATTTCTTAAGATCTGCAGCATTTACAAAATATATGTGAAACTAGAGAAAGTGCAACTGGATATATATAAATAAATATACATATATATATATATATAATAAAAGACTTACTGATATTAGTTTTTTCAATATGGAATTTTGTTTCGATCTTAAAGAAATTGTACAGTTGATCAATAATATATCCATTAAAAGGCAATATTTTTAAAATTGTGTCTTCTTTTGCAATGTGAAATGAATTTATATCGATATTCGGAACATGGTGTGAGTTATCGATAAAATGAAATACATTTTATTTGAGTATGGTATTTGAGAACTTCTTTGAAAATTTTACCATCACCAGCTCTTTTAGCATCTGATGCTGTTCAAGAATATGCCATCTGCCTCTATTATACCTCTTTGAATAATTTTCAATATGATCAGGGTATAAAATTTTAATAGGCTTAATGTTTAATGTTCCTATAAGTGTAATAAGTATTTGCAGGCCGCATGAGATGAGAGCAAGTTTTAAGTTTTAAGAAGTATTCTATTTTATTTAGAAGCAAAGCTGCAAACAACGAAAGTAACTATTCCGAAATATATATTTTGGAAGCGATCTATTTAGTGGCACCAAACGGGAACAACAGAATGAATAAAATGTATTCCTGATTCAAGTAAAACTTAAATCAAATATGAACAGCGCGTGAAAAGTATTTATGAAAAGCCTTAAATCAAGTCATCTTCATTACCATTTTTAAGAGCACGTTTTTGATTTGAGACTGTTGATCTTTATTTGAGATTTAAATTTGTAGTTTGAATTAATTATTACTTTAAAATCAATTACTTGCCACCAGCTATCTGACTAATAAATATGAACTTAATTACGAATAAAATAGGGTTAAAATGAACTCGTTTCGTATGCAAATTTGTGTGAAGTTCCCAAGTAAAAATATCTATGATGTCTGATTTTTAATCTGTACGGGTATTACTTATTATCCAGTCACGCACGGGTCTAATGTCATGGAAGAATAATAGCGACCTTTCATCATTCTCGTAGAATTTCAACAGTATACCGATCAAGTAAAAGTTACGCGGCACATCCTTCTCCACATTGATGCCCATCAGGGCGGCGCCATTATAGAAATGGGTTTGTTTGTCTGGATAGGTACAGAATTGATGGGCCGATGGTAGAGCGGACAGCTTGCCTATCACCTTACAGTATGCATTCGATAAGGTTTCCGTCAGACCCTTGCCCTTTATATAGTCACTGTTATCGAAGCCACTATAATGATAAATGCGACTGATCAACGACTCCGGCTCGGAGTTCGGATTCACACACAACGGCTGAATGTACTGTGTCCAATTAATGCGCTCCTTCAGCTCCAGTATGGCCAAATCGTAATCTCCGGTTTTTGCATCGGCCTGTGGGTGTACTAGGATTCCCTTTACTTGATAGTCCACGGGTCTCGACACACAATACCCATCCAAATCGCATACGACTTCGTTGCCTGGCTTATGCCTCTCATCCCACATGCCCAGTCGTACCGTTAGCGACTCCGGACGCTTCTCTCGCACACAGGAGCCGGTTGCCAGGACGTGTGACTCGCTCACAATGATCACGCTACAGTTTGTGTTCGTCAGGGAAGAGTCTGCACAGAACACACTAGTTTATTCAAGAGAGTCATTCAGAGGATAAGTTTGCGAACTCACCTTCCAATTCATATAGTACACCCATCCAGGTATATTCGGTGGGCTTCGCTTCCGTGTCAGTGCTGTAGAGCAGATACTCTTGAAAACTGCCGCACTTTGTCGTCGCCGATGCGTTTGTATTGACTGCGCAAAAAAAAGAAACAATTTGTTGACGTTCTCATATTGAATATGGAAAATATAATTTACCGCTTAGCATGGTGCTCAGTAGCAGCAAAACTAGTTTGCCTTTAGTATTCATTTCGTCTCGATTTGCTTATCCGCAGTCACTTCACGTCCAACTCAGTGTTCGGATCGAACTGAAAACAGCTTAGAAAAACACATCTCAGATTACCTCGGCCAACACTTGTTTCCAATTAAAAATGCATCTAATAAATCAAGCATGCAAAATAAGTTAGTTAAACTTATGAATAAGCGATTTTTTGTTGTTTCGGAACGATCTACATTGCATCTATAAAGAAATATAGATTTCACAATAGAACCGGTTTCAATTCTCGATTATTTATTCTTCAAATCATTGCAAAAATGTTCACATTGTACTGCTCTTCAATGCATTTTGCATTTTAATAAATATTATCCGCTGCGAGGTTTTCAAAGTCAGCTTTTGAATACATAGTTGACTTACTGATTGTACTTTATTCAATATGAAGACTCATTTGGTTAACGAAATCTGCGTTTCCTACTCGATTTTACTATAATCTTAAAAGTTGATCAGTGTCAGGCTGTATTAAATATCAATTGGAGTTCTATGAATTTAGAATTGGTTTTTTTATTGCTGTTGGAATTCGACTTGTATCGATTATCTGGGATTATCCCAGTTATTGATCAAATGAAATAAAATTGATCAGCGAATAGCATACGATAACTTATATTCCATATTTTTGTAATCTATGAGGTCGATTTGATCATACAGCTGTTGATGCTGCTCAAGAATATATATACACTTCCTTCTGCTTGTTGCATACTCCTACACAAGTTCATTCAAAACATATATTCTCTGCATAATTCTCCGCATTTTTTATATTTGATTTCGAATCCGAGTTGCTTATCAATATTTTATATATACTCTAATTCGTTCAGTGTTCTGATTATTGATTTCGAGTTGTACTCAATTTTGCATAAAATTATTACTTACATAGTATTTTTAATTTCAGTACAGTGCTTTCAATTAGAGATAAACGTGCCTCAAACTTTTCGTTTCTTTTTTGTGCTCAATAGAAATAAGTCTTGGCATTGTATTTTTATTTTATTGATACTTTTTTTGCCATTTCTTGTCCAACTTATTTATTTGGTATTTGCAAACAATTAAGCTGGCTATTTATTTTTTTAGTTTTTCACCCGTCCGGTCAATGCTTTTTAACTTTGTGTTTTTGGTTGTGCTTTACTCTCTCTCTCTCTCTCCCTCTCACTCTCTATTTGTGAGCGAAAAGTTCACGAGACTTGAAGCAAAATATAAGCAAGCGGCCAGGACACATGGACAAACAGGAGTCGTCCGTTCGAGTGGCTGACTTGTACCAATGCGATAAGAAAGTTTTTCAATAAATTCTTTTTTGAAGAACAGCAGCTCACTCAAAACTTGCCGTCTAGCAAGCTAAGCTGATAAGCTGGCGCCAGCTTTACTTTACTTTCATATATATATATATATATATATATATATATAGATGTAGATGTAGATATATGTTTAAAGTCGAACTATATAGCCGCAGCTATATCCATAGCTAATGAGGGTTGCCTGTTGAAGAACATTTTTAGATGCTGCTGCCAGCTGCTTGTTTGCTGATGCCGCATTAGCTCAGATTTTGAGTTTTCAATGGATTTCCAATGGCACAAGAAAAAAAAAGAAGAAGCGAATAGGAAAACTGGCAGCTAGCGTAACGGTTAGCAATAAATAAGAGAGCAAACTGCGCAAACCGTGCCTGAGCTGCATACAAAATGAGTTTGTCTGCCCCGCTCATCTGGTCCATCTTGCCGTCCGCTTGTCCTCCTGCCTCGCCAGTGGCTAATACGTTTAAGATGATACGACAACATGTGCAACGTTTGCCACCATTCGACATCGCACTGACCCCGGTGCATAAATCTCCAGCCACTCGAGCGCCATTCTTGCTGCTCCGTGCAACTGCAACTGCTCCACTTTGAAGCATTAAGCTCACGTCCACAGTTGAATGTCCGCCCCAACTGACTATAGACTACACACAGAAAAAAAAGAAAAAACAAACACAAATATAGTAACAAAATGTCTCTTAAAAAATAATACAAATATTTCTGTATCATCTCCTTGCAAAAATATTTTCCAAATCAACTCAATTTATTCGATGCCACAGAGAAAGTTGTGTTAAATCTCCAATAAATACTAATTTTTTTCTTAACCAACATAAAGATATCAACTGAAAATAGTGTTTTACATTTTTGGTAGGATTCTCGTAGAGTTAGCCATTAAGGTTAAGTGTCCATCCTGTAGCTCATTTTTCAAACTATTCCTTTTTTTGTTAAGACTCTCCGACTCCATAAAGAAATATTTTTTTATCAGCATCAAAAGTCGATGCGATGCAGCCAAATACGTCTGTTTAACGATTTCAGATAATTCAAATTTTGAAAGTTCTCGTAAACGCAGATCAATTTTAGTTATTTTCATAATAATTGCGAATATCGATAAAAATCGCCTTCCGATAGCAATAAAATACTCAACTGCAAGAATCTAAATATATAGATGATCTATCTAAATCTGTCTTATATTTAACAGCTGTGTTCAGGATAACATTTAGCCGTCATCTCTCGCCTAGAGTATTCTGTCTTGCTTAAAATATTTTGTTATGTTTTTTTTTTGAGTGTAGCTGCCTTACTGTCCGGTCTACTATTCCTTCTCTGGTTGTCCTGCTGCTGACAATGTTTAAGCTGCCTGATTGCCAACAACAATAGGCAACAGGACGAACAGGATGAGTAGGAGGAGGGGCAGGAGCACCAGTTGGCAGTTGTCAGTTGGCGCGTGCTGCATGCATCCGTTCCGTTAGTGGGTGTTGGTGGGTGGTGCATGTGGCACAGTGGCTGTTGCAATTGAAGCGGCATTGAACAGGCGACAAAAAGGTCGATTATCGAGCAATTTGCAAAGCTAATGCTTGCCAAGCACATTGCAAGCACATCCTAACTCTCTCAGTTTTTGAGCTGCTTCTCGAGAGTTTGTTGTTGTTGTTGTTGTTGCACCACAAACTATTGACTTGCAACTCGTTGAATATTTTAGTTATAGCTGAGTGGACTTGTGTTTGATTTGTAATTGATATTTGCACAGTAATATTCGGAAATTGAATTGTCTAAAAGGTCGAAAAGTGCAGAAATGAATCGAGTTCTGTTTGACGTCTTAATACTTTCGGATATAGATTTTTATAAAAATCTAAATGTTTTACTGAAAATGGAATTTTTACAAATTATGTGTAATTTTCAATCACCCATCGTATTTTATGAACAGTAAACAATTTCTCAATTCGTTAATGAAATTTAATTCGATCTTTGTTATATAATTATAAATTGTGTTTCTTTGTGAGCGACCACTGTAGCTGCTGATATTGCAAGCTAAACTAATATAATTTATATTCGATTTGTAAAAAGCATCTCTGTACTTAACTTTGATTGATCTCCTCGCATCGATTAAGGAGCTAATAGACACACACATTAGCTGAACTACATTTCTTTTGTCGGCTGCTCGTCGAAATCATGAAAATGCCATCCATTAAATTGTCGCTTTTTTTTTGTGTTCTATTTATTTATTTGTTTTTTTTTTTTTGCTGTGCATTGACTGCGACTTTCTGTCCGGGTTTTACTTCTGGGCATTTGTCCATCCATTCGGTTGCGACGCTTATCGTTTTCATTTCGCCCATCGACCTACTCATCGATATGCGAGGCCACTCAAACGCATGTCCAGTGGGGCAACAGCAACAACAAGTGGAATGACCGAGGAGAAGTGCGACAAACGTAAACGTGCCTCTGATAGAGATTTCGAGTTATTTGCAGCAATCTCAGTCATAAAGTTGGACATGTGTTTGCCCAAGGATACACTACAGCTGCCCCTTACCCTTCTTTTCATTTCTCTTCTCATATCTTTCTTTTTTTTATACCCTGTTGCTATTGAAGTTGGTTGGCAAAAGGGGTAACATAAAATGCTAAAAATGAAGATCTAGTAGACATATCTGATAACAACAGTCGAGTCGAAATTTTGTATACAAATTAATTTTATGTTTTCAATTTTATGACAATCAAAAGAGTAATTAAAAGAGAATCAGAAGCGCAATGAAATCTCACTATCAAATCGAGTCTTAAAAATTGTAATTCAAAAAGCATAAAAGTTACATATTATTTGTAACTTAATTTAATTTTACTTATTGACTTGTTTCGACTGATATTAGGCGCCATTAAGTATATAAATAAATATATAAAATCTACAATTGTTTCATCATAACTCTGTGCATAAGTGTATACAAGTGTATGTGTGTGTGTGAGGTACAGGGTATCTGCCAGTCGAGCACGCACACTCACACTTGGTTTGCTGCCAGTTCTTGCTCTTGCTCGTTTTATCTGTTGCACCTTTTCACAGAGCCTCGGTTTCCCGCGGGTTAAGCTATCGCCCATCAACCGCACAGCCGCTGAGCTGCTCTACGTAAAGGGCGATCCCTGTCCGACAGACAAGGCCATGAATCTATCGACACGCATTCACTTTAGCTGCAACATGCGCTCTGGTCGTGTAAGTACAGGCTATACTTGTGGCTCGTCTTGTTGGCTTTGGGTCTTCTTTAGCAGCTGCTTTACGATTGTGTGTGTTTGCCTTAAATGCAGGGCCAACCGGTGTTGAGTTCCATTGATGATTGCCACTATCGCTTCGATTGGGAGACTAGTGTCATTTGTCCGCCGCACGAGTGCAACTTCAGAGCGGACACTTGTGAGATTGAGTTTGTGCAGGATGAGCCGAATATGCGCTACAACTTCCGGACTAACGCATCCTTCACCAATTCCGGCAAAATTGAGGTGAGTTCACATTATTGCTTAGAAAACTGGATCAGCCGGCACTGCGCTAAATCCATTTTTGTTTTTCATTTTACAGGTCGACTATAAGAATACGAAAATCGAATTGAATATTTGTGGATTGTATCGCAAGGTTGTCACCGATTTTTCGCAGGACGTGGTCAATTTGTTCTTCACACACGACCTGCCGGGCTGCGGCAAAGAGGGTGAGTCTGTGTGCGAGTGTGTGTGCGAGTGTGTGTGTGCGAGTGTGTGTTGACGAATTCGATTAGCGTTTAAGTTGTGCACTGCTTGCACGTCTTCTTCTTATTTCAAAGTAGCTGCTTGTCGTTTCCTTTTCCGCATCCGCTGCCGTTTCCGCTTGCACTTCCGCTGGCGCAACACGCGCATTTCCGGCCCGCCATTTTTTTTTCTCTTTTTATTTTGCTGTTTTGATAATGACAAAATCGCATTACAATTGGCGCACAGCCCAATGCACTTCCTTTTCGCTTATCTGCCAACCCCGAGCAACCCATAACCTCATCTAATACACACACACACACACACACACACACACACACACACAAACATACACATTTGAAAAACCTCATGACAAGTTTTTTCTTTTTTTGGCTGCCTGTTTTTAGGCGCCTTTGCAGTCGAGACCGTTTCGCGCTGCGTTTTTTCATTCACTTTTTCCCTTCGTCGCTTATCTGAGAGTCTTTTATGTCGTGCCCGCTGACAAAAAACGCAGAGCACTTGAAATTATCAAAATAAGCAGGCGTACAAAGAAAGCAGCTTTAACGAGAGCAAAAACCAAAACACACAAAAATATAATTGTCGAGCAGATAAAGACGTCAAATAATCGGGCTGCAAATGCGAGCGCTTCTAATACCTAATACCCTCCAAAAATAATGTTAATGTAAGATTAAAAGATGAAAAGATGAAATAATACCTTATAGTCTAAATAAAATGCAGTGCAAGGAAGCGGATGAATGAGGTATATATCTGTATAATAGCACCATTATCAAATCAGATCTGCAAAACTAACTTCTGGATTGGAAAAAGCCATCGTGTTTATATAAAGCGATTAGAGAATTTAAAAAAGATTTACCTTTAAGAATATTATGATGTTGCCTTATGCAGATAATAGCATATACAACAATATTATGATGTTGCCTTATGCAGATAATAGCATATACAACAGCCATTGACAATGAGGACAAAAGCGTTGTATTTTTATAAATATTTTTTTATTATTTTGCATTAGTTTTTTAAATACGGTGCAAACTCTTTTTACATAGTGAGTTATATTATATGCAAGCTAATGCTGAGAAGCTTCTTACAAAGATAGATTATTAACACAATTATGATTATATTTCATTGGCATTCAAAAGTTTGTCTTACATGTATTCATAAGTCACACTTTCTTATGCCCAGCTGATTCCAGGCTATTTGGCAGTCAGGTTTTATATAATTTCTACACTCGCTTTATTTTTCATTTTAAGCCCCTATGTTTTTTAAGCTGCGACCGTTGCTTGCTGCATTCGAGCCATGAATATTTAAAAGCTCGCAAACACAAAAAGAGACACACAAAACAGCTGGCGACTTTTGTGGTGTGTTGTTTTTCGTGCATGGCAATGATTTTTATTGGCACCATCAGCCGCTTGGTGTGGTGACACTAAAAAACAAAAACAGAAAGACAGACGAAAAAACTTTGCCATTAAATAGAACTTTGTGTTTATATGGTAACGGGCAATAAAACTGTCAATTTAATTATGACAACGTTCCCGCATTCCAAAAGCTCTAAAAGCAACAAAAACACAATGAAAATACAACCAAGTATTATAAAATCTAAATTTTTTTTGTTGTGCGTGCTAAATTATGCGTGTTTGTGTTTGTTATAGGGTGTTGGATGTGTGTCTGTGTGTGTGCGTGGTTGCAATCTGAAAGCGATCAGACAATTCTAATATGCTTACTGACATGCACAACCAAACTGCTAAAGGGTTACGCAGCGGAACAAGTGGGGCCTGGGACTAGATTGGAGGGTGTAGATTGTGTGTGTGTCTGTGTGTGTGTGTGTGTATGTGTGTGTGTGTGTATGTGTGTGTGTGGTGTGCTGGTTGTTTGACTGTGCGGCTGAGGCAAAAATCCCACAACAGTTGCTAATACAGCTCCCTCGTTTCCCCAGAGAGCATTGTGGGCTAAACTGAGTTTATTTTTTTGCCAACAAAAAATAATTTATATACTCTTACGAAAGTTTGTTAACCTGTTCAGTTTTGAACTTGATAATGCTTAGAGTTATGCGTCTATTTGCTGACTGTTTTCAATTATTTATTTTCACTAAATATCACCAATATTTTAATTGTGGTTATTTTTATTGGTCAGCTCTGAAAAGATTATCTTTGAGTTATCACAAAAATTGATAAAACTTTGATTTTGTCTATTTGTCTATTTCAATAAATTATTTCCACTAAATACCATCAGATTTAACTACTTTTGTACAACATTTTACAATAGCAGAAACACTGAAAGTCTTCGTTGAGTTGTCACAAAAAAATGTTGTTTATTTTTGCACAGTGCAGCGTTGCCTTAAATGCTGGTGTGCTGATTTTG
The DNA here is from genome assembly GCF_018153295.1 of Drosophila grimshawi. Classification (NCBI taxonomy): domain Eukaryota; kingdom Metazoa; phylum Arthropoda; class Insecta; order Diptera; family Drosophilidae; genus Drosophila; species Drosophila grimshawi. The sequence continues at coordinate 28,834,959 of NW_025063098.1, forward strand.
TCTGACAAACACACACACCCTCACACACACACACACACTCATGCATATATTGCGCATTTGAACGACGGCCGCAACCACAAAAGGGAACCACCATCAACCCCCTGGCCCACCCTGCGCTCAGCCCGCTTACCTCCCTTGCCACTCATATCATGCGGCTTTTGTTGTCGTCTCCAGTGATAATTATTTTTGGCTTTTATGTGATAACTTTGCAGCATGTCAGACAGAGGGACCGACAGAGGCCCCAACCCGTAGTTTTGGCCAGACTTTCGCAATATGATAAGGATTCATTTAAGCCCGCTTTGTTGTTGTTGAACTTGTAGCCCCAGTTGTGTGTGTGTTGTGTTGCGTTGTTTCTCGGTCAATTAAAATAAAATGCCGATTTGTTTTAGTATGGGTTCTAGTCTGGTTTTCATCACTTTTTATTAGGGTCAAGTTTGTTGTGTTTTTGTTTTTCCTTTTTTTTTTGGGTTGGGTTTTTTGGTTAAGAGGCTCCATTTGAGCTAATTAAAATTCTAATATCTGTTCTATTCACTCACTTTATTGCAGGCAAGATGAATGTTCAGATGCGTTTGATATGCAGCAACAAAACTGAGAGTTCCAGCAGCATTACAGATGTGAGTACAACCATTTTTAACTATATACACTAAGAAAGTAGACTATGTAGCTTATTTAATGTTTACCACGAATACATGTTGTCCTTGCGTGAGTTTTGCAAAATCTTAAGTGTTTTTATTCAGATAGGAACACATTCGATATATTCTCTAGTTTTAATCTGCGTTTAAATTAGGATTTGGCATTTTCTTTGACTTTCGTTTTGACAAAATTTATAAATCAGGCTTGTAAAGGTTATAGTAATGAATGAAATCATTTTATTCTAGACTTGTTAACTTTTCGCTAAGAAGAAAATCATGAAAAATCTCAATTAAAATTCTATTGAAATTGTTATTTAATTCTTGGCTATTAAATTTGTTTTGTTTTTTTTTTCCACTTGAAACAAGCTTACATCGAAATATCCAGATGAATTCCTTCGAAATGTAAAAAGAAAGTTGTACATGAAAGGCGTAAAAAACTACTTTGTAAAAAGTGTAGCATATCTTTGAGCGCTTGTAGAAAAGCACAACATTAAATTGACCTGGCAGACGCAGTAAGGCGACAAGCCCAAAGTGGATTTGACAGACACACACACATACACACACACACAGACATTTTTGCAGCCCTCTGCATGTGCTGGCTGCGGCAGCAAGTTTCTTATGTAAAGTCTGGCCAAAGGAACCCTCGTCGCGGGCTGCTTCAAAGTAAAAATGTATAAGAAATATGCAGAAAAGGACGCAGAACAGAAGTGAACAGACCAGAGCAAAAAGGGAGCGTGGCAACAACTGGGCGCAAAACAATGTGGCAGGTGTCCTTTGTTATGCTTACCACTTGGCAAATCCCCTTTGCCAGCCATTTGTTGTTGCTGCTGTTGCTGCTGCTTTCAGCAAAAATGTTGCCTGCCGACCTGTGCGGCTTTTGGTTTGCTTCTTCTTTCTTAGGCATGGTGGCTGTTCTTGTTGCTGTTTCTGTTTTTGTTGTTGGTATTGTTGTTGTTGTTGTTGTTGTTCCCGTCGCTTTTGGCCGGCGGGCGTGCTATTGTTTTGGTCCAATGCCTTTGTTGTCTTCAACAATTGCAACAGCTAACAAGAAGGGACAAACAACTTAAACACGCCGATATTTAAATACTCTTGCAGCACAGAGTTCAACAGCGAAAAAAAAAAAACGAAACAACAACTGACATATTCTGGCAAACAAACTACTTTTTCATACAAGCATTTATTTTTAACGCAATGGTTTTTTGGAGAAAAAATATGGCCGTGAATCTTACAAATTTGTCATACTCTTTGCGCCCTTGGTAAACATATTTCTGTTCAGGAGGAGAAGAAGTTAATGTCTTTCTATAAACCAGGCTTTTCTTGTCTTAATGCCAGTGTACAGCTTTCTACAATATAGAAAAAAATACAATTAATTTCTAAGATGCTTATAATAACAAACAGGCGACTCTAATAAAGCAGTCGACCAAGGACATTTTATTACATTTTTCTGAATATTACAAAGCTTTTTAAAAACAAATGTCTTTATTTCTACTTTTAAATATATTTCTTTATAATATTTATGGAATACAAGACCTATCTAGAACATATTAGGAACAAATGTCTTTCAAATTTTAAGAAATTGTTCTCTCGTATTTTTAGCATTAATTTCTGAAAACCAAATCCTCTTTCCAATTTTGAGGGCGATTTTCACAGAAGAGCAATTTTTTTTTTTTGGCTTTCACTAAATGCATTTATAAAAAATGGAAAAGAATAATGACTAATTTTAAGAAGTTGATTTATAACTTATTTTTAAGAACCAGAAGATCTATGTATTTTTCAGGGTGATTTGCCATTTATATAAATTTTCTAAAATCAGATTTCGCTTTATGTATTTGACTGTTACAAAAAACGTCTGTTTAAATCAATTTAAATCAAATAAACTTTAAAACTAACTCGGCTCGCATTTGGGGTAAATAGATACATATACAACTTGGCTTGTGGTGCTGATGAGGAATATTTATACATCATAAGCATAGAGAACTCGGCTGACACAAATTCTAATAACATTTTGGAAGTGTATGAAAAATGTACGTGCCTTGCTTGTTACAGCAATAACATGTTGTTGCTTGTTGTTGTTGTTGCCCCTTTTCTTGGGGGGTTGTGGCCTTTTACCTTAGATCCCAGATACACGCGGTTTTCAGCTCTTACCTTTCTCTATCTCTTGGCTATTGTTGACTGTCGCAAACTGACGCTGACCCTTCCCCATTATCAACGGCAACATCAGCATCTGCTGTTCTGTGCTCTACTCTACTTTGCTTCTTGCTTATCAAATAGTTGTCATTGTCCTGGCTGCAGGAGTTGCATTAGTTACTTACACCCAGCACAAAGCAGGGTTCTATAAAATTCAATTCTGCTGCGCATATCTTAATTAAACTTATCCTCGCTAGCAGCATTTTCTTCCCAAAAAATGTTTCTTTTTGCTTAGTAATTAGGCTTTCATTCGTAGCTAACATTTTTGTCAGTCTTTTGTGCAACCAAAACCATTTATTTTGGTGCAAAGAGTGAGTCAAACAATTGTGAACAGCTTTATCGATAAGAAAAAACTATTTATTTAAACTAATCGTGCATATTACATTTTTAAAATGTAGCTATTTAATTGCCAAATATTTTGTGTATGGACAAATGAATGCTCAACAAAAATCTGCCTGATAATTAGGAAATTTGCCAGTCGCCAAATGTGTGATTTTCAAATATTTATTGAACAAAATTCGCAACTGCCTTCAGTATATTGAGCAGGTAGATATTTAGTGTAGAAGACAAAATGCTCATCAATTTAATATTTTTCAATGTCATGGAGCGTGAATTGCCCCCGAAATTGAAATGTGAAGTTGAGCTTGAAATCTGCAACGATGTTGATGCAACACTTTTGTGTGTGTTATGTTTGCAAACCAATCTCTTAATTGATTTTGCGTTCTGTTTACATTACCTAGCTGCAAATAGATTGATAGATATATATGACAGACACACAGACACAAAGAAAGATAGACACGAGAGAACCGCATGCTGCAACAGCAAAATTGTCAATTTGCAGCACGTTGTAATTAGTGGTCTGACCAACTGGCTGGCTGGCTGGCAACTTTATTAGCCAGGTCCCAAAATGCAGCAATTAGTGTCTGAGGTTTAACAAAACACACTCGCACACACACACACACACACACGCTCACACAAATTGCTAAAAGGAGTCGCCGACAGCGATTGAAAATATTTGCCTGTCCATTTTGTGGATAGGCTTGTTCTCATTCTCTCTGAATATGTTGCCATTGTTTGTTTGTTATTTTTTTCCCACTCTCTCGTCACTTTCCTCTCTCTCTCTCGTTCTCTGTGTGTGTTTTTTTTTTGTGCTGAACAAACAGTGGAGCGTCGTTGTGTGCTCCAAGCTTAGTTGCAACATAGCATTTACTCGCATGTGGCACAAACCAATTGACCCAAATTTAAACCAGTTCACAAATAGCTGCAAGCTGCTTGCAACCAAAACGTCGTCCTTTCACTCGCTTACCGATTGACATTAGTACACAGAAAGAAATAACGCATACAATTATGATTCAGTGAGACATCCAAGATGTATGTAAAATAAAATTGCACTAAACTTACCTTAATTAAAAAATTAAAGAAATGTGTTCTCGTTTTTTTTTTTTTTTGTCCTAACTGCAATTTATTTTTTAATATTGATTTGGTAAATATTTGTATATTTGCGTACTCAATTAAAGTAAATCGTTTTCGACATATTAAACATTTTTAGAGCTTTAAGCGAGCACATTTTAAATATTTATTCATCGATTGATGGATTGCTGTGTGAGATTAAGTTGTTAAGTGATTCTTTTACTCGCCGTGGTCATTTTTCTCAGTGTATATTAGGAAGATGCCCACTCACACATACATTTAGAGAGAGAGAGGGAGGAATGTTCAGCCATGTGTTGTGAGTGTTGTTTGTCTGATTGCCGTTAATTGCATTACACACTTGGATATGTAGGTGTTATTAATTTCATTTCTTTGTCAAGTGAATGTAATGGCATTTGGGTTCGCACCATTGGCTTGGCTATGGACTTGCAATTTGCCCTCTGCGTCTATTTGACATACATTTCATGCTCAATTAAGTAAATGCAAATAGGCAGCATTGCAAAAATAGCTCGTCCAGCTAACGAAACTCAAGTCAAATAGACGCAAAGTGTTTGATTCAATGCGATTGTGAAACTTTGTGATAAAATATACTTAAAACTATTCTTGGCCTGCCGGAAGCATAAAAGTCAATTTTAATTAGACTGCGCTAAATTCAGATAATCGATAATTAATGCTTAAACTTATATTAATTCAAGGCTTGTTTGCTGTACAGCGCCGAAAGTTCAGTTTGGATGAGTTGACAGCAAAGTTTAATTGCATTTTTGTGTTCTCATTTTTTCTCGTACTTTTCGAAAGTTTTGTCAACATTTTTAAATACCTACATACATCAAAGGGGAAGTTTGATTTATCTGTATTAAAAAAGTCACGCAAGGCTTTTATAAATGCACAATTATTTATAAGTTGCAGTCATTTTTTAGTTAACTATAATTTTAAGCTATTAATAATGTTATGATATTTCTATATTGATTAAATGATTCTGAACATTAGTTATTTATTTCATATCAAGCAACATAAGAAACTCCTATCAGAAAAGCTATTTAACAGACGAGTCCAGGTTATCCCCTTGTCGAGCTGTCTGTGAAGATTCGAACTTGACTTTGACTCCGTTTATTTATTCTGAGTTTAACTAGAATGCTGATGATTAGCCAAATCCCAACTTAACTTAACTTTGACACAGGAACAGGAAGATAATGTGGTTTTGGCGTGCAGCTGCTAAAAACATTTTCCCAAAATAAATGACGTTTATTTGTGTAACCCAAAGTTGATAAACTCTTTCTATGCCTGGCATTCCAGCAATTTGAAGTTATCAAATTCCATTTGTTGGGAACTATAGCGATGAAATGTTGATTCTTAAATTAAGCACAAATATATTTTGCTGATTACTTTTCGTCAGCAGTGCGAAAGCAGTTTAGCGCTGCGGTTATTTGTTCAACTTTCTGTTGTTGTCTCAAATTGCGGAAATTACACACACACACACACACCCACACCCAAGTGAAATTTGGTGGCACAACACCATTGAGCGGTAAACAACTTTAGACACAATGCACCACATTTTCATCTTGATACCCTGTAGTCATTAAAAATGTGTCGTGATAGGCACACGGTGACAACTTCAATCTTATTCCTGATCAGCATTAATATAACTTCACATGAAGTTGATCATCTGCAATACTTACAGAAGATATTATTGAAATCGTTTATAAAACTTGCAGTGCAGGGTATCTACATGTCGTGCTCTGTCTCCACTTGAGTCTCGGATAATTTTCGTTGTTCGTTTCCTGTTTTACTTTTTTTGGCCAGAACGCACGAACAATGTCGAAAAAGGACCTTGTCTGGGGACGCTGTCGGAAAATTAGCGATTCAATGAAATGGGATTTTAAATGGCTGCAAACTTTTTAATGCGTCTACCGCCTGCCGCGTGCCACGTCCTTCTTGTTCTGCAACACAACTTTAGTTTGTGTCGAGACCTCCGGACCCGTTACTTTGGCGGGCGGGTTGCACGGGTTGCCGGGAAAAAGTTGCTGCAACGCCGAGTCGCTTTTTTTGTTGCCACTTGCAGTTGCCAGTTGCAGGCGGCGCAAAACTTTTTAAATTATGCGCACATTTGCAGCGCTGCTCTATTTCTCCACCGCCCCCACGATGGTTCCACACTCCTCGTCTTTCTGTTGCACTGCCCTGCCATGTTTCCGTCTGTTGTTGCCTGCCGCCGGAAATGGTCTTTGGCCGAAAGTGTTACACGCAGCGTGCAGCTTCAACGGATACCGTGCAACAACGACTCTGTGGACTCTGTGAAGTGCGGCTGTGTGTTCCCCATTGTGGCTGGCTGGTGGCTGGTGGCTCTTGTTCTTGTCGTTGTTGTTGTTGGGGGCGTGGCAGGTCTGTGCAAACAGTTGTTGCGCCACCAGTCGCCGTGCTTCGGTAGGCGCCAAAGGGTCGTGCGTTGAGCCACTGCAAAAAATGTGCATCTTATAGCCTGGATTCCACACTCAACATTTCTTACATTCTTGAATGTTCCCAGTAAAGTATTTTCGACGTAGGAGACAACATTTTATACATTCAACCTTCGTCAGTAAACAACTGATATTTCAAGAAAAGTTAAATCAAATTAATTTATTTTTTAATTGAAATGAAATCCTTTAAAATGTTAAAATGAGTATGTTATTTATTGGGTTGTTTTCTGAAAAGTGTCTTTGGTCTGTTTTATATTTTAATAAATTATTTTATTTTTTATTTCGCATACACAAATAATAATAAGCCGATTAGCTTTTTTATATAAGTCAAAATGTGATTTTGTGACTCCCACAATGGAATCGCGAAATGCGACGAATGTGAATGTAATAAATGTTGGGCGTACTGAAATAAGGCTAAAATTTAAAATTAAATAAAATCTGCTCCTATTAATTTTCCCAAATAGAATTTCTACAACGCACATTTTGGTCGTTTTCAAAACTAATCCAGCCTATTACTTACTAAATCCCAGGTTATTTTTGGCTTAAAATTCAAGGCTGCATTATTCAGCAGCTTCGGCTTACGGGTTTGAATCTGTACAAATATATCCTGTCTTAAAAGTGCACAGTAAAACTTTACATTTTCTTCTACATTTTCAAAAACAGCTTCAAATATATATTTATTCCACCAAACTTGCTTATAGCCAGCAGAAGGCAGAAAAATAAATTATTTTCTAAAAATATATTTCGCATATATAGCTCTCTAAAAAAGAGTTAACCCAAAAAAGAGAAGTGCGACTTATATTTAAAGTCAACTTTCTTAGTTGTGGCGCATATATTTTTTGTAAGAGTGTAGCTATCACATTCAATTTATGGGTTTGCGCTGATATCAATTTTATTTGTTTATTATTTTTCTTTGCACTTAATGAAGAAAGTTTCTAATTACAAAAATTCCTGGTTTTCTTCTGTAGGACACGCAGTGTAGTTTGCTGTATGTGCAACGCACGCCAAGCATTTGCCCCTTCCTGGGCCTGAGCACGCCGCCACAGGACGATGCGGATGCAGGCAGTGGCACGAGCAGCACCACCACTACAACAACGACAACAACAACAGCTAGGAGCACAACGGGTAAGCAGTCGCCAAATGATGCAACGACAACTGCAGCATCCGATGCTGCAGAAGTGGCATCTGTTGCCCGCCCAACGGCCTCCGTGGGCGGTAAGTGCTATCCAAAGAGCCCCTTTTTGTTTTTCAACTTTCACGAATCATCATTTGCAGAGATCCTGGGCATTATCCTGTCGGTGACGTGCTTTGTGGCATGCGTCGGACTCTTTGCCATCTCGCCATCGCGAAGGCAACGCGTGCGACGACTCTTTCGACGCAGCAACTCTTCGGTGCGATACTCGAGGGCAGGAAATAATCAACAATCTTGATCCATAGAGATTTCTTACAAAACAATATTATCTTTGTTACAGGTGCAGTCCAACGAGGAGGCGAATCTGCTGCTGGAACCCAATGGCGAGTTCACCGAGAGCGATGATGATATGCTGCTTTAAACATAAAGGATATACCACCCCTTAAGTCCAGGCTGTTTTACACAAGTGATGGAGAGTTAAATATAAAATCTACTAATTAATATAAAAGAAAAGAAAAGACATGAGAAAATCCCAAAGTTAGGAACGTTCAACACCAAAGAAGACAGAGAAAATAATAGATATTCGCAACTGATTGTGAGCTAATGCAAAAAAAAAACAAAAAAACTGATAGTAGACAAGTAATGAATTTTTCGAGTTTTGAAAGAATGCTTATGATACTATACTACATATATATATATACTTAATTATCGTGTCATACGACGTCTATGGAAGACAACAACGACAACAAACAAATCCCAATTAATGGAATTATAAGTGTATATGCCTAAAAATAATATTATATATATTTTATATACTTGCACTTTACATATGTAAAGGCATCAAAAACCCCAAAACAACAAAAAGCCCTTTAGCTATATATACTATATAGTTTACACCAGAGAATTGCATGCGACAATTGATTTCTAGTATTTTTCCAAAGCAGCATTAAAATTTCAACTGAAATGTTTGCCTTCAACAAGTATTTAACTGCAATGCAAGCGCAGATTAATAATGTTATATTTTTTTATTGTTTGTATTTTGTTTACGATGAGACTGGGCTAAATGTACTTAATTTTGTTGTTCTGTTTTTAGCTACTTTACTTTTGTTCTTATTAGCTTAAGCCGTCTGTAAAAATGTTCAGTTTTCTTTAAAATACTACGCCAATAATTAAATGTAAATCTATATATGCTCTGTATAAAAAATAGATTTGAAAAAATATAAGCAAAGTCAAAAATATATACAAAAAAGAAAAATTTGTTTGTGTCGTTCGTCTTTGATGACATTTTTCTTCTATTACAGCAGTCAAATTCAATTTCCTCAAGTTTCAGCTTCAAATCGACAGGTTAAATTCCAGTCGAACAGCAACCAGCAACATTTCAACTTGAACATCAGGCTATTTCCGCCATCTGTGCGCCTGGTAGGAAGGCCAGTTTCACGTGAGTAAGCTTGAACATCAAACAAATAATTAAAAATTTTTTAAAATACTGAAAAAAACAAAAAAAAAAATATATATATATATATATATATATCAACAGCTAGAGTTAAAACTTATTTTAAAAATTGTGCATACCTTAAGAGAGCTGCATCTTTGAAAATTCACCATCTTTCAGTGGATAAGGTTCTTCCATTATGATAAATAAATACACACAATTTGAAATTAATTTTTAAAATATATTTTATTTATTTGTATTTGTATACTTCACACACTGGTGTACACAATTACATTGAATGATGTAATTGTACATATGCATATGTACATACACGTGTGTTTTCATTTTGTATAAGTAAATGAGTGTTTTTGTCTGCATAAATTTGTAGGTACCTTAGGCAATACATATTATTTCAGAGACATGACATATGTAGCTACTTATACATATCGGCTATGCGTATTATTATTGAAATGCGAAAACGAAGAAATATAATGTATGTATGTATGTATGCTTGTATGTATATGCATTAGGTTGATAAAGTGATGTATGTATGGTAGTAAATATGTTGTATGCCGTGTATAGAGTGCATTTACGAGTACTTTCAGTTAATAGCGTCATGACAAAGAGATGTGTAAATATTAAACGTATATTTATATATTTTAAATGAGATTTTTTGTTATGCATTTGGAAGTGTACAAAATTTTCCATTTGTTTGTATGTACAGTGGGATAGGTCAGTAGATACCAATACATACATACAAAGAGGATGATAAATTTCTTGTTCTTCGTTTTAATATATTTATAATTTTTTTGTTCTTTTCTTTTTTTGTTTTTAATTACATTCAGTACACGGCATAGTTTTATATGCTACTATTTGGATACGTCATATGTATGTATATATTGCATGTGCATTACTTATAGACAAATCATAGATTGTATAAGAAAAAAAAAAATAAAGCTCAATTTGTTCAAAAGTTCTATAAAAACTTGAGATTCGTGCAGGAAGATGATAAAAATTAAATTGTGAGCTTCCTTAGCGTGCGTTTCAACTTAAACAAAGAAAAAATGTACAATATCATAAGTAGTAGTATAATGAATAATGTACAAAATAATTAAGATTGCTTATGCTTAACTTACATATACTATGTATTTAACACTAAACAGAATGATAAGCTCTTAATTAGCCTAAGTTTAGTTTTAGTTTTTGTTTTTGTTTTTAGTTTCTCATTTTCTTTTCTGCTTTCTGCTTTCTGTTTTTCTTTTGTTTTTTGTTTTTGTTTTTCTTTTCTTTTTTTTTTCTATGTCAACAAAGGCCACATGAAATTTTGAAAATTGCGAATTTTCACCAATTTAATTTTGTTTTGCGCTTGGGAATTTCTTGTAAAATTATTCTACAGAATTTCAGCTAGACAGAAAAAAATGACACACCCACACACACACACTCGAACACACACACACACACACACACACACACTGACACACACATTCATACACAGAGCATAAAATGTAGGATGATTTTTGCAGAATTTGAGAATTTGTTTTGTCTAGTCAGAATTTGCATCTAATTTTTTATACATTCAGCTGTGGGTGCAACATTTGGATTTGGGTTTGGGTTTGGGCTTGGGATTGGTCATAGCAAAAGGATTTGGAATTTGCCTTCAATGGAACAGGAGCTCATCGGCGTCGGGCTCCGTTTTGTGCCACTTCTATACATCGCTCTGCTTGGCGTTCGTATTGATGATGAAGGCGCCATTGATGTGTCCATTGCCATGATGATGATGATGATGTGCCTTGCCATTCGGCGCATAGAGATTGGTTAGGCCATTCTTGCCGTTGGCAATCATGATTGCCGTATGTGGAGTTCCGCCATTCAGTTGGGCCACCAACGGATTCTTTGTGGTATCGCCGGGCGGTGTCGTCAGTGGCGGCGTCACTGGCGATGGCTTAATCAACTCCAGTTTGTCATCGGTGGATCCCTTGAGGGCCGATTTGATCAGCGAACCATTGCCCTGACTAACACCGATGGGCGACCGATGGGGCAGAGCATAACGCAACTTGTCCCAGAACCATGGATCACCCCACTTCAGATAGGTGTTCATGCGCAGGTACGCCTTCAACTCATCGTCGAGCTGTTCAATGTCGCCAATATCTGAATAGATGATGACTATGACACGAGATCTGCCCTCATTCAGCGCTGATCTGTGTGCCGCCCTGAACTCCATGCGAGCCCAGTCCGATTTAATGAAATTCGGACTCAGCACAATAATCGTTCTTCTCGAATCCGCCACAGATCGAACAATGTTCTCGGGTATGAAGCCACCAACGAGCCAATTTCGCACATGAACGCATAGTGTGAACTTTTGTGGTCCATGCTCCAGCTGCGGCACCAGATGTTTCTCCACGAAACTCTGATCCTTCTGCGAGTACGAGATGAACGCATCAAATTTCTTATCCTTGTCGAGCTCGGCCTCGGTGACAAACCACATGCACAGATTATGGGCATACAGCCAGATCTTGATCTCCTGCTGGTATTTGTAGTAGAGAGCCGCCGAGATGCCCAAAAGGAAACCGGCCAGCGAGATGATGACGGTGACAGCGATGAGCAGACTCTTCGGTCTCGGACATATATCATTGATATTCAGTTCCATTAGACGCGTCGGCATCTCGGCATCCATGCAAAACATGTTCGTGTGATCCGGTATCCTTTCGTATTTATTTTGCGTGAATAGCAACAATTCCCTTGCCCCACAATTACAGATCCAGGGATTCTGGGAGAGTCGCAGTGTTACATTATCCAAGGTGCTGTTGAGATACCCAAGCACACTGGAGTTGAGCAACTGCAGCTGATTCCGACTCATATCCAGATACTTTAGATTTGCGGGCAATTGACTGGGCTCCAGCTGAGTGAGATTATTGCCGGCCACATACAATCTGGTCACGTTTTCATAGCCGGGTGCATTATTTTGCGGCAACTTGAGCAGCGTATTGTTCTCCACATACAGCTCCATCTCGAGGAGATTTTGCGGCAGACGCGGCAGTTTGGGTATCTTGGTCAATTCGCCATTCGAACAGTTGACAATCAGAGTGGAGTCAAAGGTGCGCACCAGACACTCACAGTGGCTGGGACAGCGGCGCTCCTTGGGATCCTCGGCCTGGTCAAAATTGCAGACGAGTTCGCTCGGATGCACAAATCTCATTGCACGATCCGCTAGAGCAATCGGCGCCTGGCAATTCAGTCTATCCGTATAAGTGATTAAATTCTTGGCATAATCCGGCTGAATGTCGCCACGCACCACCTGTAAAAATCTCAGCAGGGTGCAATCGCAGACCAAGGGATTATCATTGAGGTCCACGTGAACCGATTTCACGCCGTGCACCAGTCGCAAACCCTTGTCCAGCGGCTGGAACTCAGTCTGTTTGTAAAAGTGCACCGTGTGCAGCTGATTGTGGGACATGTTCACTGTCAAGTCAAACGCTGAGACAAAGTCCAGATCGGAATAATCCAGCCACGTAAAGTTATTGTAGCTCAAATCAATCTCCTGCAGTTCCCTCATCGCATATTTCCAGTCACTGAAGATCACCATTAGCGAGTTATTGCGCAAATTGAGCGTTGTCAGATTGCGAAGATGGGCAAATGGTGAGCCCAGATCCATATCCACGCCATGCACAGTCAGATATTCGTGCAGATTGATTCGGTTGTTCGCCAAATTCAGTTGACGCAGCAAAGTGTTGCCGGCAAATGCCTGAGGACGAATCGTCAACAAGCGATTATCATTCATACGCAGCGTCTTCAGATTCATCAATTTGCTAAACAGTTTGCTGTAAGCAGAGACGAAAAAAAAAAATTGGAGACAGAGAATGAGTTCATATTCAATTGAGATAAGATTATTAAAAAATTACAATTGCTTAAAATGAGAAACTCGCGCTTAAATTAAAATCGTCTTGAGAACTAGAAAGTTTATCTAGTTTGTAGAAATCATTTCTGTATATAAGATGCAATAAATTATATAAATTAGAAAAGTATGTCCTAAATAAATCCTTATCTTTGTATTTTTTTTTATTTTTATCTACAAATACCAATGTCTACTAATAATACAAATAACAGAAAATCTAATATTAAATCACTAATATGAAAAAACACCTTAGAAATTGGAGAAATTTTTTCTGCATTTGAGGCAAATTAAGAAAAACTGAAATAAAGTAAGCCTTGGGAACAAATTTATGAGGAATTTTAGAAATGCAGGACGATCTTTTCTTGAGCTTAGTGTCAGGACGTAAGCAAGCAGCAAGAAAAGCGTTAGGCTTGCTTGCTTAATCTGATAAAGCTATTCTTCTTCCAATCTTCTTGAATGCCAATCGAGCTATGCATGGACCACAAAAAACCATTGAGAGATTAATCAAATCAATTTGAGGTAAATGTCATCAGAGACGCACACAGCTCAAGCTGTAAACTTACCTTGATATTTCTGTTAGCTGATTTTCGGCGAGATTCAGCGTCTCCAATTTGACCAGATGATGAAAGATGCCATCTGGCAGATGACTTAAGAGGTTCTTGTGCAAATCCAAATTAATCAGATTCAACTGTTGCTCCAAAAATTTGGCTGGCAATGTGCTCAGCCGATTGTCATATAGCGAGATGTCTGTCAAGGCCGTCGAGTTCTCGATGAGATCGGCTGCAAGTGTTTCCAGTTCGCAGCGCAAATAGAGGGTGCGCAGCTCGGGCAGGTTGGCAAAGAGGCGAGCGGGCAGGTTGGCCAGAGGCACACGATTATTTTGCAACTTGACCTGCTGCAACATTTTATTGTGCTCAAATAGGCCCTCGGGCAGTGAGCGAAAACTGTTGCCATTCAAATTGATCTCTGTCACATTGGTGAGCAGGGCAAAGACATCCGGCTTGAGCTGAACGATGCCATTGTTATGCAGATCGATATCCTTGACGGAGGTGGCGCCCTCAAAGTCATGCTTGCTGAGATTGTGCAACTGATTGCTCCACAAATTCAAATGCAACAGCTTGTGCAGATTGTGAAAGAGACCGCGTGGCAGCTGCTTCAAATTGTTGCTGCCCAACTCGAGAAACTGCAAGTTCTCCATGTTGGCGAGCAGGCGAGCGGGCAGCGCACCCAGATTGGCAGCACGCATATCCAGCCAGTTGAGCAGATGCATATCGCTCAGCAGATCCTCGGGAATGTACGGCAAACGACGTGCAGCAAATCGCAAACGTTGCAATTTCTGCAGCCGCTCGAAGTGCATCCGTGTGAGATTCACGTGCAGATCATTACCCTCAAAGATGAGCACCTTCGTATCCCGGATGCCCAAATGGTCCATGATGCCAGCGATGGGTGTGTGATGGGGCAGTGGACAACGCTTGATCTGCACCATATTAATGCTACCAATGCTCAGCTTGGGCATCTGTGTGTATTCGGAGGCATCTGTCAGATTGCATTCGATCTGCACTGTGCTGCCGGGTCGAATGGTAATCTTAAACTTGGGATTGTAACTGTTGCCGGGACAATTGAGTTCGTATTCCGACAGCGAGGGAGCACATTCGCAGGACGATATGGTGAGATCTCGACAATCATCGCGGCCAAAGAGTGCCTCGCCTAGCGGCCAGTTGAGCGCCTGGACAACCAGCACCAGCAGCAGCAAGGACAGTGGCGCCGCTGCGCTTACTTCACGCATCCTGTTCGCAGTGGATGTTCTTGTTTGTGTCTGCAAATAAAGAGATCAGATTTTCTAATAAGCCAAACTATTTATTTCGTATACTTTTGTATACTTCAAATAATATTATTCATTTTATGAATGGCCTAAAAGGCATTTGAAATGTCTTTATCAATATAAAAAGGTCAAGCTGAAACTACTATTTAAATATCTCAATATCCCTTCTGGCTTGAGAACATTTAGCTCTCTGTCGTTAGTCCTCTATTTATAGTGTACACTGGACATAATTATCCTAATTTAAAATGTATGCTGATGTATCCTACATTCTATTATTATATTTAAGTATCAATCCTGGGCTGTAAATAACACGGTAACACAAGTTTTTCATTTTACTTGACACTTTAATAATGTCTATAATTAAATTCTCCGGATGTGTTCCCACACTTTGTCGACTTTCGAGGATACAAGATATTTTCGTGTTCTCCCTCAATTTATTTTTTAAATCAATAGAACACAAAAAAGTTGGAATACTCTAGTCGATACTACTCGACTAGGAGATACCCTAAGCTCAGCTTTTAAGTACAGTGTCAACTTGTTTATATTAATTTGTTCAATGTGATTAACTTGTTAATGCTCTAATATTCTTTAACAGACGGATATAATTCTTGATGCTTTCTGCTGCCTGTGACATATTTGTGCACAACTTCATTATACCCTTTTTACAGTTTTCAATGTGTTCAGGGTATACAAAGTTATTACTTAAACTGTTTAAAAGTGAGTTTTCATTAAAAAAAAATTGAAAGAAAACTTTTTTAATGGGCAACTTTTAAGTAGCACCTTTTCCCCAAAGGGAGGCGACAGGTGAAAGTGCGTGGAAAAAAAGGTTCATAAAACACAACTCGAACGCATGCAAAAACCAAAAGGGAGAATTTTCATTTTAATTGTCGAATATATGATGGATAGAATGACGGGCGCGACAGATGCAAATGATGCGTCCAGTAATAACTGTCAGGGAACAAATGGAAAAAAGATGAATTTAATAGCAAAGTAAGAAAAACAAGGACTCATGTGCGTTTCACAAAGGAGAGGCTGTCCACGTGCGGAGGGAGAGCATGCACTGAGAGAAAAACGCTGTTCTTTGTGGGCTCAACTCTGATTTTGACGTAGAAAATACTGTTATTAAGGATTTACCTGCTTAAAACAGGTTTTATATCAAGAGAGATAAATAAGATAATAATAATAATAAGTAGACTAAATCACTTTCATCATGCATTTAAATTAAAACAAACTAAGAAATATTTCTAAGATTTCTGAGAGTATTTATTTTATTATTTATTCTACGATGATAGCTTTGGATTGTTTTAAGAACTCTAAGTTAGCTAGTATGTGTAATGTTTTTAAGTCACACTTTTTCTAAAAAGTAGATCAAGATTATTTTTAATTTCTCTCGCAGACGTTTTTCTCCTCACGCAGATTCTGGAAATAGCAATTTTCATTTACTGTCCAACATTTTCAGCAATGTTGATTGACGTACAAATTGCTCAATTTATTTTGCAAGTGTACTTTTCTGTTGTTCTATCTCTCTCTCTCTCTCAGTCGCTCTGTGCCGCTGTGAAAATAATGTTGCATTATGTGTTTGGCACACCTCAAAGGACTCCACACACATCCCTCCAGCGAACGTGTGTGTCCCAGCGAATTCAGCTTTATCGTTTTACTCCACGCTCTGTGTGAAGTAATTACGTTCGAAGGCAGCGTTTCCAATTTTGTAAAATGTTCCCTGGTTTTTTCTGTCCGCTCCTCTCGCGTTTATTTATTTTGTTTTTTTTTTTTTGTTTGGGTTCCCCAAATGTTGTGGACGGCGTGCACTTTACGGGCTTTGTGCACTTAATGAATTTGTCATGCTCTCGAATCGAATGCTGTTGCTTAAAGCTTTAAGCGAATTTCGGCTCGAAAAAGGGACATTTTAATTGTGCCCATTAGGCGGAGGATGGCAAGTTTTTGAATTGAATTCAATTAAAACTTTTCGTATGCTTCTGATTTGCTCCTTTGTTGTTGTTGTTTTTGTTGTGAGCAGATCAGAGCAGAGAAGTGGAGAAAGGTGGAGAGAAGACAAACAAGACCAGTTTGGGCCGCATTTAGGCTGCACACATTTGGGCGCCATAAATTTGTTGGCTCTGACAGCTGCTTTTGACTGAAATTTTGATAAGGCAATTAAATTATGCGCGCTATAATTTGATTTCCAATTTCGGTGACTTTCCAGCTTGCCTTTGCAGACATCACCCGCCGGCTCCTGAACAAAAATGTACAATTTACTTGCCACTTGGCTTTAATTAGCCGACAACAATGATGCAATTTTCAGTACTGCCGCCTCTTTTGCTTCAAGCAAGTTTAAACAATTATAATTATAGATATTGCATTTTTAGCGCTTGGCTGAACCTTTTTGCTTCCTTATCGATTCGATTGTGGGCAGATTATTACTCGAGTGAAGCAGCTTTAATTGAGCCTTGCTTTAGGCAAGTTATACACAAATATTTTTGAGAAGAATTTTCGCGCATTTCTTTCATTATAATTATGGAGGCTTAATCAACACATTTATTTGCTCAAGTAATAATCTAAAGTCCGATATACTATCTGACGATTTGCAATATTGGCCAAATGCTGCTCTAAGCGATTAGGCAGCCAACATTAAAACCAACTCGGTGATTGGCGCATTCATTGAGTCTGCTAATCGATGTGCAGACAGAAGGCGGAGCCAAGTTCAATGCCCAAGTGTCGTGTGCCAAAATCCATTTAAATCTCAACACCTGATTTTGCTCAGCCATAAATAGAAGTGTGTGTTTGTGTGTGTGGGTGTGGATATTTATGCCAGAAGCTAGGTAAACGGCAGCTGCAACTGCTCCTCCTCATAGCTATTTGTATGGCCAACTTCAATTTCGCATAAAACTTTAAGCACTTTCGCCCGTTGGCGGCCAAGTTAACCGTGCAATGGATACGTATAACAACAACTACCAACAACATCACCCCCTCCCCATCCCCACCCATCCCTGTTACCACTCCGCTTGCAGCTTGCCGCCTTATGCCACGAGGGTCTGTTTTGGCGTTTAAATTTAGCTTGGCTTATCTAAACTGGCAATGCTTGCTAACTCGGTAGCTACACAGCAAGAAAAAAGGTGTGCTTATGTGAGCATTTAGATGTACTATTTTTGATACCTATTCCTATTCAATCGTTTCTTCTTTAAAATAATAGCATTGATTTAATAGAAATAAATAGAAAGTGATAATTATGACAACAACATTATAAGATTAAAGTACACTTAATAGAATTTCTCACTGTGTAGCTGTGCTAGTTTTTATGCCCTGAACCCATTAAAAACTAATGCAAGCAGTACAATGAAGTTGTGCAGAAGAATGCGCAAAACCAAATGAAGTATTTGAGGGTATCTGGTCGTCGAGCACTCTCGACTGGAGCTGGAGCTGGAGCATAATACTTGTATTTATGTGTTGTTGTTGCCAAGACTTTCAACATTTATATTCACTTAAGAAAATTACTTTTAACTTTTATGCCACGCTGACCGTGTAAATAACCCACTTGCAATGGCCAAAAGGAGCTGCTGCTTTGCATTGATATGCTTGAGTGTTTGTTTGTTTGGCTTGTTTGGCTTGTTGGCTTCTTGCCTGGTTGGCCTGGCCATCTCGGCAATCTAATCTAAGCGAATTGCTGTTGACAAGTTTTTAGCTCAGCCAATTGGCAGCAAGATGAGCAAAATGTGACTAAAAAAGCAAACCTTACAAATATTTAATGAGTTTCAGCCAAGCACAACTTGTATGTGCCCAAGTGTGTGTGTGTATGTGTGTGTGTGTGTGTTTGTGTGCCTATGGAGAAAATTGAAAGCCTACTTTATTGCTGGCAATTAAGTTGGAATGGCCAAGAGGAAAGAGGAAGGAAGAAAGTGCTCCGCCATCGGCACCTCATTTTCTGATCCTGCCTGGCAATTAAAAATAATTGTTAATTTTGAACGTCACAAACACACACTTGCACACACACACACTTGCACACACACACACACTTGCACACACACACACACTTGCACACACACACACACACATACATGCACACAATTATAAAGTCATACACCGTTTTCTTCCTCTTTTCTCACTGCTTGGCATTTGTCTGTTTTAATTAGACGCTAACCTCGCAACCCAACCCCCCCTCCCCAACACACTCCTCTCCCGTCTGTCGTTAATAAAGGTTAACGAAGTTTTGCCAACGCGCAGATTTCTCACATATTTATACACACCCACACACACACACACACATACACACACGGACACATTCCTCAGAAGAGAGTGCGCATTTTTGCACTCACATGCTCTCTTTTCCGGTATGTAACGGCACTAAATTCATTAGGCACACTAAATTACAACCGCACCGAACTGTTGGTAAGGGCTGTAATGGTGCCGGGTGGGAGGGGGGGAGGTGTACCGGAGGTAGCAGGTATAATAAGTTTAGGTTGAGTTCAGTTGAAGGGGGGGCAGGGTGTCTGCTCTGTTCTGTTCGTGCCAGTTGACGCCAGGTTGCCAGCAACAAGACTTGGATTTTTATTGCGGCACCCTCCTCCATCTCTACAAAATACTTCAATGTGTGTTGAAAAATATGTATGTTTGTGTGTGTGTGTGTGTGTGTTGTATGTGTGTGTGTGCTGCCTGCTATTAAATAGTCGCACCGCCCACAACGCGCTTTTGAAAATTGGCTTTCGCATGCCTGCGGTGCGCTTTATTACTGCAAGCAATACAAAATAAGTGAGAAAACAGAGTCGACAGCCACACGACTAACAGATACCCCGTAGTCGGAACAAAGCTAAAAATCGGTGACTTACTATTAGTAAAAATCTGAATATATATGAAAAGAATAAAAAATCATCATGAAATGATTACCTATGATTAACTTGGGGATAAATTAAATATGTAAACAACGTGACCAACAGATACCCTGTAGTTACAACTAAAGGAATATAGATGTCTAATTGCTTCTAAGGGTGCGTATAAAAGATTCAACGATTATTATGAAATGTTTGCCTATGATGAACCTCGCTTCTATATATTAAATTTCGATGAATCCGGATCTATATGAGACATTCTATATAGTTCTTAGATTTATTCATCTCTTTTTCAGTGTCTATACAAATTACAGGCTTATAGCTCTTACTATTACTGCAGCTCAACAAACAAACAGATAAAATAAGTTGAGGCACTCTAGTCGATCCACTCGACTAGAAGATACCCTGAAGCCAGCTATTAAGTATTTTGAATTGAAGGTTGGAATTTTTTCCATATGCATATCCACATTAGTTAACAAAATCGGTGTTTTTTTTTTATCCAACACTAGTGATATTTTAATTAAAATCCCATTTTTTCAACTTGATTTGCGTGTGATAAACGGAAACTTATTTATGAAATTTGAAGTCTGTAGCTCTTTTATTCTCTGAGATCGACTTGTTTATGCAGATGAACAGACGAACATGACTAAATCGGTTCGGCTGTTGATTCTGATCAGGAATATATATGCTTTAAGGAAGCTCACTCGCATCCTTTTGCATATAACATACCTAGACACAAATTGAATAGACTCTTTTATTCATTTTTGATGGGTTCAGCCTACATTAAGTGGCTCTGCTCGCTTTTGGATGCTATATTCATTCATCTACCTTTGAAAGAGACTTCACTTTCAGGCACATTTAATGGCTGCAGGGTATTCAACAGCAATAATAACAACAACAACAACAACAACAACAACAACAACAGCGACAACGACAACATCAACAATAATAAAAGCGCAAACAACAACAAAAGCAGCGCATTTAATGCTTAAATTTGTTAAAGCCTGCGACAGTTAAGGATTAAGGCAGAGTGTTTTAATGCCCGTCGTCGTTTTTTAATGACGATGACATTTCCAATTCTGTGAGTGACGCGACGCGCTCCGCTGGCTTTTCCAATTTTCCAATTTCTTGTCATGTCGTTTCCATACCCCCGCCACAGCCTCCGCCCTATGCTCTCCTCATAGCATTCCTCCGTCTTAGAACTCATCCACCGCTTTAAATAAGTATGCTACAGAAAATTTGTGAGG
Organism: Drosophila grimshawi; assembly: GCF_018153295.1. NCBI lineage: Eukaryota > Metazoa > Arthropoda > Insecta > Diptera > Drosophilidae > Drosophila > Drosophila grimshawi. Next base: position 28,856,001 of record NW_025063098.1, read on the forward strand.
CGGCCAGTGGAAGTAGAACGCAAACGCAAACGCATTCATCAATCAAGTTGACTAATTACCACAATTGCTGTGCAGCTTGTTGAAAACGCTGTTGTTGCCACACCCACACACACACACACACACACACACACACACACTGCTGCTATTGCTGAGTTAAAATTAAAAAGCAAGAGCGACAACACCCATGAAATAAACTACAAGTTGTTTAATAATTTCTTATTAAAAATTTTCGAGCAAACTACAAAACAATAAAACACTTGCTGAAGTTCTACGACACACTTGCACACACTTGCACACTCGGACACACTTGCCCTTATACATATATATATACACTTAAGGAAAAAAACAGCTTGGAGCGTGTTATTAAATAAGTAGATACAAAATTCTAAAATCAAGTATAAATGACTGACAAAGAGCATGCTTTTACTTAGAATAAGTGTAAAGCTTTTAGTTTTTATTTTAAGAACTTGAACTTGAACTTGTTGTAGTTTAATATTGAATCTATCAATAAAGTTTTACATTAGAAATCTAAAAATGTTCAACAAAATGAGAATTTCGTAGTCTGATCACGGATTTTCGACCATTCTAATTTTGTTGAGTGTATAATTGGGATCACACACGCGTGGCAAGTTTTCAACTTCTAGTTTGCTGTCCAACTGTCCTTTTGCCTAGTTTGTGGTTTTGTATCTTATAGTTGTACAGTAAAATGTTTTTGTGTGTGTGGCAAGAGATTTCAATACTTGGCAACTTTTTGGCAAAGTTGTGAGCCAATGTTTATGGCGCCCAACGTGGTTTACAGCGTTTCTCCGGCAAGCACCACACACACCCACTCACACACCCGCACACACACACATGTTGTGTACACAGAAGTGCCAAACTGGCAGCTGGGACATGTTTGTCTACAGCGATACATCCCAGTTTCCTCAAAAAGGGGATAGATTTAAGGTGGTGCAGGCAGAAGGGAGGGGGGTTGGTTGAGAGGCATAAGTACTTGTACGAGAGTACATTCACATTGCCAGCTGAAGCCCAAAGTAAACATGCGGCTGTATTGCTTATTGCTTTCCACATTGGGCATGGGGCAGCGTTGCAACTCTCGATATTGGCAAATACTCGACGAGCGATTGCTCGAGGGGCAGAAGGGCAGCGGTTAAGGGATGGATACAAATGCAACAACTTATATTGAAAGGCGTTACACGAACAGCAACGATAAACAAATAAACTGAATATAACTTTGCTTCAGTTCGCAAATGCTGCAACTTAAGCACAAATGGGTTTTAAAAATGTTGCAGCAGTGAGTGTATTAAAGTGGGGCGGGGATAGACTGTAAACAGTTTTAAGATACTTAAAAATATATTGCAACATGGACAATAACACAAATAATCGCCGTATATGTCGACTAATATAAAAAAAAATAGTAGCTGAGAAGTTAGAGTATGGCTGACAAAAATAAGTTAGACGAGTTCAATTTTATACTTCTTCAATAAAATCAAATTTGCCATGATACTTTGAGTATATATAATTCCTGTAAATATAGATATAACGCTGCCGTTCATTTAGACTACATATATTTCAAACATCAGAGAATTGCCCTACATTTATCTCTATATAGTTCTATCTACCCAAATGTTGTTTTTATAGCTCTTATAAATAAACTCATGGACAATAAGATGAATGTGCAAACGATAAATTGCGAAATTCAAAATGAATTTTAAATATGTTTTGTGACACAACTACTGTGCTTAGTCAAACTTTTATTTCGCACATTTCTTTGCTAATAGTGCACATTAATCTACGCAATAAACTATTTAAATTAAATTAAGAATACCTTGAATTTCCTTTAATATGTCTTACTTCTCACTTACTTATAGTTGAGGCATATCATACACATATCAAGTTCATTACACATCTCATAGTATAAATGAGCTTAATCTCTCTTTGTAGCAAATTGGGAAATTTTCGCTTGATAATAATTTGAAAGGGACAAGCCAAATGGCCACGCTAACGACATGAAGATGAAAGATATTTAAGCTGCTCTTAACTATATATACATAAATAAATACGTGTATACATATAAAGTTATGTTTATGGCAGTGGGCGTTTGTCGAGGAAGCTAGCTTATTAATTCCATTCAAGGGTACAAGCAAGCAAACCTCCAAGTTTGAATTCAGTCTTAAGACCCTTTGGCTGTTGCGTCTGCGATGGCTGTAATCGGAGTCTTGCAGACAAAACCTGACTAAAAATAACTACAGGCTGATTACGCTATAACGCCTCCGAGTCCAAGTGCAAATTGCATAGCAAGTTTTGCTGCGGTTGGGCGAAGCGTTCAAGTGGAACAGAGATGGGCAGATCGTCTTCGCCATGCACAGAGTTCTCCAACGGAATTCTCATTAAATTTTACGAGGTGTTTTCGGTTCGTATTTTTTATGAGAGTGCAAGCTTGTGTGTTGAGCGAGATACTCTGTTAACTAAGCATATCGGGTATCATAAGTGACTGAGCTTGCAAATGATTATCATTGTTGAAAGGAATATATTTCAATCAGCGAACTGTTTTTGGATTATGTATTCTCAGTCCTTTATCATCATTAAGAACTTCGTTTTAACCGTCTTGTCTTCTGAATAACATTTATCCTTGGACACTCTAACTAGTTTATATAACTTCTTTTTTATGGTTTTTTTTTGGGGATTTCCCCGATAGATGCAACAAATGTTGGAAAATTTTGCATCTGCACAAATCTTAAAAATATATTTTATATTTTGTAGTTTCGTTTTTAACTTAATTTAATTAATTTTTTACTTATTGTTTCTTTCTTGGTCGAATTTTTCTATCTTTTGCAAATAAAAATGCATCAGATACAAAAGGGTATGAAATAGTTAATCACATTATGCATAATTTGAAGTTTTTCATTATACTCATTTGCGCTGTTTGTTAATGAGAACTGGCTGCAGTCAAGTTGTTTGGGAGCTGGCGGGGATTGAGGAGGAGGTGGGGGAACAGGCATCTAATGAGCTGTGCGAAGCCAAAGCCAACTTGAAAGAGGCAGCGCCAAATCCAAAAGATGCCCTCACAAACGCCACTCATTACATTAACCAGCAGCAGCTGCAGTTGCAGTTGCAAGCAGAGGCACAGGCAGAGAGGGAAAAGTAAGACATGCGCTGAAAAGCTTGAAGACAGCGGGGCAGCAAAAGTTCAAGTTGCATGCAACTTGGCGGAGGCTAAGCAGATGCAAGAAAAATGGGGTTAAGACCTGATTTGAGTATGCCTGAAAGCAAGCGCTTTGTCTATCTGGCTTAAGAGAAAGGCTGGCTGAGGGTGAGAGAGAGAGAGTGAGAGAGAGAGAGAGAGAGAGAGAGAGAGAGAAGCAGTCGGCAAGTGAAAGGCTTTGTAATGTCATTTGTCTGTTAATCATGTTGTCGTCCATATATATGTATTTAAGTTTGTGCAAACTTTTTGCATAATGCCCTCGTGCCTCAGAGCCAAGCGACAGAACTTGTTGAGCCTGAAGTTAAAAAGGGTGACAGAGGAAGAGGAAGCGAGGGGTTGGGCGAAGAGACGCACAGTTTTGTGGCGTGTGTGTGTGCGTGACGCATTCATGTTTAATGGCTCGTTCATTGTTGTGTCCCGTGTCTTGATGTCTTTATTTTTATTACTACTACTACTACAACTCCTGTTCTTGTCTGGCGCAATGTGGTCGAGCTTCGACCAAAGTCGCTGACGCTGCCAGAATATCAGCCTTGCTATTTACTCAGTTCAAATGGGCACACTTTGCGGTCAGAGAACCCATCCCGTCAATTCAACACGCCTCGATTTCATTCTCAACAAGCTCATCCTTAGTGCTTCCTGTTCACGCACTACCTAGGCTTGTCCAGTTTGTTGATATCAATCCCTCCCCTCACCCACTGTTTAGTTTTTGGCGGCCAAAAAGCCAACAAACATTTAACAAACACTGGTTTCCTTTTTTCCAGATAACGACAAACCACTCGGTTATCAATTGTAGCCAAAGTTTCGCTTCTATCCTAGTTGAAAGCAACTTTTGATTAGAACAATTTTCACTTAATATTTACGACTTTTAAAAAGTTAATTTCAACTCAAGTTCGATGAACAACATTTTTGTTAACGATAATAAAATAAATTAATTTAGTTATTACCATATTATAAAAGTTATATTTTGTCAAGTTGATTATCAGATAATTTAAAGGGAAAAAATGTTATTGAAACTGGACAAGCAATTTGCTTATAAGACAATCTGCTCGAACTCTGTTTATATGTCTCCTAATGTAATGTAATGTTAATATGCTATTCCCAAGATTGCAGTTCTGAAAAGTAGATTTTGTTAATATCTATTCTATTCTATTTTATTTTTATCTCTATTTTTATTAAGTAATTCAAGAATTCTAGTCTGGTTGAGAGCTTCTAACTCTTTCGAGCTGATAACATATTATTTCTCTGAATTCCTCTTAGAATTGTTAAGCTACTGATTATGCCAAGTTTAGTTAGGTGACTTTTTCCAATTATTCCTATTCTTCCCCATGCAGATGCAAGTGAAGTTGTTTTATTTATTTTAATCAGACTCTCAGTCGTTTTTCCGTACTTCTTTGCTGATTTTTAATCAACTCTTCTGCAGGAAATCCTCGTCAGCTGTGCTCACTCATTTTATCTCTATTTATGCCACCAACCACTCCCAGTTGAAGAATATTATTCCCCTTTGCTTATCAACTTAACTTAACTCCGCTTCACGTAAGCAGCTTAACGCTCGTAAATTTATGTGCAACTACCTTACACACACACACACACACACACGCACACACATACATACAGACTCGTAAGCACACGCACAGTCATTCACATAAATAAACAACTTGAAACTGAAACTGGGCAGCAGCATTACAGAAATAGAAATAAAATAATAGACCTGCATAGTGGATAATAGAGCGAGGCAGAGGGGAGAGAAAGAGAGCGAGAGAGAGAGCGCGAGAGAGAGAGAGAGAGAGTCTCTGTGTATAGTTTCTGCCTCTGTCTGTCTGCGAGTCCATCTAGTGGCCAAATGAAAATGTCGCCCATTGGCTTGAACAGTTTATTATGCAAGTGTAGCAGTTACTCTTAAGAGAGAGCGTATTGTAAATAATACAGCATATTGCCAACCTGACCAAGAAGTTGGTGCTGGCCAGCGTTAAAGCCAACTTAACTTGGCCCTGATTGCCAGGGGGCACAACCGAACCGCACCGCACCGCACCGCACCGCACAGCACTGCAATGCACAACGCGTACACTTCAATTACGAGTGCCACAAACAGTCCAAGACGATGACAACGTTGACGATGACGATGATGGCGACTTTTGCGATTGCCGCCTTTGGGCGCACTCGCCGCTGCCGTCTTCAATCTTTAGGGACTGGTTCTACAACTACTTAATTTTCATCGTGGCCAACACAAACAGTATTTGAACACTGAACGCCGAACACTGAACAGTGAATGCTGAGCATTGCGCACTCAGCTGCCTCAATGCGTAACTCGGCGCAGTTTTATGCTTTCCTGAGTTCTGTTTATTCTAGCTTATTGTATGCCCTATAAACATAAAGAAGCAAACGGGTATATTGAAGTATTCAAGCAGAGGAAAAAAGGTCTTCTTAATGAAATAATAAGCAATATGCTTGACTAAAAATTGTAATTCCTAATTGAACAACTAATATGTTTTACTAATATGTTTACTTGCTTTCAACATTTTTGAATTTAGGTTAAGATCTGCAACGATTGAGACTAATACTACAAGTGATCATTTTGTACTAGATTTAATAAGTATTGTTTCCATTTATGTAAATAAATTCTTGTAATTGGATGTATACAATTTGAAAATTGATTAAGTTTTCAGTATTTGTATTAAAATAAATAAAAACGTAATTAAATTGTGAAAATAAGATGGCATACATAAGATCTATGAAAGCATTGCATTACCACAAACAATTTTACAGGGTAACTGCCAATCCATGCCAACATTCCCATTCCCTCCGTTTGTCTGTAAACATTGTCTGTGCTATTGTCCATTGTCCGGCCCTCATAATTTGCGCTTTGTTTTATTACACGAGTTGCATGCTGTTTAATTCGCGGGCCCACAGCTCTCACTTTTTGCTTATTGTTCAGTGCAACATGGATACAGACATACATACAAATATTTATATATAAGTAGACAGCCCATTATAGTTCTTAGTTTTGTTGAAATGTGAGTCACGTTTAAAGTTTTGCGTTCAGTGCTCAAGCATTGGGACCCATAAATGGTTTTGTTTACAACTGCAACTGCACCAACAGCAGCAGCAGCAGCAGCAGCAGCAGCATCTGTCTTCCTTTTCTTCTTCCTTGAGAGTCGCAGTCTCGGGGCTCCATTTATAGCGCTAATTGTGTGCATTTTGTTGCGCTTGTTATTTATAAATGCACACGACTTGCATGCTTTCCATTCTGCTTGTTGTTGCAAGTATCAAGTAGCAAGTAGCAAGTAGCCAGTTAAGTGGTATCCATCGGTCATAATGTTGGCCTGCTAAGTTGGTAAGCAAGTAATGGCCACACAGCTTTTGGGCAACTGCTAAGGGCCATTAGTGTTTTTTTGGGCAATTGCCAATCGACAATTGCAATTTTATTGCCTCGTTGGCAGCTTAAATTCTATTAAGCCCGCACTTACTGCTCCGAATTGCTATAAATGGTTCAGCTTACACAGTCAATCAAAGGGCACAACAAAGGCATTGCATAATGTATGCTTGTACCCTGTAAATACTTTTTGGCTATTTTGAATTGAATTCAAGTAGGCAGGAATTAAAACTAGCCAAAAATAAATAGAGTTGGCAGCAAACTGCACTGAACAAGATGAATATATTATATTACTCGCTCTATCACTTAAAATCTGCTATTCAATAATTACCTACAGTTTATTTCTAACTCTCTATGGTTCAATCAATCTCTATAAATATCGATCATTAAATATTTATCCATCTATCATTGAATACTTATATATCCATCTATCTGTCTGCCTATATAAATCTATCTATAGCTTTTTGTACTTATCTGTCTATCTCTGTCTATCATTAAACACTCAATTTATGCCAAAATGTTACCATAATGTTTCTAATTATCATACTAATCGCAACGATATTAAATTAAAATCGGAAATTATTTTTTTACGCATAGTAAAATTTAAGTTGTTTAATTTTATTGTTCTTTAGGCAGGCGTACTCTTTAAGGGGTATCTAAAGCTCATCAATTTGCCACATATAGATTGTTTGGCTTTGACTCACAGTTGCGATAAATATTTTAAATGCCAATATAATGGATTATTTATGTGTTGCCTTGGATTTAATGTGCATATTGGCGATGATTGCGCCCTGCGGCGGATGTGTAAGCGACTGTCTGATACACACGTAATACACACACACACACGCACACGCACGCGTGCACATATACACACACTCGCACACATACACGTACACACACTTGCACACATACACAGACACATGCAAAAACATGCCAGCCACAGCTTCCGGCTATTTATATTGTAGCAATACCACCAAACAAACAGTAGCGAAACATTTGACGACTTTTTTTGCATCAGCCGCTCAAAATCAATGAAGATTACAAAAACAAGGGAAACAAGACTTAAATTTTTCTCTCGTTTACGGTCCGAAAAATGCTGCCTTTTTTGCATAACACATATATTTTGTATTGTTTGTGCATTAAAAATGCATAAATATGCCACTGGCTCTGCCATCTAGCTGCACATTGTTTGCAAAAGAAATACGTGTTGAAATATGCGTAACGCATTTATGCAAAGATATTAACATTAATCAATGCGCGGAGAGGGGCGTGGGAGAGTGGGAAACAGTGGCTGCTTAACATATCGTCGCAGTTGGCCCCGCTGGCTCCAGTGGACAATGCAGTGGCGATAAATAAAGATTAAAATCTCTGAAATGTGCACAAAAGTGGCTGGCACTTCATTTCAATTTATGTATTTATATGCATAAATGGCTGACACACACTCTCACACACACACATACGCATAGGCATGCCAAGAAATAAATCAAAATTCGTTGCATACTTTTTTGGGGTTGCAGCCAGCTTCATGTTTCATTTGCCAATAATTTAAGCGGCCAACTCGCCACCGTTTCAAAACAGTTGAAAAATAAAGCAAGTACGAAAACTGTGGACGGAAGTGTACGACTAGCAGATACCCTGCACTTACCTTGTATCCTATCCCTAAACGTATACAAATCTTTGATATACAGTTGATCAATATAATGTCAGATTTAGCTTTAAAATTTTAGTTTTTATTGATATCGTTAATCAATTTGTATCGATATTACAAATTAGATTAAACGAAGGCAGTTATTGATAAATTGAAGTCAACTTTATTTGCCTGTGGTATACAATAATAATAATTTATATTCCAAATTTCGATTCTTTAGCTGTTTATCCTGATCACGAATATATCAACTTTATGTGGTTCTGGTTAAGATGTCTTTAAGCAAGAATGTATAGAATGTGACTTCGGCACAATATTACTCAGCCAGGGTATTGCGAATACTAAACGAAGCAAATAAACATTAAAAATTGCCTTGGCCCAGTAGTTGACATTGTGTATACGCACTGTGCGCGATGCTTATTGAAATTCACAGCGTACATTGTGATTCTTTTTTATGTCACGCTCTTTCCGCTGTCTCTCGCTCGCTCCCTCTCTTTATTTTTATAGCCATTAAATCAAAGTACAAAAATAAAAGAAAGTGAATAAAAAGAAGTTACATAACCTCCAAAGTGTGGACAAGGAGGCCAGGGGGAGGGGTGTGTTGGGAACTGCAAGTGTTATATGGCCTTTGGGCTCAAATGAAATGCTGAAATGTTGTCATAAAAAAGCGAAAATTCGTAAAGTGCACTTTATGCGACACACAGCAATTTTCAATGCAATGAAAATGTGTATTGACGAGTCCTGATGAATCATGCGGGCGAAAGAGAGAGAAGGAGTGAGAGTGAGAGAGAATAAATGTAAGCTAAAAATTGCACGCACAAAGTTGCAACTACAAATTTTAAGAATTTTTTAAGAATGGTATTGCAGAATGAAACGAAATTGAATATCACCAAAAGTATGTGTAACATTCACATATCGACAAATTGAAAAGCGTGACCGCTGCCCTGAAAATTAAGCAAGGCCACAGAAAAGGGGAGGTGATCCTAAAAAAAAAGGAGAACTGTAAAAGTACTTCACAATATTTGAAAGCAAAAAAATTGTACATAATCGAGTAAGAGTGCCATAATTAAAAAGAATCTGGCATATTTCACCGAAGTTAAATTTAATATTTAAAATTCAGCAATTTGTAATTTATTTGGAAATATTTGCTTTTGACATATTTAATATTTTTTTCAATAAAATAAAATATACAATTAAACAGCAAACAAATTTATGGAAATTAAACAACCCGCCACATCCTCACCTACATTACCAAGCATCCATCTGGCAATGGCCTTTTAATTACATTTTAATATTCCTGTAAAAAAATATAAAAATAAAATGCAATAACGTCATAATCACATGCACATCGGGATATATATATATATATACATGCATATAAGCCAGCACACAATTTGGCCTAATTGGTTGCCACAAAATGTTGGTAGTCATGTTGCATGCTCAGCTGCTGCCAGCGACACATTTGACAGCCATAAAAAATTATATATGTATGTATACAGAGAGAGAAAATAACAACTCTAAAAGTCAAGTTAAATATCTTAACTTGGGAATATGGTCTCAGTTGGCGTGAATTATTTTTGTTTGAAAGAATAGTGTTTTCTTTTTAAATCAATCGTTTTTTTAAAAACCCTTCAGCGCTGAAAATAATTGAAGTATGATACAACAGACATTCGAATATTGTTCTACTTTTCTAAAATTTAAGTGCACTTTACCACAGATAAATATGAACAATTTTGAATGAAAAAATGCTAAATTAAATTTGAAACTATTTTTATTTGCTGTGCATCCAATTATTGTATCTATATTTACTATGGTAAATAAGCATAATGCATAATAAAATGCATTAAACACACCCACGCACAGCTAAACATTTCAGTTGCAAAGCTCAGCTTTGCTCCTGTTACCAAATAAAATAACAACACCAACAACAACAGTTGCATTAATTAGTAGTTGTGTAATGAGTGTGTGTGTGTGTGTGTGTGGGTGTGTGTGTGTGTGTGGGTGTGTGTCTGTTTGTGTGTGTGTTGGGGGATTGGGCTGGAGGGTATAGGGTTAGTCTCTGTTGCGTGTTGGAATCATTTCATATGCAAATGTAAATTTAATGAGTCGTTGAAGCTGCTGTCCCAAATGCCAGAGTGTTAATTCTGTGCATGTGTGCGTGTGTGTGTGTATATGTGAATGCGTGTGCATGCGTATGTGTGTGTGTGTGTGTGTGTGTGTGTGCACGCGCATATCTGATGGCAAATATTTTGTTAATTTTTAATTTTAATTGCAGTCGCTTGTTTGTAATTTTTGAATGATTACCCGTGGGCGTGTTACCCCTCATCGTGCTGGCCCCAGAATCGTTCGGCACCAGTTAAATGATAATATTTATTGGGCCGCCATACGTTATGGCATCAGCAACTAGACATGCATCAGTAGGTTTTAATGTAGCGTACAATATTTTAATTCACATTTTATTGTCCATAAGCAAATAATGCGCCATTCTTTATGCGTGCGTGAAAAATCAAATAATAATCGCTGGAATTGTTGCACTTCCAGTTATTAATTATATTTATAAAAAAGTAACTGTGAGTCGGAAGTGTAATTTTATGCAACAACATGAGAAGTGCAACAAGAACTCAATGCAACAAACAGACTTATAATGGGATATACTTCAATCTATAAAGAGACTAGAGATCGGCAGTACTAAACTCAAAATGTGAATCCAAGTTAAGTTCAATAGAGTGACCTTAAATGAATAGAATGTAACACAAATCCATTTCAGCAAAGCTGTGTTTTAAACTGAGCACTTTGGATGAGTGAATGCATTGAATGCACTCGAAAATGGAAACACACAAATGGATACAAATACATATGTGCATGTCGAGGCACAATGCGTGGTCAATTTGAACTCACACAAGGTCTATTTTAAGTTATCTTCGTGAGTTCCAGTCGAATGGACAGGATTAATTCCACATAAGACAAGCAACTTAATGCGATACCAACTCACTTGCACGTGTCACTTCACTGGCTAGCAAATAACTTCATCCGATTGCACTCCTCTTCGTCAAACTATATTTACTTTCTCAAGTTCTTCAAAACTCACACCTTGCTATTAATTATCAAAAGAACCTCTTCCGGTTGTAATGCCAGATACAAAGTGAAGTATTCATCACACAAAACATACATTCTAAACTAACTCAAGAAATTCCACAACACTCTACTCCAAAGCTGACTACAGGCTATGTGTTAGTCCATGTTCGTGTTGACCTCTGTGCAAATTTTAATTAAACTCTTCAGCTCTTCGATGCGCAGGATCGCTTTTGACGCATAATTTGTCTAGCAGTGAAGTAGTTTTACTTTTATTTGTGTGTTTCTATGCTTTCAGTTATGAATTACACACAGACACTCACACACGCAAAACACAATCTGCTGCAGCTTGCCGCAGGACTCTGCCAAAGAATACAAATTGTTGTGCAAGTTTATCTCACAATTGCAGCGAAGGGGTAAGAATAATTTTTGTGCTCATGCGTTTTTGTTTTGCACCCACAAGCATACACATTATACATACACACACACACCTACACACAGACATCAAAACCATATACATATGCACACATACCCCTAACAAATATAAACACATCACAAAATGAACAGTGTCAGTTTTTTCTTTTTGTGTATGAGAAATATATGAAAAACTATTCTATATATTCTTTAATAAATATTTGTGTGTGTTTGCGTGCGTGACAGTGAGTGATAAAAGTTATGAGGTCTTTAGGGCTTACATTGCATAATTTATAAATGTCGTTCGCACATTTGCATACACTGTTTTCAAAATTAAGAGCTAGCCTTACATATACAAAAAAAATAAATAAATAAATATATGTAATACATTTAAAAATAATATAAGTAGACAAACTTATAAGTGAGCATGTAACATATTTATTAATAAAACAAATTTGGTTTGGGAAATCTGCTCTCGCTACTATATTTTATTTTATTAAATACATATCTGTAGTGTATTCAATGTTTATTCTTCTTTTTTTTTGCGGTGCCCAGGATTATTGTCATTTATTATTTGCGCGCATTTTATTTATTTGGTTTCAATAAATAGAAAATTTATTTTACAGTCGATTTAACAAATAAGCCGCAGAAATTTGCAAACAATGTTGAAATAAAAACCATATTTCTTTTTTATATGCTAAACCTATATTAATTAACTTTTTTTTCTCCATTTATATTAATAAGCTAAAGCAGCAGCTGCAGCATAAATAATATTTATTTTAACTCACCTTATTTTTGCCAGTAACCTTTTTTCTCTCTTTTCTGTTTGTTTGGTATTTTTTTTTTTTTTTTTTTTTGTTTTACTGCAGCTTTTTGTACATTTTTAATGTATTTTCAAGTAATTTACTGTAACGAGAGAATCAAAATAAAGAAGCGTGAAATATATGCAAAAAAGTTGCCCAAAGAATACTCTAGACGAGAAAGCTATATGTGTTTGTACATGTAAATGATGATAATGATGTTGATGTTGATGATGATGATGGTATCTTATTAACATTTCAAATGAGCGAAAAACAAAAAAAAAAAAAAAAAAAAGGAAAAAAATGTTCACAGCGACTTTTCAACTTTTTGCACACTTTTGAACTAGAAGTGCCTCTATAAGTGGCTTTGTGTGTGTTGGTTTTATTATAGCACTAATTATGTCATACATATGCAAAAGTGGCAAACAAGGCGTGGCAGCGCCCCCGCCCCGCCTCGTGCCCATGCTCTGGCTCAAGTGTGTATACATGACACGCTCGTGTAAGCCACTTAAATTTTAACGCATACCTAATGTCTATTCATAAGAGTCTTTCTCTCACTCTGAGTGTGTCTGTGTCTGTGTGTGTGTGTGTGTGCGTGTGTGTGTGTACATTTAATTTAATTAAGCTCACTGCTACTTAGCAATGCAGAGCAGAGAGATGCATCTGTAGCAGCAGCTGATAGAAAAAAAAACATTTGCAAGTCAAGTGTGTGTGCAGAATGTTGCAACAAGGGTCTTGCAACTCAAGGCTGAGAGGAGGGGATGATACGAGATGAGTTAAAGATGCCACTTGGCTTAAGGCAGGGCACACCAAAAGCAGATCAAATCCACACCAACAAGAGCACCAACACCAATGGGACAATGCACACTCACAGAAAAACTTTGTGTTCGCACTTCAAGTATATTCCAGAATATGATTGCAATTATTTTATTTAAAACATTAAATAATTATAAGTGATTAATTAATTAATGAATCATTATTGATTTTAAATTCATTCATTAAAAAATTAAGTTTGATTTCATGTATTAAGTACTTGATATAAGAGTTAATTAACTCAATTCTAGCCATTAAGCATGTGATCCATTTTTGCAATATTTTTCTGAATATTTTAATAAAATCATAAAAACTCAATTTTAAAGCGCAGTTTTCAATTTTTCGACAAAAAAAAAGTCTCAATGAAATTCAGCTTTCACAAAAGTCAACTTTGTCATTTAGCATCTGATGTGAGTTAAAAAAAAAATCGAAAATAATAAACACACAACTAAAGTAATGCAAAGATGAAAGAAGGCTTTTAAATAAATAATCAAATTTATCTCTTAACTAACTATCACAAAAAAGAGGTCAAGTTTTATAATTGTTACTTGTGTGTGTGTGTGTGTGTGTGTGTGTGTGTGTGTGTGTGTGTGTGTGTGTGTGTGTGTGTGTGTGTGTGTGTGTGTGAGTGCGTGTGTGTCTGAGTCTTGTGTTTGGAAATCCAATTATGGCTGCTGCATCAATTTGAATATTTTTCAGGACTAGCCATAAATATGAAATCAGAAATGGTTTTGTTTATTTTGTTATGCACATACAAATTGCTATGTTCAGCATTTCGTAAAACATTCCTCCACCCCGACCCTCACTTTTCTCCTTTTCTTTTTTATTTGTTTTAGTATTCTTTGCTTACGAATTTACGAAAATTTGAGTATTTATACAAAATCAAAAAAAAAAAAAAACTTGAATCTTGTCTAATTGCTGCCAAAATGCAAATTTACAGTTAACTGAACAGGACTTGTAATTGGTTTCGTTTGTTATAAAGAAATTACCTAGAAAGCATAATATTAGAGAAGTTGAGTTGCTTTCCTAGTTTATTACATGTGAAACACAATATATGGAAATAGTTCTAGTGGGGAAGAAGGGTACGATGAAGTTATGGAAAAGCGAGAAGTTGTCATTCACCACAAGCTGATAAAGTTTCGCGAATATCGATAAAAATCGATTAACGATAGCAATAAAAGCACATTGTACTGACAAAGCCTTCCAATTGATATAGTATATACCCAAACCAGTTAATTAACAACTGTAAAACTATTATCAAGTTCTTTTTTTTTAAATTTAATTATTGATAGAGCCATCATTCACATCGGAGATCGGTCCCATTTTTTATTTAGTTTTAATAGTCTGGCATTAAGTATTCTAGTATTCAAATTCACATATCACACCAAGTTGAATTTTAAATGAATAGACGCTGCCACATTATGTTGCATGTTTATACAAAATTAGAATGAGTAACAAAAAGCACAAAATTAAAAAATGCATTTGGCATAAGCTGTCTGTTTAAAACATTACACGAATTGCAGAATACAAAGGGCCCATTGCCAGCAATTAAATAGGCTGCCACATATAGACAGACATGTTATTATATATACACACAGATACACACACTCACACACACACATAAACACACATGGTGTAAAAGCCGCAGAGTATATTGCTTCTGTTTGCTGTCTTTTGTTGCCACATAATGTTGGCGCTGTTGCAGTTGCTGCTGCTGCACTCGAATTCAGCGAAGCATGCCGTTGTTACACTTCCCCAATATACCCCCACCAGCACACCGAATTGTCTGTCTGCATGTCTCTTCTGTCAGCTCTCTCCCTCTTCCGCATGCATTTTCATATTGAAAATCACTCAAGTGGCAGACCGACAACAACAACAACAACAACAACAAATGCGTGTTTTGTATGTGGCAAATTCGGATCTTTAGCGCAAAAAAAAAAAAACAAGGGAAGAGAGAGGAAAAGAATAAAGAACAAAAAGAAAACAAAAGCAGCTTCATTTTAATTTTAAATAGATGCACATTGAAGCCGCATAATGAGCGCTGTTTAGCTCCAATTCTCAATGCTTGTTAATATGCAAGTCGGAATACATTATTTTTCCTATTGCTTCGGGCAGCAACAGCATTGAAAACACATTGAAAACACCGCCCGGTAGCGATTCCAACTGTTTGCAAACGGGAAAACCTTTTATAAAATGAAAATGGAAAAAATGTTATATAAAGTTCTGCAAAAGTTCTGCCTTTGCATATAATATATCCAGTCAAAATGTTAATCATACGTATACAAATCGGTTAAGAAACACGCAAAAAATCGATGTTGTTTTCCCATATTGTTCAAATTGACTACCAATAACAATGAAAGACACAAGTTCCAGGACTTTTATAAGGCTATCAATTGTTATTTAATATACCCAGACATAATCTTCCTTAAAAGAAAATCGATATTTCCAAATTATCAAATGAAATAGTAGCAAGCGCAATAGTTTGCCATATTTCCTGACTTGACTTCCGTCGAGCATAAACACCATGTTTTGCAATTTAATTTATATATTTTATGTTGCTTAGCTGTGTGACAGAGTATTTTCAAGCTTATAAATTACTAGACACAACATGCTTAATTTTTATTAATGTTATTTTTTTTTACTTTTATAATGATATATGTGCAAATGTGTTGCCAGGCGCAACCAACAAATGTATAGAGCTTCAACAAACTCCTCTACCTCTACCCCAACTGCCACAAATCCACCGTTAAACATTTTTTACAATTTTATATGCATGTGTGTGTGTCTGAGTGCTGTGTGTGTGTGTGTGTGTGTATGTGATTCTATGCCTGCACGCGCCCTGCATTTGTATATAATTTCATTGCAGCTGGGCTTCTTTTTTCTCCCCATTCATTGCACAAGCACCAAGCGGGCAACAAATCCCCCCAATCTCCTTCTCCTCCTCTGGATAGCAGCACCCGTCGCTTGCAGCCACTTTGCTTTGTTTTTAGTTTAGTTGCTAATTTATTTGAGTCTATGCATTTGGGTCTCCCTCTTTCCGTCTCAATCTCTCGTGCTCTCTGTCTCTGTCTCTTTTGTGTGTGCCTTTTGTGTGGCATTTTAGCATTCCCGGTTTCCTATTTTTTGTGCTGCTCCTCCCCTGATTTTTGTTTTTTTTTTTTTTTTTGGGAGTGGGCTGTAAGTAACATGCTTAAGCGTATCTGCCGGATGCATGCAACCGCGCACCCTTCGCACCACATTAACTTGCTTCTCATTTTCGTTATTTACTTGCAACTTGTATGCAATGCCACTTGCATATTTATAAACTGCCAACATTTGTTGCAATTACATACGAACTGCATATTTGAATTTGTTGTCTCTGCTGCTGTGTATCTACTGAATCTGTGCATCTGTTTTTTTTCGGTGCACAAAAATGTATCTTTTACACCGTGTTTGCTGCTTTGCTGCATAATTTGCGCTTGACTGCCTTTTATTATTTTGGTTTATGCCTGGCCGTAACAATGCTCTCTGCCGGGCTAAAAGAAAGAATAATTACAAGTAGAAACAAACACACACACATAGAGTGTGTATTGCGGTTTTTGGGCCATGTTCTCTGATTAGCCACTCTTTAAGTGTTCTTGCTTTCTAACTATTGAATTGCTGTGGGTGTTTGTGCTTCGTCTTCTTCTCGCTGCTGTTGCTGTTGGTGTTTGTTGTTGTTGTTATTGTTTATGTGGCTTCGATGTTATGAAAACTAGTTTTATAGTTCGACTTTGGTTTCAGCCGCTGCACAGCGAAAAATGTGTTGCACTTAAATTAAGTACGAATGTTCTGTTGCTTGGTTGTTTTTTAAATACACGAACTCAATCCAAGAATATATATTTTATTAGTTAAAGATCTTCTTTTAATTAAAGTATTTACTTTGTATTTTAATTTCAAGTTAAGTTAAATTTTTAAATGTGTAATTTACTATAAATCAAGTCTTAGTTTGGTTTAGCTGATCATTTCATTAATTTTTGAAATTGGAAATATTCAGAATGTCAAACTGAAATGAATTTAAGTTCTGGTTCTTGTTCCGGTTCGCAAAGTGTAATGGTATAACTACGACCAATTGATGCTTTTTACGCACTACTTTTAAAGATTATCAAAAAATGATGTGCATCGGTTCCGATGCTGAATTTGTAACAAAATGTCAATCGTTAAGCGGTTCCTGTTTCTCTCTCAGTTTGATACTCTGTTTATTAAACGTTTTATATTTGAATCAGAATAATGTCGTGTTATTCTCTAAGTGTACTACGGTTTTGCATTTCTTTTCTAATCAACTTGGCAACCGCAGACGACGCATTGAACCTGAAAAACAGCTTGATGCATTATTTGCTGTTGTTTATGTTGTTGTTTTCGTTAGTGTTAGCCATGTTATTGTGCAGCGTGTTAATTACCCATTGTGCTGCGTTGGACTTGGCCATAAAGCCAGCAAGTTACGTACACGTATACGCAAATTCTCATATAAATCATTTTTCATTAGCTCACGCATGAAAGAAGCTCCCAGGAATTATTGGGTGAATGCTATTTTTTTATTTTGGGACAGGTCCAAAAATTCTTTTTGGGGGCAGTTGTTTATGTTGGTTTGTTTTGTTTGCTTTGCGCTTTGCATGTTCAACTTTAATTGAAATATGTGACTTGAGCCCAAAAAGAAGAAGGCAAAGATGCCCTCCTGGATAAGAACAGCACGCAAACTCAAGAATCGCATCTATATATATATATATATATATATATATATATATATCTAGGGGCTACCTGTACAGGTATATAAATTGTTCATTTGACCTTTGTTTTCTGTGCCTGCTTCTTTCCCGCTATACATAAAACTTATCCGCATTGAACCTTGAAAGATTGTATTTTATTTTAACCTACTTTCGAGAAAAAAATAAATAAAACGCCAAAAATTAAAAAAAGGAATAAGAAAACGAAAACGAACTTTTTTTGTTTACTTGATTTTTCTCGTCTGCTTTTTTGTTTGTGACGCAGAAAGTTGGCATTGCCAATAGCACACGTTGATACGACTAAAGTATACCCTTTCTGCAATAACTTAGTATACTTATTTTTTTTTCTTTTATTGAATACCAAATTAAATATATTTGAATGTATATATTAAACTATGATAAATAATATAAATAATAAATGTATAGTAATGCGAAATTAAACTTATATATTAATAAAAGATATAAATATAATTAATAAAAATAAATGTTGTAATATATAAAGTAATTCTTTGCTGTTTTAAACCACCCTTTATATTTTTCCTAGGGTATTTTAAAACTTGCGAACGCCGGGTAGTCATTATGTACAAAAGTAGCGACAAGAACAACAATGCGTTTGGGCAGCTGATGCGGAAATTCGCAAGAGCTTAAAATTAACAGCAATTGTTGAAGTAGCAGGCGCATTGGAGGAGGAAGGTGGTGCGGGGTGGGGTTGGGAGTGAGGTGTGTGGGTGGTTGTGGATGGGCTCGCGTTGTCAGCTGTCATCGTGTGGACTTCATTTTATGTGCCGACAATTTCTCATTATAAAAATTACGACGCCAGGCAGTCAAGCATCCAGGCAAGACGAACTGGCAGGCAAGCAGGCAAACGGGCAAACAGGACAACAGGCTGGCAGGATGAACAGAAGAACTGGCACACAAGGACCTGCGATTCAGTTCAGTTGCGTTGTGGGAGTGAAGGAGAGCGGGGGCAGCACGGCAAACAATGCTGCATAAATGTCAACTGTCATGCTTGGACAAAATTTGTTTGCTGTTGCTCAAAAACTCGCCAAGCAATTTATTGTCCACCCTGCGCTTGGATAAAATGAAACAAGTAAAGGAAACAACAACAACAACAACAGCAGTAGCAGAAACTGTATTCACATTAATATTAACTTTAAATGAGAAAGTTGTTCAAGTAGTTTGGTCTAAAGCTTCAGCACATTAGCGCCCTCTGGCGGCGACGAACGACAGGCGACATTTTGTCTGGCATATTTGCAATGGTGGCAAAAACATTAAATCACAGTCGCATGTCATTAACTTGCGATAAAGCTGTCATAAACAATGCAACACATAAATTGCAAGGCACAAGAGGAGATGGTTGTGTGTGTGTGTGTGTGTGTGAATGGTTTGTGTGTCATATAACAATGCATGCAAACAATGACAATTATGTATGGCAAACTGTAAGTTTGCAGTGAAGAAATTCGCCAACTGCATTTTGCTCATTCATTGCTTATTTGTGTGTGTGTGTGGTTGGGTGTGTTTATGTGTGTGCGAGAAATGCATGATTTTTGTTAGGAACATTGCTGAATTTAAATTTAAAGCATACTTTCGAGCTGTCTGCATTAGAATACGCAAAGCAGTTGAGTTTAAGGATTCCCAGAATGTGCCTTGCAGATCAATGAGTATATATATTATTTAGTTGCGATAATAATAATATAATCTATAATAGTGAGAATTTAACTCTTAATGCAGAGACTGAAATATATTTGTTAGACTAGTTGAAAGTAGGAGAAAAACAGAGCAAAGCTTCTGCGAGACGAATAACATTATTCAATTAGATACTTCTACACCTTTGCTTTAACCTACATATATACACATAAATATATTCATTGCTCTATATACATTTATACGGTTCAACTCAGTTCTTATAAACACAAATAATTGTACACAATCTGACGACCAGTCGCTTAAGAGTTGAGTTCACATTTTAATAGCTGAATTCAATTAACAGACCCAAAATTATTGTAAGCATATATAAACATTCTTATAATGGCACCCAAACGTATTGTGAACATTTATTGTAATACAACAAAACGCAGCTTTCATTATCAATAAGCGTAATGAATAAAGTAAGTATAAAGTAAAGATTTAAATATGAATAAATTGTATATTTAATTATTTAGTGAATAACTAAGAAATTGTTTAACTAGTTGCCAAGGAGCTTATTAGCAATGTTACACAAAAAGTTTGTCAAGCAAATTTTGAAACGACTTTCAGTTCTTGGGTATCCTGTCGAATTATAAATATAGGAACGAACGATTAATCTATTTAAATTAAATATTATTATACTTTATAGTGCCTCAATAGCAACATATGCAATAAGTCTGCGAACTATGATTTAGCTGAAGAAAACTTTAAACTAAAAACTTTAAAGCTCAATAAAAATCTTACGTACTTTTAATGACTTCATTTGTAGAACAGCAAAACCAAAAATAAAAAAAATACAAAAAAAAAAAACACGTAAGTATATATGCAAAACTGTGCAACTAAAAGAGCCATGAAACTAAAAATGAGTGTGCCAAGGCACTTAACAAATTACAACGCTGTAAAAATTACAAACTGCAAACTATTTTCCTTTTTTGGCTAGCAACAAAATGCTATTTTGCAACACAAACTATGCAAAGAAAAAAAAAAGAAAGCGAAGAAAATGAAGTGGAAAAAACAAGGGAAAACAAAAAGAAAATGTAGTTGAGAACACATGCAAGTGCCGTTAGTTCTGGGAAACTAGAAACCAAGTCAAAGTCCTACAAAGAAGTCGAAAGAAAATGACGTGTGGCTGGCTGCACAACTACTGGCAAGAAGTAGTCGCCGAGTTGGCCAACATTAAGTGTTGTGGTTTGTGTTGCTCGACTGACTGACGGACTGCATTGACATGTAAATGACCTTTAATTGATGGGCGCGTGCATTGATTGAGTGCCGGGCTTGCGCTGGCCGACTCATGTTGTATGTTGCAGCCGTGTGTGTGAAAGGGCAAGCAAGCAAGCAAACCAAGAACTTGATTTGCATTTTGCTGTTGCAGCAACAACTGTTGGTAACTGCGCCATTTGAGCCACGTTTACAATACTCTCCCTCCGTGTATTGGCCATTGACTCGCTTCTGGCTGTTAAAATATTTACGTGCATGTCGTAGCCTCATCTGATTGCCATAGCTTGGCCCAGACTGTCCACGTGCTGGTGGATGAGGCGAAAAAGCGCAGTTCTGGCCAAAATGAAAATTTATCGCAAAACACATACTAAAAAGAAAAAAATAAAACAAAAAAAAAATACAAATCCGTTGCTTCAATCGCCGCCTTTCCAAAGTTAATGGCTTTTTTATGTGTGTGGGTGGAGCTATTTTTTTTTGGTACTGGTCTCTGCTTATGGCTTATGCTAAATGTTCACGTAAAAAAAATATTCTACAGCTTAAGTAAAAATGTAACCGTGAAAGCGAAAAAGATTTCTTGGTTTTCAAAAATAATTCCTGAATAGAAATAGAAAAAAATATACTTAATTAACCAAATAATCTGCAGTTATGGAGTAGTCTATGCACTCATCAAAAACTATGATGTATAATTATTATGTAGAATCACAACAAAAATCTAACAAAACTATTGTAAAAATAAATAAATACATATATCTTTTAAATCACCCCAAAGATAGGAAAGATGTTAATTTTTTGAATTAAAAGAAACGCTCACTTTAAAATTCCAAATATATTTAAATAATTAGATGAATACTTATGAAATAGTTGAAGTATAAAATATTTACCAGCTTTCCGCTTTTCCTTAGTCTAGAATATGTTTTCCTTTATTGGGGTAGAGTTAAACCGTAGTCGATACACTCATCAAACAATATCAATTAGAAATCGCCTTAGAAACTGAAAATAAAAATTTAAATTTCGTAAATTAATTTAACGTTTAAAAAATACAATTTTTTCCGAGACAAATTTGATAAGCCTGAAAATCTATTTTATGTTACTATGTGTAAGAACTAGTCTATGTTATATGTGTGAAGAGAGAAATTTACCACTCTCCAATTTTCTCCCAGTGTGAATTTGATTGTCGCTTCTGCACTTCCGACCTGTGCCGGAAGTTTGCATGTTTCTGTATCATTGGCAAGAATCTAAAGCGCGCTAAAGCGAGAGCTTTGAAAAGGCAACCAAACCCAGAGCGAGTGCCACACATACAAAAGCTTGCGCATTATTGTTGTTTGTATATGATCTATTGTGCCGGATGGGGGAAGGGGGGAGCCTCATGATTATGCCACCTAATGATTGCCCCAACCAAGCAACCAGAGGCAACCAGGCCACTTTTGTGGCTCAAAGTCGATAACATGTCATTTGAGCGTCGCTAATGTCTTCATTTATTTTTAGTATTATGCTGCCGCGCCTCGTATCTCGTATCTGTGTATCAGTGTTTTGGCCCAGCCAGTGGGCCATGTACCGTAGTTGACCTAAATGACCTGCCTGACCATGCCTGCCTGCTGTGTTTGTTGCTCTGTTGGCGCTGACCATAATTGGACATGAGTTTGTGCGAGTTTGTTTACACCATGCATTTGATGGCCGCTTTTAACCCGTCACAAATTTGTGCGTTCTGGCCACATTCGATTTGAGGCTAATGTGCGGCTTGAACCTAGCCAAGTGGAAGCTGAACCTCAGCGACCCCCGCGACCCCCGCGACCCCCGCGACCCATAGATCGCTCGACACACTGGTTCATGCACAGCAGGAAAAAAATAATAATAATAATATGTTAAGTTCGTTGGACTTTAATTTACGTATTTGCAATTATGGCACATTTATTTTAGTTGAATATAATTAAAGACTAAAGAGTAGACAGATACTTTATAATATAATATACATAATATATATTAAAATACGTAATGGTGTCTAATGGTTACTAGGAATAGGTACAACATTTAATTCACGTGTGTTTTTTATTTTTTAATGTCAAATTCAAAACTGATATATCTTTGCCAACAATTATAATATTTCCTAATTATTTTCAAAATTATAATTGTATACATTCTTTGTCCTGCTGATGTAAGTAATTAATATACGTTTTTACGCCAATTTTGAGTTTGCTAATACTCGATACATTTTAAAATTCAAATCGAAACGAACTGAGGTTCCGGTTCCGGTTCCGGTTGCAGTTCTGGTATGTAAAGTTTAAAATATTGTACGGGTGTGGCTTTTCGGTTTTTCGATATGGCTCTGCTACTTAGGGGTTCAAGCTACAAGTTTGAAAAAACAAGGGAGACAAATTTTGATTTTTAATTGCAATTCCAGTTCCAGTTCTGATTTTCAATCGGTTGACTTTGGACAGCCTAACTAAAATCGTACTTTAAATAAGATAACAATTCTGCACTTAAGTATATTTAATCTAGGCATACTATCAACCGACTTGCCCTTTTTTCTCGCTGTGCACTTTTGGGCTTTACGATTCTATTCTAATATATTCTGTTATGTATCTGTGACTACGTTTTGCTTAACATTCGTGTCACGCACTTGCCGCATAAACTAAACGATCCAACTTCATCAATGTGCTGGCTAACCAACAATAAAAAAGAAAACTAAGGAAAAACAAAAATTCGAGAAGAATTTGTTAGTCAAAGCGTCGATTAAGCCTAAGCATAAATGCCTCAATGCACGTGAAGAGCGAAACCGAAATACCAAAATTATGAAGTGCACACAGCTCGCGCGCTAAGTTTGTGGCGAAAACTTTTGCCAAAAACTCGGTGTACGAACAATTGTCACGCACACACAAAAACACACACGCAGGCACGCGACACACACTTACACACACCCACAGTCTCAGAACAAGTTAGCAGCTGTTGTTGGCTTACAGCGGCTTGTTGTTTGTCCAGCCAACGAGCTGGCAATGCGCTTCAAATGAGCAAAAATGAACGCACACGCAATCTAAGCATTCACACACACACACACACTCTGACACACACACACACACACTCTGACACACACACACACACATTCATGCACAACAGGATTGGACAGCAAGCTGGCCATAATGAAGCTTTAGCCTTTGAGCGTTGTAATGCCATAAAAGTCCTGCGCCCCCAAACCGTTGCCCAAACTGCTGTCCTGCTAACTTGGCTAATTTCTCAATCAACAAAACGAGAAATGTTCGCTGCCACCAAAAACCTTCTAATTGCGCTTGTTTGGAGTGTGCGAGTGTGTTTGGTATAGAGATGATTAGCAATTCGCTAGACATCCGTTCGCTGAGCTAACAGATATCCACATCAAAGTTATGCAACTTGGCCCAAAGCCTCTACAGACGGTCGAGACAAACAAAAGTTCTAAGCAAACTTCCACTTCAATAAGTTGATCAAAACTTAAGCGATTTCCATGTGAATTGAATCTGAGCGCTTTGTTTTGCCTTCCTCTGAAACTGAATTATTGGCAACTTGAATTTATTCATTTGGAAAAGTCACTTTTTAAGTCTGTGTTATTTGTGTATTTTTAAAATTATTAGATATTAAGTTGAATGTTTTAAAATTTGTATAAAATGCTTCTGATTCCGGTCCAACAAGTTTTATCAAAACTTCTGCGAAATGAATCTTTGCAGTTTATTCTATGTTCAAGCTGCATTTGGCAAACTTGAAAGCTTCTAGATTTTTTAAATTGATATATAATAAGTTTTCAGTTTTAATATTTGTATAAAATGATTTTAATTCTACACCAATTAATTTATCGGAACGTCATGTTGCATTTTTGGCAAATTGAATTTAATCATTTGGAAAAGTTTTGAATTCTGCGATATTTTTAAGATTTACAAAAGGCAAACAATAAAATATAAGTTTTATGTTTAAGAATTTCTAAAGATCCAAATCAATAGTTGCAAATGCATTTGCCACATTCTAAATCAAATGGCAACCTTGCCCCATTGGCCATGCACACACAAAAACCACACACACAACCATATTGGAAGGGGGTGGGAGTGCAGAGGCATGTATAAAGTTTAACGGAGCTTCGTAAATGCCACAAAAGATGAGCTTTGCAGTTTGGATGTTGCAAGTGTTGGACACTTAACCGCGAAGCCAACAGTACCCATACCACAAGTTAACCCCAAAGCTCTGCCCCAAAAACATACACACACACACACACACAGACATGCTCATAAATATGTGTGGAGTAGTTTAAGTAAGCTGCAGAGCAACACACTACTAACAGTTCAAAAGGGCAACAAAGTACTAAAAATAGTGGAAATTACCGCAGGATATTCAAATTTCCACATAAAGAAGGTGCAGCGCTTACTGAGCAGGGAGACACGACTCCTGGTGTGGCATATGGCAAATGGGGTAGCAGAGCGATGAGAGGGACAGGGTAGGGGCGGTGCTCATGCACATGGCATGCAAGTGTGGAAAGTTGCGCCATAATAAACCTCAACTTAAATGCGAAATGCAGGAAAGGAATGCCAAAGAAAAAAAAAACAAACAAAAGAATGCTAACGAAAGAAAAGCGAAAAAATAGGAATAAAAACCATTTTGTATTGGCCATGGCTAGCAGCAGTTGGTAGTTATTTGGCCAAGGCAGTGACTCCAAGACCACAGCTGGCAGTTGGTAGTTAGATGTTGGCCTTTGGCATTGTGTGGGCGCTGAACGATGAGGGGTGAGGGGGAGCGATAAGAATCGAATCCTTTTTGCATTGCATGTTAACACATGCAAATTGAAATGTCTAAATCATGCACATACCAACACACACACTCACATGCACACATACATACACACACCCAACTGCATAACTCAAATGGCAATTTAATTGTTGCCTTGCAGGCTTTTAAACTATGCCGCAGCACTTGGAAATAGAAAAGTCGCACAAAAAAAGGTTTTGATTCTAATGTGCTTTGACTTAAAATGTACAATAGCAAAGTAAGTGAGACTGCCGCAACTCACACTACACACACACACACTCTACACACACACACCTTTTAACCGCACACAAAATCGTCGCTCAACCTAACATGAAAATCTTTGAGGCAACAGCTTGTGGCAGGTGCGGTCGCCGCTTTTGAGGTGCAGCAAGTCCTGTAAAATGCCGCGTAATTTAAATGAAATGCTTGCGGCATTAACTATTAACATACACGATTTCCAGCTGACCCCTCTGTGGCTACACTGCGCGAAAGAAGTGGGCTGAGCAAAGAAAGTTTGACTTTGCAAAAGAATAACTTAAGCCAACTGAGCTTTCAATTAATGCTTATAAAAGTTAATGTGTTGAGTTTGGATCAAGTAACATTTTGAAATTTATTTTGATTTATACATTTATCATTTAAGTATTTATTAATTTAATGTAGGCTAAAAACCGCACATGTTACAGTTTTAATTAAGAAGTAAGAAATAAAATAAAGAACATTTTAGGAATGTAAAAAGTTAGGAGGGTAGATGTATAGAGTGAGAGAGAAAATAAAAAGATCAGTAAACGATAGAGTATAGATAGACTTATTTTAATTTACTATTTAAACTTGACAAACTATGAAAATCGCATTTCAGCTCAAAGAAAAAGAATATGTTAGCTGAAATAATGCTGAAATGACTATTTGGCCAGAAATGCAAAAAATCAGTTAACCAACTTGAAACATACAATATTTTTTCGAATTGTGTACCATGCCCGCTCATCCCCAACAGCCACTGCTCCTTCACCTCGTTGCCAACATCACTTGGCATATAATTAATTATTGTCGCAACATCATTTATCAGGCTATGCAAGGGGGATACACACACTGTCACACACACACACACACACACACCGTAGCCAGTTTATATTTATCTGTCTCTTTCTTATAGGGGGTTTGTTGTAGTTTTTGTTATATTTGTTGTTGTTGTTAATACAGTAGAAAGTGTTGTTGTGCAACTGTCTGTGGCAGATTATAGTCACACTGAGCGCGAGTAAAGCTCGAGCAAACACTTAAGCGAGCAGCAGGAGTAGCAGGAGCAGGAGCAGCATCGAGTTAACCTACTGACTGATGACTGTCATGTGCGTGTCCTGGCAATGTCCTGGCACTTGCTTCCCGCTCTTCCCTCTTTATGTGTGAGTGTTTATGGCAATGAAAAATGATTTTTTTAATAAGCAACTCCAACTGTGCAACTTTCTCCGCATATGTGTGGCAGAGACTGTATGTGTGTGCGCGTGTGAGTGTGTGTGCTGTGCGTGCTACTCTGACAAACTTAGCAAAACTGTCAAATTGGGACTGGCACTTAGATCCAATTCATTTAATTTGAATTTAACCAGGTTGCCATGATAAATGCACAGATTCAAACGATTGTGACTCGAAGCGTATATGAAATTAATGATTTGGAAATGCTCAAAGCGGCTGATTTAACTTAGATTACAAACAGAATGTTTTGTTGGATAAGAACAAATTAATGGAAGACTAGTTATACCCCGCACTAATTGAAAATGGGTAAAAGGGAAATAGTGTAGAAAGGAAGCATCTGCAACCTCATAAAGTATCTATTTTCATCATCAGAGCTAGACACATCTAATTTTGAGCCAGATCAAGTGTATTTAATTTTTCAAGTATATCGATATACATCGATTTCCGATAGCAACTGTATACACAATTGTAAACATATAGCATTCTATATGCTATGATATGGTATATAATATACCCCCATATATTATAACAAATAAATAGCAATAATGTTATGTATTTAAAAGGTAGACATAGGGTATTTCAAAGTCGAGCTCTATCGACTATATCTGTCTTGTTTTATTATATTTCTCACTGAGTTCATTTGAGTCGACAGGCCATTTAATTTGATAAGTGCCTTAATATTGCCACCTTACTGAAGAGTATTCTAAAGCAGTCGAATAAAATTACTAACAGATTTAACCGATTTATTGTGTATAATTTAATACTGTAAATGTAAAAATCAAGAGAGACATTAAGCCGCTTATGTTTACAATGGATTTTTGTGATTTTTATATTTAATAGGAGTGATAACTACAAGTGAAGCGATTATTATCCTTAACATTTTGTGCAGAAAATGAACATTACGGAAATTAAAAAAAAACACGTAACAATATTATATGAAAATAAATTGTTATAATGCAGGCAAAGGCACTTTGGCAATTAATTTAAAGAACGCACAAAAACAACAAGATAAACCATATTAAAAATTAATAATAAATGAACACAAGTACTTTTATCTTTTGGGATGACTTTTAATGGAAGGAATTATGCCGTCAGCTCTGATGATGATAATAACAATAATGATAATAGTCCGCTGCTGCTGTTGTTGTTATTGAAGTGTTTAATTGCAGTGTTGCACATAAACATCACACACACATGCAACCAATTTGCAACAGTGCAGCAGCACAGACATTATGAAAATTTATCAGCAATTAATTAGCTTGAAATGATTGAAAAAATCTACAAGCGCAAAGAGGCGTTTATTTAATATGTAATGACATTTTTCAAGCTCATACATTATATATGCTGATGTCTCTCAACGGATAGGCACAGGTGGGCGTGCCCATGAGGGACAGTTGATGTGGTCATAACCTTAATTGCTTGGGCCAGTCAGCTATGAGCGTGGTATCGAGAGGGGCGGGGACGGGGCACAGTAACAATTGAGGCAGCGGCAAAAATCAATTTCACTATTGACCAAAGTACAGCATAAATATATATTTCACAAAAAATGAGGCAAAGTAAACAACTGACTGCACAGGGAGAAAGAGTCAAGGTGATAGTCCACCAAGATTACAGACATATATGTATATATATATATATATAGCTATATATATATACATAGCTATCAGTTGCGAACGCTCAAACCGAGAATTACTTACTTTTTAACAATTTATATTTGATTCTCGCATTAAGTGAAAAGGCGACTTGGATATACCCTAGCAACATGTGCCTTCTCATTCGATATGTCTATTAAGACTATATTTTTACAATTGTGTGGGTAGACATCGATCAAAATAAATCAATTTGATATGATTTGTCACTTGTCAATCTGACAGGCCTAAATTGATTCTACTTTTGATGCTGATCAAGAATATATATGTATACTTTATGGCATCGGAGTTGCTTTCTTCTATCTGTGACATACATTTGCACAATTTCATTACAACCCTTTTTTTTTGCCATTTTTAAGGTGTTCGGGGTATAAAAAGTTTAATTTAAATCAATCATTTATTTCCCACTGTGTGGGAAGAGAGAGAGAGAGAGAGAGAGAGCGATAGACAGACGGAACGAATGAAATACAAACAATGAGCTGGTAAAAGTCCTTGCCATGAGGATTTCCTTGCAGCAGCAGCAGAAGCAGCAGGACACAGTCAGAGCGGCAGGACAGCCACAGATGAAGAGAAGTGACAGGGACTGCTGCTGTCAAGTCTCGGTTTTCTCTGCATTTATTATTAAAAAAAAGACAAATAATAAAAAGTACAAAAAGAATGAATGGGGAAAAGGAGTGAGTGAGTGAGAGTGCTTGGACAAAGCAATTGAAAATCAGCGCAAAGTCAAACGAAATGAAAATCCATAAAATCAGATTTCAAAATCGACAAACAGATAACGCAGCAATGCAGTCACAGATAGAGGCAGAGTGCGAAAGCGAGAGGGGAGACTGTGAGACCGAGATGGCAGTAGACACTTGACGCTGCCAGGATAAATGTCTGTCAAGTGTATGCTGTTTCCCACCCCCTCCTCACCTCTCACCACAACTGCTCCTTGCTTCATTCTGCGTGTTTTTTCTCTCTCTTTTTCAAGTTGTTTATCGATAAAAACGAAAAGCAGAAAGAAGCCTTTGGGCAGCAAACGTAAATCATATTGAAAACGGCTCTGGCTCGATTTTCCATAAAGTCTACATTTTCTGGGTGTGCGAGTGTATGTGTCTGTGTTCTTGTGTGTGTGAGAACTCGAGGAAATTTTTGTATTGGTGGTCGTATATATGTAATAATAATAACAATAATAATGGCTTAATGATTGTGTTCGTCATAAGCCCAGTTGGCTATAATAACAACCACAACAGCAACATCAACCGGATTACATTTTTATGAAGTGCCGTTAGGGGTTAGACGGAAAGGCGTTTCCAAGGATTTGTCAACACTCCTCTCCAGCCGAGGGAATTAGACGAGTAGCACTGGATTTTATTTATATATATATATATATATATATATATATATATATATATATATATATATATATATATATATATATATTATATACCATTAATACACGCACAAATGTATATAAAGTAAAGTAAATTAATGTTCGCATGGATATGTGGATATTTATGAACACATTACAGCGATCCAATCTTGAATCAATTTTATATGATTAATACACTAAGTAGACGAAAGAAGGGCGAAAACAATGGCAATCATTTTTTGACGGCAAGCTTTAACTTTCAGTTAGCTTCTTTTTTCGTTTTTTTTTTTAGCTTTGCGTTTGAGAGTTTTATAGTAAAAGAATATATGTTATTGATCAACCTTAATAGCCGAGTCGATATAGGCTTGTCTTTAATCCTATATAATACAATATTCAAAGTTACAAATGCAATTCTGACTCGATTATCATATTAAAATGAGACCCTCAAATAGTGTAATCCTATTTTTAAAAAACAAGGGCTTTTAATCAAGATTTCACCTGAAAAAGTTACTATGCTCAAATGGCTACCATAGGTACAATCCATAAATAGGTTTTTGTATGCATAACTGTTTTGTTTAACAAATTATTCTTACCTAAATCAGTAGTTATAATTGTTATATTGTTATGTTATGTTATACTCCTACAATTTTGACAAACAATCATTAACATACAATTAATATATCAAATAGCTAAAATAGGAACAATCGATATAACTCTAGTCTGCAAGAGTATATAATTTTCGTTGTCCCTCAGACAGTTGTTCTTTTTTATTTTTATTTAATCATAATATTAAAAAAAGAATTTATAATAAGCTTCGTTAAGTATTTATTTAAAAATTATTTTCTTTTTTGTTTTGCTAACACCAGTTTCCTAGCATACATATTAAATATGGAATGGGGTCACCAAAAAAACAGTCCATGTAATTATTATATAATTTTTCTCTGTTTTTTTGTCGCATGCGAAACTTTTCACACTTATATTTGTGATTGAATGATTTATGCTGTGAGCATATATACATATACATATATATTAATATATATATATATATTAATATATATATATATTTATAAATATATATATATATATATATATATATATATATATATTATGATACTTTTGCTTGTTTTGACATTGTGAGTTTGCTTGACTGAATTTGTTTGTTTGGTTGGTTGGTTGCTTGTTGTTCAGTTGAGTTCAGTGTTTATTTGCGTGCGGAAATGGAACACATGAAAGCACACAAAATGCCGAGCATAAAAACACAATTACGCCCACTTCCACGTGATGGTTGGGGAAGGGCGGGGCTGGGCGACAGGACGACAGAGGCTGAAGGCCACATACACACACATGCGTAAATCTTCATATATAGAAGTTTGGCACATAACTTTGGTTTTTATAGTCGCACTGATTTCTATTTTAATACGAACGAGAAAAAATACACATAGCGCATTATGTGTGCAAGTGTGTGTGTATACTTATGTACTTGGAAAACGAAATGTCATAATATATGGCATAACTGATACATATATAATAAACCGCTTGAGGACACACAGCGCACAGCGGGAGCTGTTAACAATGCCATATCAACTGTTTGCTCAGCAGGAGCTTCAAGTGTGTTTGCCATCACAAGTTGCCCCTCATCGCTCTTCCTCTCTCTTAGACAGAGACAGCACAAGTGTTATAGAGAGAGAGAGAGAAAGTGCTAGTGCTGTATGGATGCTAAGAGTGGCGGTTTATGCTCCTGATGAGCTGCTCAATGACACGTGCAGCCTACGTCGCGTATGTGTGATATAATTTGTTATCGCCTCTGCTGATGACGTTTCTCCCACCAACTCTCTCTCTCTCTCTCTCTGTATCCACTCTCTCTTTCTCTCACACTGCTACTGGGCGACTCAACCAATGTAATAATTTCAGTCTGTCGTCTGTTTAATATTTTCGCGCCTAATGAAAAGTAGATCCCCAAGCTGTGGCAAGCCTCTTTGAGTGCGGCATTTACATCATTTGTCTCGACACAGTGTGTACACTGAGCGAAAAAACAATGTTCGCATATCATTTCTTCAGCAGGTTGTTGCTGTATATTTTCTTTTAATAACTTAGTTTTTTTGGTTCAGTTCGATTGCGTTAGTCAAATATGAAATATATATGTTAATGGTATCAATTTAAGTAGTTAAACTCTTAAATGAAGTATAAAATATTTATTTCAATGTCATGCCTAACTAATGAACTTGGCTTCTTTATGCAAGGCAACTGTGGTTTGCAAATACGAATATAATATCTTAAATACATTACTTTAAGCATCAAATTTGTTAATAAAGTAAACATATTTAATTCAAGTTTTAGAAGGTCTTTCAAGAGCTTAAGAATCTGAGTTCTTCAAATAACAAGTCATATTATTACTTATTCTAAGAAAACATTTTAGTCCTAACAATCCAACTTAGCTTACCGTTAAACCGAACTTTGGCACAAATACGTATCTTTTTCGCTGACTGCACATGCCACGCATATACACATACACGCACATGTGGGATTATCTTTATCTTAGTGTACGTATACATATATATATATATATATATATATATATATTTACTTTTTTTTTGCTCTTTGCAATTTTTTATGTTTGGGCCTGTTTTGTGCTGCTGGCAATTTGTTGTGCGCTGATAGCAGATAAGCATTTGATGAGGTTTATTATTAAATTAGAGATTGCTCTTGAAGCGCCTGGCAACAAGGCCCAAAAGACTGAGCTTTAAGCTGCTTACGCTACCCAATTCCCTCTGCCCAACCCACTTCACCGCCCCACTGTCTCCTGCCTTTTGTCAAGGCGCATTTGGCAATCAGTGCAGAAAGCGGCTTATATGAATTACTGCTCCGCAAAATTCAACTTTGCAAATAAAAGAAACTTTTGTGAAGCGTATTTCTAATGCAAATGCATTCACTCAAACACGCAGACATACACACACACACACACGCACACACGCACACACCTATATACCAACACACACACACACACATTTCAATTATTCGCACACAAAGTTTCAACAAAAATTATGCTCCCAATATAATGGGTTTTCCTATTTTTTTATTTTTTGTATATTTTCTTTGTTAAGTAAATCATCAAATGTTGACATTCGTGACAAATGTTGACACAAAGTTGATGAAATACTGTGAATTAAGAGTTTCGTTGTCAAAGCATTTTATTACTTTGTATAAGCTGTATATTCACATTTAAATAATATAAAACTCAATATCATGTTGTTGAATGCTGAACTCAATCCTCGCTGGAATTCGTGCAACTTTTTCAGCAATTAACAAACTTCAAAGGTCCAAAAATTCAGTGTAAAATAAAATATACATAAAATAAAAAATAAAATAGAAACATTTTGCATATATAAGTTGAAATTTTGTTGCTGGAATACCCCCAAATACGCAATGTTATATTCAAGAGGTTTGCAACATAAGACTCGCAAAGTTTTGAGACTGCAAATAAGAAAAAAATATCAGTTTTATTTTTCTATTTTTCTATTGTATGAAAATTAATTTAAAATTTGTGGAGGATAGTCTTTAAAATTATGCAATGGAAGTGTTTTATTTATGAAAAAATGAGACTAATTAAACATATAATCAAAAGTAAAAAAAAAAAAACACATACAAACTTTATCTTATAAAAAATAAATTCTCTAGAAATAAAAAAGTATTGGAATGATTCTCAACAGTATACTCGTATCATGAAATAAATATATTGAATTATAAATAACATACATTTACTAACAACGTTTCCAGCCTGCAGCATATGTAATTGACACTTTGTTTGAAGCCACGCTTGTATTTGTAAGCATTAAAGTCAATAAGCGAATTTTATTCATTTTTTGGCAACACGACAGAACAAACAATGTGTTATGCAAGTTTAGCTGCTTTCATCTGTTTAGACTAGCTGCAAAATTGTATTGTTTTGATTGGGATTATAATCTCAATATAAACAACAAATAAAGGAGTTTTCAACTTGCAACAAAAAACGACACATTTAAGATCGACTTAGGCCTACATGAGTGCATGTAACAAAATACGTATATATATATTTTAATCTGAAGGCTGAAACTCAGGAGTTAATGCCGACTTATTGTGACATCTGTCTTGATAACATTCTGTTTGATATGCCTAAAATAGGAAATGTGAAATTCAATTAGAGGATGAAATAAATCCACAGAATATTTTGTGTTGTGTGAAGTCAAGTTTGAAATGGCACAAGGAACTGTTTCAAATAGCATGTGTGTGTGTGTGGTATGTGTGTGTATGTGTGTGTGTGTATGTTCTGCAATATGTCTGTTTTAATAATTTAAAATATAAATTGCCATAAGCATACATACATGAGTTATATATTTTAACCACAAGCAATTTAAATATTAAATGACGATGAGCAGGCCAAAAAAGAGAAACGAAACACAAACAGACAGCTGCATATACATTTTGTGTCTGAGTGTGTATGTTTGTGTGAGTGTTTGTGTGTGTGTGTGAGAGAGTGTGTGTTGAGTAACTCATGCCAAAATCCATGGCGGCCTGCTGTAAAATCCCAACTCGCAATCTCATCCAATCTTTCAACCCTCAAACTCCCCCCATAAGGACACCTTCCTTGTTATTCTGCTGTTTCTCCAGCAACCACAACAGTTCCTTTATTTCTCTCTCTCTCTCCCTCTCCGTCTCTCTCTCTCTCTCTCACTCTTCTTCGTCTTTCTCCCATGCTCTGCATTGGCTTCTGTGTGTGCGCACGTCAAGTCGAATAAATTTAATAACGCATACACACGCACACACACGTATATGTATACGGGAAGTTACGCATACGCCAAGTGGGACCAAAACAGTTGCCAACTCAAGCGCTGCTGTTTGCCTCGCTGCTTGCCCCATTGTTTGAGCCGGGGGCATGCCCCAAGACGCGTCAGCGACCGCAGCATTGCGAACCCGGGCCTCTCTCTCCGTCTCTCTCTCTCTCTCTCTCTCTCTGATAACAATGCAAATTTGCGCAATATTTGTGCGTGCACTCAGAAAAAAAACCCATCTACTCAACTGCAAGTGCAAAGCGGCATCATTTTCTTGCTTTAAACATCGGGAATCAAATTCCCGGAATTAGATTTGGAATTAGAATTGGAATACCCTGCAATCGACTCTTTTGTTGATTTTGGTCAAGAATATATATAATTTAAATAGTCGAGGATGCCTCCTTTTGCCTCTTGGCAACTTCTTCCTATTTTTAATGGACTCAAGCTGTAAGTAATTATTACAACAATTTATTTTTGTACTATATACGAAGAATTTAGAGCTTGCCAGCCTCTAAGTTTAATTAGAGAACAAGTTGCTATGTTAATTTGAAGAGTGTATTTGCATTTGTGTATTTGTTGAGGAGTTCCTTTTCTTTTGGCATTTGCATTTGCATTCGCTTTAACTTTGCATACTTTTGTGCGTCGTTCGACGCTGTTTACAGTTTTAAGCACTTTGCCAAATTGGTCATAAATATATGTATATACACACACATACAATACCCATTCACACACACACATACATGCACACATACTGATTACCTTTTGTATGCTTGCCCCTGCATCGATTTTATAGTCGGCCTTTTGCCAATTTTACGTTTACCGTTTTAACGAGCCGTTCACATGTTGCGGCCATAAAATGCGTCACTGATAGCCGCACAGTCATAAACTTAACGCACACACTCGCACACACACAGACAGCTATACACACATACCCATTTTCACATCATTTGACTTGCGAGCAGTTTCAAGATTATCAATTGCACCATTAAACTTTGATAAGAGTGCAGGGCTCCCCCAATAATAATCTGGCAACCTTTGCCTTGAATTTTCAGATACCTTAACGCAGTAAAATATATATATAAAATATATATAAAATACACATTTACATTGACTTCAGAGATTCAGTGAACTTTGGGCTTTAAGTCAACGAACTGAGAGATGTTCTGAAATATGTCATCTATCAACATTTGTGTTTTCTGTATCGAGCCAAGAAAATCAATTAAAAGTGTCAGTCAAGAAAATAATGTTACTGCTATAATGTGGGTATTTTATATACTGATGACATTGAATGAAATAAAATTAAGCCAAGTAATGTCAATCGATAAGTTTTTGTTGGCTTACTTAAAAGCTTATTCAATTAATCCGTAAAAATGTGATAATTACCTTAAGTCTGAAAGCGCATGGATTTTGTATCCGTAGCTAGACATTCGATACAAATATAAGCTGAAAATAACAAATGAAGAAATAACAATTAGATAGCATTCATTATAAAATTAATAACTAATAATAGTTAAGCTCATTTGTAGATAAAAAAGTGTTTTTTTTTTAATTAAAATTAAAAATTGATTTTATGACTGCGTTTTCGAGAAATCTTGCAAACTATTTTATAGCACATTTAAGCTGTGTCTATAACATATTATATAAATATTATTATATTATATTAGAAAGCTCATGAAGCTTTGGCTAGATCTTTAATATTTGCTTAATGTCAACCAACCAATCTACACTAACCAATCAGCCAATGTTATAGCGCCTTTGAAGTTTCAAACACAAGCTCAAGCCACAAAAAGAAAAATATAACACCAGACAAACCAAAATTTATATAGCCCAGACACACATTGTGTCAGAGAGGGAGGAGGGGAGGGGGGTCAACTGTGGTGTGTATCATTAATATTAGTCAAGTTTCAAAAGACAGAGGCGCATTGTGTTACAAGCACACACATACACACACACCGAAGCACACACAGACACACACACAGGCAGACAGAGACTTTTGGGGATTTACGGGATCTCAGTTGCAAGTATCATGCCGCCCACTATCAACGCAGAGATGGGCGTGGTTGTCAATCCATCAAAGCCATCAATTTCTCGCACACATACACACACACATGCATAGATACCAAAAAGTCAGAGTCGATTTCATGTAATCAGCGCCACTGCATTTGACAACAACAACAATAACTACATCTTGCATCTTAATCATCGCAACTGTCTGCCACATGTTGTAGCAAGCTGGCAAGTGGATGAGCCAGGTAGCGAGGAGACTACTAATTTATGCATGCGCATATACATACAAGCATTCATATATCGTAATCATGAATATGCGAATACATTCGCGAGCAGAGCCAATCGCAATTGTGGGGCAACATTGAAAGACGCAGTCGCTTTTAAACTCTGGCTGCAACGTTTGTTGTTTGTTTGGCCAATTTGGTGCAATAGCCACAACAACAACAACAACAATTGTGGGAAAGGTTACCGCAAGAGTCATGGGAAATTTTTACAAAGTGTAGCAACAAAAAAAAAATCAAAACCACTAAATAAAGAAGATGCTGTCACGCTTTCATTATTAGGCAGTACACTGACAGAAAATTCAAGCACGACATTGTGCTTCATAGTCTAGATTGAAAAGAGTGAAATCTGATCTTTTTTCAAGTATGATTTTGGTAATGAAATTTTACGTATTTTGATTGAAGTATTTATCCTTTAGTGAGACTTAGGCGAACTTTAGACAAGCCAATGACTTCTTAATTCAAGTTAATTTGAGCAGTGTTGAATATGGTTTTGATTTCTTATTTTCAAAGCACTCAAATTGAATGATTCACACTTATTATAGTAATTGGAGACTTTTATTAGTTTATAAAGCTCTCACAGCTTACGTTGAAGGTTTTTGCGTTGTCATATTGGCTAAATCGTTATAGAATAAAGAAAATATAATATTGAAGTGAAACCATTATCAAAATGTATGCGTAAGTTATGAATGTAAAAATTTAGGAAATTTGAGTTCTCAGATGAATTCAAATTTAGTACTATGTACTTCGAGCTCAGTTGAGCCAATTTACATCCTGGATATAAAGAGTTTTGCGCCAATATATGTAACAAACAGAAGGAATCATCTTCTAACCAATAAAGTGATATAGATTCTTGATCAAGATCAAAAGCTGAGACGATTTAGGCATGTAAGTCTGGAAGAAAATGCCCATCTCAGAAACTAGGAAAATTAGAAACTTAAGATTTGGAATATTGCGGAATAGAACCAGTTCAATTCAATTATCACAAATCGATTTCCGATAATACTAAGAGTAACATTTTTACCGATTTTTGAATAGGATATATTCTCAATCATATCAATGAATTTAACAGTTTAGTACAGGATATTCTCTGGTCGAGTTAACTCAACTAAAGCGTTCTTACTTGTCTTAGCATATTTTTTTTTTTTTTTTGTTATCTGTGTATATTGTGGGTTCAAATCTAAATGAGTTCAGCTCATTTCAATTCGTCCATTTACTTTATGCCTGGTGGCTTATCGCCTGTTTGCCATCGCCTCCACACACACGTACACATACACACACGTCATATTTAGAAGAGTCGCGGTGCCATAATCAATAATTAAAGCTCACCTGGCTGCATCAAGATAGGAGCAGGTAAAATTTTCTATTAGCCATGCTCGAAAAGTGCCATAAATATCATGTCAAATGGGTTTTTATGCGCGCAGCAAGCAAACAGAGGCTAGCAGGCAGGTAGGGCAAACGATAGGACAAGGACTCATGTGGCAGACACACGTTGCAAAACTGTTGCCTTGTCTGCCAGTTTCTGTTTCTCTATTTCTGTGTCTGTTCCTGGTCCCTCAGTGTGCAGCATATGATGCAAATATTTCATTCATGACGCTTGTAAATCTTCTTTTGATTGCACTTAATACTTGTCACAGCAGCAAAAAAGAAAAAAAAAAACAAAAAATTGCAGCACACACACCACACACACATACACCCCATAGAGAACCACATGACGGTCTACAAACTACTAAAAAAATAAGGCAAGAGATAAAAAAAATGCCAACGGTAGAAGGAAATCATAATAATCCAACATGTTTGCATTCAAATTGAGAATATCTACCTTGTGTGTGTGTGGCTCACCAGAATGCGAGTGTGTATATATACATATATATGTGTGTGTGTGTGCGTGTGAGTTTATGTGTGTGTGGGTCATGAGGCACCGTAGTTGATGGGAAATTATGACTTTCATCAATTAGAATTATACAGCAATTTTAAATCAACAGTTTCGCAAGTCATTTTTGAAAATGAAAATAATCAATAAATTTTGCCGACTAAATAAATAAAAATAAATAATTTATGTTACCAGTTTGTTTTTCTTTTTTATTATAATTAAATTCTACCACATTTTTCCGGTTAATAAATTATTTGCTCAAATTCTATAAATTATAAATAAAAATTTGATTCTTGAATTTTTTACTGCATTTTTTTTTTCATAAAATAAATGATTTATAATTATTTTTCTTTAATTAATAGCCAATTTTATAAATTCCAAAGCATGAAAAGCTAAATAAAAAATTAAATGTTTTTGCTAAAGTTCGTTTTTTTTCTCCAATAATTAATGCAAATTTTATAATTGAAGACTGAATTATTGTAAATAAAATTAGAATAGAAGCTAAAATGCTTATTTTCATTAACAAATTGTATTTGTTCCTTTTTTAATAACGGAATACTTATGTTTGTTAGACATTTTTGTGTTATTTGAAAAGCTGGATTTATTCACGAATTCTTTTACCGAAACGATTTCATATTCGAGAAACCACAGTGCATAAGTTTGTTTGTTCGTGTGTGTGTGTGTGTGTGTGTGATTGTGTGCGTATGTTATCTGTAGGGAAATCTCATTTCATTTCCAGCACACATACGTGTATGCAAGCAGCTATACATGCCGAGCCTTTTGTAGTCATGTCTGCGCCATTCAGTTTTGCCAGTTAAAAATCAGGTTTCACAGCGAGTTTTAGGTTATCAGACAAACAAATCCACACCATACAAACACACACACACACACATTGCACACACACATATGCGCACACATCCCATAGGTAAATATCTGAACGAATGA
This sequence comes from Drosophila grimshawi, assembly GCF_018153295.1. Lineage (NCBI taxonomy): Eukaryota > Metazoa > Arthropoda > Insecta > Diptera > Drosophilidae > Drosophila > Drosophila grimshawi. The sequence goes on from NW_025063098.1 coordinate 28,896,093, forward strand.
GAGACACCTTTTAGCACGATTTATCGTTCTGGTGAGATCTTAAATCTTTCCATTCAAGGACTTTGCTTCTGTTTGAGTCTTTTATGTGTGTGTGTGTGTGTGTGTGACTGTGTGTGTTGCCTTGGCAATTCAATTCAATGAATTGCCGTTGCACGTTGGCATTTGCATCCTTGTTTTGTGTGGAATTATGAGATATTTATTGAAAGCGAAAATGCCACCAACTGAGCACAATATTTGCGGTAGCCGATTCATATCTAGGATTTCATTTCTTTGAGGTGAAAAGGATATGCTCGAAAGGATATTTGGGGGCACATCGCATTTAGCCAATTGTCAACAGGTTTTCTCTCTCTCTTTCTGTCTCTCTTCCCGCTTATTATCACCTACTTCTCAGCAAGTAAGTCTTATAAATCACAACAATTCGCAAGCCTTTTTTTTCATTTTCGTCGCAAATACCGCGAAAAATTCAAAGCGTCTGCTTGTTAACAGTTAGTTTGTGAGGGAAAAACGGGGCGGGGGGAGTGTAAGGTTGGTTTTTGGTTGGTGGTTTTGGGGAACAAGATGGCTCTGCTCAAAACTTTTCACATCTACAAATTGGTCTCGCCTCTAACCGCAAAAGTGCAGAGAGCCTTTTGACTTGTACTTCTACATTCCTTACTCCGATACCCTACCGAAGGGATTGCACTTTTCTCTTCAAGTGTGTAACGCATGTAGAAATTATATATATATTTATAAATTTATATAGAGTCGATTTGATACAGTTGTTTATTCATATCTTAAAGCTGATTTGATGGAACTTGTGTTGAATCCAACATTCTGAACAATACAACGAGAATATCTGAGAAGTGTTCTTCAGTCCTTAAGGGCATTTCAGCTTCGCTGTGTCTTAGACAATTGGTTTTTTCTCGTTTGTTTTTCGTTTCCGCTCTGACAAATTTCTCGTTCTCTTTTGCACGCACTTCTGGCTTCGGCAAAATGAAGCATAACAGAGCAAAAAAAAAAAGAGAAAATAAAAAAAATGTTAAAGAAAATGTGGCAAACAACACTAATACTAATACCCCCAAGAAAATGCCAGCAAACAAAGAGAAAAGCAACTTTCACAGTCAGTTTCTGCAAAACTTTGGCGACCTGGCCTTCAGCACTTGCTTCTTACATATAAGTATATATATATATATATACAAACATATAGATATACACATACATGCACAACTACAGCCCTTTTCACCCCCTTGCCCACTGCTGAAATGTTCGCGACCCTTTTTGCGACAAACAAATCCAACAAGCAACTTTTGTGTAAAACTTTATGCATTTCACTGCCGATGAAAACGCAAAAAGCGAACGAAAAAAATAAAAGTAGCGGCAACTTTAGCTTGATTTTAAATTTCTCAAAAAAAAAAGAAGAGAATCTCTTGTCAGCCGGTGTTGCAGAACATGTGTCCTGCCTCGGTGCCTCCCCTCCGCCTGCTCTTATTTCCTTTCTCTTTCCCCATTTTTTTTGTTTTTTTTTTATTGTTCGCGCTTTTGTTTTTTTTGCAGTGCCTTTGGCAAAAGGATACGCAGCGTGGTACAAACGCCCCGTTTGTGATAACTTTTTGATGTTTCACTGTTTACGGCTGTCAAGCTGTCCGCCATGTCAATATTATATTATGAATTTTTATCCCTCTCTCTCTCTCTTTCCAATACTCTTTTATCTTTGTGTCTTTGTGGCGACTTTTGGTTGACGTTTTTCGTCGCTTTCGCCTCCACTGATTTGCATCAAAATGTTCACAAATATTTTTTATTTTTATTATAACAAAAAATAAATAGAAATAAATAATAATAAATAAATAAAAATGGAAAATAATAAATAATAATAGCAGCGCAGCAGCTGCAAACAAAAGCCGACAAGTGACAAGCGAAATTAAATGTGTTTTTGTTTTTCAGCTTGACTTACAAAGGTTATGTGGCAGAAAACAGATATGCACAGTATGTCAAGAAAGTGTTTTGACAAGGGAAAATAAATCATGTCTTCCTATTGCCTTCCATTTCAAAAAATGTGCTTAAAATATACAGTATGTCAAGGAAGTATTTCTACAAAGGCAAAAAATTATGTTTTCCTATTTACTTAGCAAAGAAAAGAAATTTATTAGTGCTTTAGAAGAAAATGTTTTGACAAGCTAAATAAATCATATTTTTCTATGTCTTTTGCAAAAAGAAGTATATTTTTAAGGTTTTATTTATCTCTTTTTTTTGTATGTCGTCTGAATCAAATTTATAAGTGTTTTTGTAACATTTATAATTGTTGTTCATCTTTTTGTGCTATTGAGAACATTCTTTTGGATGACTTTGCTTCCAAAATATTATATATTGTCAGGAAGTGGCTACTCTGTACTTGTGGAAAGGTAAACGATTCTATTAATTTGACGAAATAAATTTAAACATGATATGTGAGATTTTATAAAAATTGTGAAAATTGTAATTACGTGATTTGTGAATAATAAAAAGTAACTTTTCTTTTCCCCTTCGGATTTCACATAAAAACCAAGGTTAAGAAAGATTTAAGCAAACTGCCTTCAAGTGAAAAAGCATAAATGTTTTTTAAATTATTAATTTTTTTCGTGCCAAGAGAGTTTTAACAATAATCTTTTATGTAGAAGAGCGTCAAAACGAGACTAATGTAAATAAAATAAGAATAAATAATAAAATAAATATTATTTATATTATTAGTTAAGAATTGTATTCTTTTATGTGAAAGATCATAGAAAGAAAACTAATATAAATTGAATAGGAAGAGATACAATTTTTGTTGTTATTTTTTCATTTTTTACAGTCATAGACATATGCAAAAATGCAAACATTAAAGCAGAGTCATAAAGAATTCCGAACCCTTGCTTGCTTAAAAATAAGAAAAAAAATTTAAAAAAAAAAAACTGTAGCAGCATTTTTTAGGACGTAAGGCAAACAAGAAGTCCCTTTATGTTTTGTGTGTGTGGGGTATGTATATAAAAAATGTATACAAAATTCAATTTGTTTGTGTGAATTTCTTGACTCGCGACTGCTGCAAATAAAATCTACATAAAAATGCCCCCTAACAACATAAGACCTCTCCCCCCATCGCACCCCCTTCCCATCCCTTCCCTTTCCATCAGACTGTTTCCACAAAACGTTGTCGCTTGATTTGTTTGCACTTGATGGTGGGAAAAAGTGCGTCTACTTCCCCCCATCACTAACTTATTTTTCCCGCCCAACTGTTTTGGGGACGCTTTTGACACTTTGACTCTTGCAGCAGAAGCAGCAGCAACAGCAGGCGCAATATAAATAAATAAAATTCTTTGCGGCTGCTTTTGCGGTTGCCAAATTAATTGAAAATGTGCTGCCTTCTATTTTATTTTTCTAAACGCAAAGCAATTTCAATTATAAGCAGAAGACAAGGACGACAAAAAGAAAAAAGCAACAAATATAAAAGAAAATCAATGGATCTGCGTTTGATTGAATCAAATGTGGAGCAGCATTTTGTGTGCTGCAATTAAAGCGATCCATGGCTAAATAGAATAAGGAAAAAGGCTGCCGAACAATTTCGGCAACTGAGCCCATTGAGCACTCGACGAAAATATGGAGTACTTGGCACTTTCAATTCCCCAAAAACTCAACTCTAAACCTTACTTTTAATATTGCATTAAGTGTAAAATTCGAATGAAAAGTGTACGTTAAATGGAACGAAATTGTTTGCTAAATAAAATGAAAAATATAAAAGTAAGTAATTTAAAAATTAATATATTTTGCCAAAATTTAAATTAATTCGGGTGAAAAAATAAGGTTTTTCGGCTTCGTTTGCAATTTTTCCAATTGGTTTTTTCGAGTGTGGCAATTTTCTTAGGCATTCCTGTCACGATTTTCGATTTGCTTTGCTTTTAAGATGTTGTCTTCATGAGCATGTGTGTGTGTATGTGTCTGTGTGTGTATGTGGATGCTTATTTACAATCAATTGTGCCCTCGATGTATTGGTCTAAAAACTTTTTAAAATGCCCGCCGTACATCTTCGTCGTCTTCTTCTTCGTCGTCGTCTGCACGGACCAAAAATCTTGAGAAACAACGCTTAATTTAATTTATTTTTATCTCTATTCTGGTCAATGTATTTTTTCGTTGTTGTTGTTGCCTGCGCACCAATTGTAGCTCATTAATTTTGTTTTATTTCATTTTGGGAGCCGCTTCAATTGGCATTAAATGTTTCCGAGGATTTCTAATGAGGCCAATCCCAATCCCAATCCACCAAATCCCCATTCCAAGCCCAAGAAAACCCAAAGCCTCAACACACAAAAAAGAAAAGTCAGCAAAATTTTCGATGCTATTTAGCTTTGGCTTTTATGCAATTCACGTTTCCTCCCCCTACCGCCACCAATTTTCTTTTCAACTGTCATCAATTGTTGGGAAAATGTGAGTTTCAAGTTTTTCTTATTGCCAGCAACTAATGATAATTGATATAATTTTCACAGAATCAATATATATAGGTATATTTAGTGACGTGCTCAATTTGTAGCCAGAAAATTGTTATTGGGCTCAGCTGGCTGATTATTTTAAAGTTGTTTTGTGCTAGTTTTTTTTTAAAGTTCTCCAGCTTCTGAAATAAGTTCATATTTCCTTGCTATTGTTTTGTGTGGGAAAATATTTATTTTTTAAATTTGAAGCGAATTTAATTCCCATAAATGGAACAAAAGGAACCCAAACAAAAAGAAAGAAATGACTTGGATAATGGGCATCAAATTACAAGCGGGAAGCTCTCCTTTTGAAGTGGATCACAAAAGCTCCCTCAAAAATACTCACTCAATTGCTGTTGTTGTTGTTGTTTCAGGTATCTCATCAAAAAGCTTACCTGCAAATAGAAAGAAGTAGAAGAGTGGCTTAGCAAACAGACTGATTGATATGAATGTACAAAACTATATGGGTGTATTGTGTGCCGATGATGATGATGATAATGGGTCAAACGCTAATTGCTCCTGTGCAGCACAAACAAAGCGGAAGGTGGAGAGAGGGGAGTGGCGATAGAGGATAGTGAACGAAGGTCCTTTTTGCTACGGGCCATAATTGATCAATATTCAGGTTGAGTGGCGACAGCTTGAATGCCAGGACATGCAAACAAGTCATCAACGGTGTGCAAAAGGTGTGATGTGCAAAGCTTTTCGAATATTATTCTGCTTGTGTTTTAGCTATATTTTTTATTCTTTACATAACGCAATATTAATGTTAAATAATACATTTAAAAGATTAATATCTATATGCAGACACTGACATACATATACACGCTAAAAATTCTAGCTTTGTTTCACCTTTAATTAGGTATAATCCGCAATTCGAATTACATGGCTCGTGAATATATTTAAGCTTAAAGAATCCAGCCTACTATCTTCAAGATAATGCAAGAGAAAAAACCACTGTGACCGAAGTCGAGAAGTGCGACGATTTATTTTTTTTTTAGGACTGTTCAACAACACAACACAAAACGCTTCCCTATATATCAATAATCATTTCTGTCTGGCAAGTGGATTGTCTTAAGAATCAAATTTCAACGAGTGCTTGGCCAATCCATTAAAGACCCGAATCATGGTGTGTCTATCTAGCTGATGACATGAGCTGTTTCCAGGTACCTGCATTAAGAACAACATGCGATTGCAAAGACAATTGAGTAGGGATGATTTGCTAAGTGCAAAAAGAATGGCAAATGATTTGCTTTGATTTGCTGTCTGACAAATCATTGATGCAATTAACCGTATCTCTATTAAGAATATAATAATGAAACACATTCCACAATCTTTAATCTATTTTGCAAACTAAGCACATAAAAGAAACAAACCCCAGCAACTGTGAAGCCTACACCATAACCTGAACAATCTAAGATATGTTAAGTTTCTATTGGCCCATGGTGAATTTATAATAATTTTTATTTATATAGATCACTAAGTATTCTATTATCCATTCTAAAAGGCAGAAGATTCAAGCTTAAGTTTAGATTTGCTATGCTCATTTGAAAAGTTAATACTACTTTTTCATTCCAGCTGAAGCCAACGCAATTTAAATAGGAGAATTGTATGAAAAATAAAAAAAGGAACTAAAAATCTATCATTAAGAATAATTAAAACCGAAACCCTTTAAAATAAAAAACAAATTTTTATTAATATCTCCCAAAAAATAATTGATCTCCCTGTAAATGAACACTGTAATATTTGATATACTTTATGTAAAATTATCCCGTTCTTCAACAGAAAACGGATTAATAAGAATTAAAACCGGTTCAGGTGTGCATTTCGAAGTAAATAAGTGGCTTAATCATAAGATGAGCTTATCTCTCATGATTAAATTTAATAGCTGACTGTATAACTGGAAACAATTATTGTAATTTTATAAGCTGTTGTTCAGTGCAATCTGAACGCTGAGTTGGATGTGAAGTAAATGCGAGTTAGCAAATCGAGCCTAGTTAAATCAGATATAAGATATTAATTGTATTAAAATAATAGCCATACAGTTGTATATCTAATTGAATGCTTGGGGCCTGAATACATTTTTCGCATGAGAAACGAGTTTTATTTGCTGCTTTTCTAATCGTAATCAAATTCATAAGTGTTAGTTAGAAGTGATAAATTCAATGAAAGAATGGGTTATTTTAATTAGCAATGCAAATGATTTGATGCAAAGTTGTTTATTCTTGAATTAGCGGACTCCTGCTAAGAATATATCTAAAAGTCCCACTTTTGATGTTCTGCTCACATTTTATATGTTTTAGTAGTTGAATCAAGAACAAATTATGCATTAAGTTTGCTTGCTTTTCTTTGACCCTGAACCCATTCAAAATGTGTAAATGAACTAAACGATCTCAGGGACTGACCCTCCAGAGCTAGAGGCTTCAAATTTTCCATTTAAGTTCTACTTTCTAATAGAAACTTAATATTTAATTTCAAACAAACGTTTTCTGGACTTTACAAACATTTTAACAATATGAGAACAATTTTTATGATGTATTCTATTATTTTTTAGAGTGTACCAATGTCATAAGCGAACAATGGGTTATTGTATTAAATTACTTCAGATACTTCAGCTCATATGTGCATTATATATTAGAGCTGTTGATACTGACTGAATAATCAATTGGTGAAACTAGTTGAAATTGTATGGCAATCAGTTTTGTCCACCAACAATTTGAATTGTCGGCAATTTGAATGCCGTGTGTGTGATTCATGGGCATTAACACACACTCGCGCACACATGCACACACCCACACACACTTGCATATGTAAATAGAGCCATAGCTGCGTTTTGTTTATGACCCATGACCCTGTTAAAAAAGAGAAGGAACACCCACCAACCAAATCGACTGCGATAACCGAATTCGAACACAAAAACCTTCTCCTACTCCTCTTACTCATCTACCTCCTCACCTTCTTCCTTCAGCTATCTCTCTAGAGATTGGGGTGTTTAAAATGTTGACCCGCTGTGCGACTCCACAAGCAGCAGCAAAATAAGACACCAATGACACAAAAACAAAATATAAAAATAAATTTGTCATATACATAAAATTAATTTTCATTTTGTTATTCTTTTTTTTCATGTTCTTAAAGCTTTGCTTTGTATGCGGGTTTTACCCCATACTTCTTATACTCTGTCGTATACCTATTTTAATGACGGTTTTTTTTCTCTCATTATTGATTTAGACTTGTACTAGAGGGATATTTTAACTTTGTCACGAATCTGGTGACACATCTGTCATCTGTCATAACTAGTGTTTATTTAATAAATGTCTATTAAAAATCTATATATATCTGTATCTATATCTACATTAATTTTTATCTCTATCTCCATTTATATTTCTTTACTTATATTAACATCTATTTATCATTCATCTGCAAGAGTATTCAATCTTCGTCGACTTCTTGCTGGATTTCATTTCGCCGTTTAATTTTTGAACATGAAATGCGTGGGCCGAATATGGCGACAGGTTTTGTGTGTTGATTTTGACTGTGGTTGATATTCAATGTTCTTATCGCATTAATTACTGTTATTATTATTGGTACGATGCGCATAAATTATTCAACAAACAAACCGAAAGCTGAAATTACCAACACACACACAATCACACACACATACACACACACAAAAGCGACTTTCATGTTTTTTAATGACCAGCTTAGAACTTGAAAAGTTATCGAACCACTGTCAACATATATAGCGCATAGCAGAAGTCAAGTTGAATGAACCAGCACAGCTTAAAAAAAAACTCTGACTGACAAATTTAATGCTGAGCCAGCTCAGCTCGGCTAGCTGCCTACTCATAGGAGTCCCAAATTGTTGCCACACGATGGATGCACTCGGAAATAACTTTGCGGCTTACTCGCACATTATGATGGGGCCCAATGGGGTCACATGTTGTCAGAAGCTGCACAGCGAGAAAAGTGTTGCAATAACTTTGAGTACTTTTTCATACTTCAGACTCTCTCGTAACCATTATTCAAGCAACCATTTATGTATTTAGAAAAAAATAAATAAATAAGTAACTATATAAAATCAACCTTTTTACTCTCTTAGATGATTTTTTATTCAAACGCCACTTTTCTCGCTGTGCAGCATGTTGAGTATGCAACCTAAAACTTTATTCTTGCTGTGCTCAATGTAATAATTCAATTAGAGGCGCGAGAGATAGAAAACCAACCAAGAACTCACAATAGAGAATGATTTTTTGCCGATTAAACCCACTTTTTGTGGCTGATCAAAAAATAATCATTAACCAATCTTTGGCTTTTAGAACGGATGCTACTAGCACTAAGCACTATCAGCCAAATCTGGTGACTTTGGCTTTCAAATTGTGGGAGATATGTGGATTTATATAAATATAATACCTCCGGTATTAAAATATAAATATTATATTTATTTTCAATTGGAATTTCATTTCATTGTCGATTATGTTAATCACTCATTCAGTCAGTCAGCGTGGGAAAGTCAACAACAAGCGGCTTTCAAAGAAAAGCCGATTAAACGAAGTTGGGAAAAACAACAATAGAGAAAATACAAAAAACTGGCTTAAAGTTGGGATAAAATTCTTGTTACTTGTGTGTGTGTGTGAGTGTGTATTTAACTCCATGTTGACAATTACTTTCAAACATTTCTCTCTGTCTCTCTCTGCCTGTTTCAATTTGCGTCCTGTAATTATTTACCCCAGTGAAATTAGCATAATGAAAAGGAAAATTCTGTTTGGCATGAAAGCTGTCGGGGAAAAACTAAAACTAAAAGCAATCACAAGATAAACACAAAACAGACTCCGCCACTCGCTGTGCAATTAGAATGGAGCAAAACTTTTTGTCATTTTCGCAAATGGCCTAGAAAGTTAATTAAAAGATAATGACGATTTTCCAACACAAAAGCAAACCTAAATTGTAAAGAAAAGCTATATTTTGCTTGTCATAAGCAAAACTAAAACTAAAATGATTTGTTACAAAAGCAGTAAATAAATTTACAGATGGCTTCCATTAGCCAGTTGCAATTGAATTCAAAATCAATGCCATTCAAATTTTAATATATAATTTATTTAAATTACTCTTTCATTTTAAATCAATGACATATTAAAAGCGAATGTGATTTTTGAATAATTATTTTGTGGATCCACTTATATTCGATGCTAATCTTAAGTTTGACAAGCATATTTCTTCTTGAATCTCTTTCTCTGGAAACTTCTAATATCCACATACCATTTCTTTATACCTTCTATTATAACTCTACATTTTCGTATATCAAAAGCCTGCAGCGAAGCTCTGAACACATTATTAAATAAATAAATATATAGCCTTTTACTCATTTTCAAGACTGGTGGCATTTTCCTTATAAAGAAGCCAATGAGATTTTCGAGAATTCTATTCATTCACTAAATTTTACTTGCACTGCAATTAAAGTTTGAGAAATATTCCCAGGCTATATTAGATGGTTATCAATTATGAAGGAGGGTGCTTCTCAGCTAGGAGCGAAAGACGAGGGCTGGTCGGGCATTGAGCATTCAGCACTGGGCGGTGAATGTGTCGAAAGCCGACTCCTGGGACTCTCCGTTATCTGTCAGTTGGTCGTCATCATCATCAATGACTTTGTCCACTTGTTCCGCTAATCGGTGGTTTCCATCTCGGAGCTGCACCTCAATTTTCAGCGCGTAGGTTTGCTTCCCCATACTCCCTCCGTTTACCCTCCTCAAGTGCCGATACGGACTCAGCCAAGCATGACATTTGTCTTTTGATTGTTCTTGCCCACATATATGTATAATGCGGCTTGGTCTCTTTTAAGATACTCATCAATTTCAGTTGTTTGCCTGCGGAAATGTTTGCATTTCTCTTTTTGTGCTTGTTGCACGATATTTTTGAAACATGATTTAGTATTGAGGTTTTGATGATTTTACTGCACTTTTTTCGTTGGCATTTCATTTCTTATCTGAGTTCTTATCGCAATAGGTTCTTAAGTGTTTCTTAACATGAAATTTGATGTCATATCCGTAAACATTAAAGATGGCAGGTATATCTAGTTAAACAAAATTGTGTAGGTTTTTAACGACGACTAAACATTTTTAGCCATGACTACTCGAAATATATTTAAACATATATTTGATCGACAAAGACAAGAAAAATACACATAAATATATAAATATCAATCGAATATTTATTTACTATATTAAAAACAGAGGTAGTTTGCTTTTTTACAGGGTATTTCTTAGCCGACCACAGCACTCTTTGTATGCTTCCCTTAAAAGATAAACATATTTTGCTATGCTTGTTGCACAGCTCTTCTTCTTCTGCTTCATATTGGCTTGCATTAAAATTGGGTTTTAATTTAAATAATGAGCAAATAGTCATTAGGAGTAAAGGTCAAAGGCCACAAGTCAAGTAGTGAATGGTCGCCGGTCGGTCGCACCGTCGTCTGGCCCTCTAATGAAGTTCAAATATTTGTGGACTGTTTGGAGAGACGAAAGTGAAATTCGCGGAGCAAGTCGAGGAAAACCTTTAGCGTTTCATGCTAATGACAAATGCTTTTATCTTTGCCAAAAAACCGACAGAGATAAAACTAAAATCTGCTGCCGTCGCTAAGTCTGAAACATATTAGATACCCTTTGCGCCGATCATCATAAATACGTAATCAGCTTGGCAAATTGTACAACTGACAATTTGAAAGGTTGACAAATTGTCAACTTGTTGGAAACATCGAATTGCTTGTTTGACTTCTGCTTAAATATTTGCTCTGCTTTAAGAGTTTGTGAATTTAATCTTCAACTTTTAACATTTTTTTTTATACACTGAACCCAATTTATTTTTCTTACTTTATCTAGTTTTCTTTATTTATAATTTTATTTTAAACTATTATTAATTATTAACATTATTTTTATTATGAATATTTAAAAATTGTTTTGAAAAAATTAAAATCAACATTCAATATAATCGCTGTAAGAACTTGTGAATAAAAATGTTGCAATTTATTTAAAAAAAAAAAACATTTTAAGAAATTAAGAAATTGACAATTTAGGATAGATTTTTTAAAGTCAGCTTGAAGATAATCAAAAGAAAATAGCTCTTTTCATATATATATTAATCTTATTGGTTGAATTACTGAAAATTCAACTACTGTGAGAAACTCGGTAGTTTTTGAGTAAGTGAGTCAGCAAAATCAGAAGTGTTTAATAACCGAACTTTTTAGTCTTCTTTATCCAAAGTGTTGAATTTTCCCAACAATTTTGTGGAACTTCATAAAAGTTATCAACTATCACAGAACTCACAGCAAATGAGTCAACAAAATTAGTTAGTCAACCTACTGCTATTAATTAATTAATATAGCAATTAAAAGATAGATACAAATAGTTTGGGAAAATACTGTAAAGTCGAATAATACTCTGACGGGCTCAATATTCATATCCGGATTCTAGAATCCGTTGTAATATAAATGAATATATAATCATTAGTTTGCTTGGTTTTATTATGCTTGACTTAATTTAAGTTAATTATTATTTCTTTTCTAAAATTTAAGCTTAGTTTAAGGTACTTTTAAAACATAATAAAGATAGTCAAGGTACTAAAACTGATCTTGCGTAGAAAAGTAAACATTAAAATCTGAAGTCAACAATCGTATAATTAAAATTGTAAATAAGTTGCTTTAAGAAACTTCAAATTGTAGAATAGTTAAATAATACACAAGCATCATATATTCACAAATAAGTTCCAAAGTTTGACAAAGTACAATTAAAACCATTGAAAATAAGCATAAAAGAATAATAATAATTATTATATATATTATTTTCGTAGAAAAAAATGCACTTAGAGTATTCCAGCTTCGGCTTACAAAATAAATAATTTATATTTTTATATGTACATGTTTTGGGCTGCCTCCTGCTGACCCTAATCATTATGCTGGGACTGCGCTAATAAAAGCGAGAGGGGTGTGGAGAGAAGGGGGAGAGGAAAGTGGCAGCTTGGGACCGTGAAAATTACACGTTTTTTGTTTTGCTTTGAGGTTACAAAATTACAAAAAGCCAGGTGGGTGTAGGACAAGGGGCGAGGCGGGTGTCTGTGTTTAAATTTATGCATTCTATTTTTTTAACGTTGCTTTAATTAAATTTCTCTCTTATTCCATTTTTTTTCTGTTTTTTGTGTGAGTTTGGTGGTTCGCTAATTTGAACGTTTAGGCGCGTCTAATGTTGTTGCTGGCTGTGCTATCCTTCATTCAAATGGCCAGTGAGCAATGTGGCAAATATGCTGGAAATATGCGGAAAATGTGGGCGTGGCAGCTAATTGCCCACCCAACCAGAGAGGTTTATTATTTATACATTTCCTTCTCGTTTTTTTCTTTTTTCTCGGGGGGCTTTTTTTTATATATATAGTCATACATTTTATGTCTTATTTAGATAGACGGATGTGACAACAGCTGCGGGGCGAAGAGAGTTTAATTAGGAAATCGATTAAAAGGCAGGCAAAGCTAGCTAATCAAGCAAGTGCACTGAGAAAAATAGTTAAGTCAAGCTTAATGACTTTTGCAGAATAATTTTATACTCATTTAAATAGTAGCTTAAAACTTTGTGACTTTAGTAAGGATCTGAATTTCCAGTTGTGGCTATCAGTTGTTTCTGCCAGTGTAGTTGCATCGCATCGCTGCACAAGATATCATAAATGCAGCGGGAGGCGAAAAGGAAACAGGTAAAAATAAAGGAATAAAGGCACAAAGACAACAACAAAAACAAAAAAAAGAGACCTCGAATATTAATGGGACTTCACTCTTTATTTTTATTTTTTTTGCAGCTGATGAAGGCATTAGGCGAGTCGAGGGCAGTTTGGAGAGTGAATTAGAAAAAACGTCATTAAAGTGGTCAAGAATGTCGCAGCGGGAACTGTGGGTAAAATCCCATTTTTTTCTTTACCTAATTGAATATATTAAAAATAAATATTTCTGGCTCTTGATTGCGCACTTCATATCTCTCTCTACCTTTGTCTCTCTCTCTCTCTCTCTCTTACTCTGTAATACGTTCGCGGCTTATGCACGATCTGCTGTCGTCACAGCATGAAGCTCTTTGCTGATAAAGCAGGCAGAGAGAGAGAGAGAGAGAGAGAGAGAGAGAGAGCCAAAACAAAAATGGCGGTCAACTTAAAGCGAAGCGTTTGAGAGCAGCAGCAACAGGCTTATTTGATTGTGGCTTCAAAACAGATGTTGACTCATCAAAGACAAAGCATCGCAAAACAAGTGCACTGTGAGAAAAAGTGGGGGAGATGAAACGACAGTCTGCAGATCAATAAATAAATAAATACAAAACAAAATAATTAGATAATAAATAAATAATTCATTTAGTTGAACTTAGCTAAATACTATGAATCTATCTATCAATCTATATATATATATATACAGTCTATGCATAATTCATTTCAAACTTCAATGATAACTAAATCTAAATATTTTTTTCTTCTCAATTCTCATTTTCAAAGCAGGCATTCAAAATTTGTTCACATATTTTCTCGGAGCTCCCCAAAAACATTTTGCATAAAGAAATGGCCTCTTCAAAATCAAAACCTGATCTTGTGTCCTGCGACTTCGAGATCCATGGCGCGGTGCCCAAGGAGGCATTCGAGCTATTTGCCGCTACCCAGGCTCAGTTGCTGGGCCTCCGGGGCTATGTTGTCCGGATTGCAGACGACTTTTACAAGGGGCAGTTGCAGGGCGAGGGGAAAGTGATCGAGGCCTTTAAGCAGCTAATTGTGACAGCTGGCGAGTATGTTGCAGCCATCAAGGAGTTTGTCATCAAGAATTTAAAGTCTATTCAGGAGTACAGCTACGAGGCCTTTGAGATCAGAAAGTGAAACAACTTTGACATGAAAACCTCAATTTAATTAGCATAAAATTTGGATTGAAAGCCAAGCAAATCAAATATAAATTAATTCAATTAAAAAAAACTCATCAACTATAAAAAACGAAAGTTAAAAGAATCTTCAATTTCGAAACTCATTTATTTGTTGGTTTTTACAGTGTAGCAGAGAACTGTCTTAAGCTGCTGTCTAAAGTGCAAACATATGTGTACAAAAAAAAAAAATAGTGAAAATAATTGCAAAAGGTTTTTTATTTATTTTATTTTATTTAATTTTAAGTTTTAGCGAAAAGTACTTTTGGCAAAACAAAAAACACTTATAAAAAATATATACACAAAGAGAAAAACAAACAAATACATAAAAAAAATGCCATGTCGATTTAACAAATGGTTTTTAAACAGTTAAGGTTCATTCTTGGCCGCAATTGTGGGCCACTTTCTAACATGGCCCAAACTAGATGCCAAAAAAAAAGTCTTTTTGAACATCGCTTCTTCTCCTTCTTCTTATTGTTGTTGTGCTCAGCAGACGGTTAAATGACTTCCGTAAGACAAGAAAACCGAAACCGGGTTTAGTTTCTTCCTCTTCTTTTTATTTTTTCAATTGTTTTTTTTTTTTAAGAGTAACAGAAACTGACCCAAATTTAAGTCAAAGATAAAAAATAACAGCAGTTTAGTGAGCGACTTAAATTATACGAAGAAATATGACTTAAGCTGGAACAAAAGTCTTGAAATGTACCATTAATCAAATCTAAATTAGAGATAAATTTTTGCTAATTTGAGGTTTGACTTTGGAACAGTTGCAGTTAAAGAATTTCGCACATATATGAATAACTATATATGGAATTAAGTCCATAAACATTTATATATCAGAATATTTTATTTCTTTCCGTATTTGATAAACAATTTATGTTTACAAAGTTTGAAATCACTGAGAGAATGGATATAAACACTTATTGACATAAGGTAAACATAGATACAAATGTAAGTTTCATGTGTACAAGCATAGATACATGTATACATACATATTTGCATATGTAAGCGAATATGTTTACAAGATTGACAACTGCTCAGAGAATGCATATAAACACAATTGCATATCAACATAGATGCATATCAACATAAATGCATATAAACATATACCACACTGTACATATATTGACACAGGAATACATACAAAGGCTTATCAACATGCTAAATGTAGAATAAAATAACATGTTCTCAAAACATTTGTTTGACACTGTTTACAAAAAAAATTGTTATTTTTGTTTCAAAGATATTATTTTGTTCTTTTTTTTAATGAAATCCATAAATCTTACTATTTATTTTCAATTAGAAAAAAAGAAAATGACAAAACGTTAGCAAATTTGAATTTGAATGCATTGTTTTTACTTAGTCAAAATACTTGCTGCACACACTGTATAAATTCTTGGCTCAGCTAGGCTTGATAAACTCAGTGTGAACTCTCTCTTGTTCTTATCGCTCATTAAATGTGCTTTTGTTGGGGGCATTTAATGTCATGTTCATTTATTTGCATAACAATTGTGATTTGACTCTATATTTTGGTATTTTTGTTTTTATTTAATATTTGGGTTTTAATTTTTGTATATTTCTTATCCTTAGTTATCATTTTCAGTGCAAAGCACCCCGCCCCATCCTCTACACTCCCATGGAATTGTGCATATTTAATTAGCGTCAAGCCAGCCACACAAATTTGCAGCTAAATAACAACAACAGCGAAACAAACGTGAGTAAAAAACATAAAAAACCTGTTGAGCTTTTTTATTTTTTTCAAAGCAAATAAACTTCTTGCTACGCTGTTTGTTTTTTTATTTCTTTCTTTTAAACTGGTTCCGCAAAAATAAACACACTCACAGACACACACACGCACGCACGCACACGCAAAGACTTTGCTGATAGGTTGAGCTTTCGATGCAAAGCTTAAGCTTGACTTGCAGACAAAAAGCGTCAAGGCCAAATGCAGTTAGATTTAAAGAGAGCAATTAAAGAAAGTGGCGGAAATAATGCACAGAAAGAGAGTACAAGTCTGTGTGTGTGTGCAACTGTAACAAAAAAACAGTTGTTACACTGCCATAACAGTTATAATGTAAAGCGCAAATTAACCGCTTAATGGCGAACAACTGATCTCAACAAGCGGGTCAGAGCGAGATGGCAAGCTAACAGAGCATCAACAACAACAAGCAACGGGTTCAAAGTGTAATGTTAAATTACATTTATGTTGTGCATGTGTCGCTTTGTGCAATTTACATTGGTATGTGTGCTGCGCTTACCGTTTTTGAAAGCTGCTCCAAATGGTAATTGTTGTTGCAGTTGTTTTTGTTGTGGTTTTTTTCCGTATCGCGCACGTTTTACAAATGCGTTAAACAAAGTCGGCTGTTGTTTTTCTTAGTTGTAATATTTTTATTTAGAGACAACACTTTCACACATTTGCATTAAATGGCGTTATTTGTTGGCCACATTTAACCAATTTTACTGCCAGTAATAATTGCGCAAAAACACACACGAAACTAACGAAAACTTATTTTTTTTTCCTCTGCTGCTTTTTGCTCTTGTTTTACGCAATGCGCTCCGCGTGCGAACACG
Source organism: Drosophila grimshawi (assembly GCF_018153295.1). NCBI lineage: Eukaryota > Metazoa > Arthropoda > Insecta > Diptera > Drosophilidae > Drosophila > Drosophila grimshawi. Next base: position 28,913,023 of record NW_025063098.1, read on the forward strand.
ACAACTGCTCTGAGAAAACTGAACAGGCGTCGAGTGAGCAGCTCTGCTGGCAGCGCAGCCACAGAGAGCAGTGTCTTAACCAATGTTTTTTTCTTGTTGGGTGCCAGCAACACTGAAAAGAGAGCGCTTTTAAGAGAGAGTGATTTCAAGAGAGAGATGGGATTTTGTGGCTTACTGTTTTAATAATTATAGATTTATTAAGAGTCATTTCATAAAATTGTAGTAATGGGTAACTGTAAGTAAATTACATAGCAATAAATTAGCTATTACATTTTATATATATATATTTGTAATGCTCTTTAATGCAGCAGGCCTCTCTTTACTTAAGCGCACAGCGCAGCAAATACTGGGTTTTCATACAACTTATACGCGTAGTATAAGAGCTGCCTGTGTGTGCAACTTGTTTTGTTTTGGGCAAATGCCGGTAGTTGTTTTTGTTGTTGTTCCTGTTGTTTCTTCTGTTTCTTGTTATGCTTATGGGCAAATTGTAACTAGGAGCACAGCCTGATTACAGTTATTATTATGGCATAATTGTGAACTGAGAACCGAAGAGAGAATTCCTTCGCTGTTGTTGTTGTCAATTTGTATGCTTTTCAATTTTGTCGTTGTAGTTGCGATTAGTGTTGGTAAATTGAGTAATTCATCGATTAATTCAATTGGAGAATTGTTTTTAGCGCACTTTGTGTAATTTAATAATGATTAGTATTGGACAATCAATTGACTCAATTGGAAAACTGTGTTTGTTGGTCAATTTTGATGTGTATGGAATTAATTAAATAACTATTTGTGTTATATTATTATTATTATAATTATTTATTATTTAATAATTAGTTTTAGTGATAAGTGCCCATGACTCATGTTTATCGATAAAAATCGATTACCGATTACCGATTGTAGATCCTGTTCTCAGATCGTAATTTAGTTATTGATATATATATCTTTAGTTGACTATTTTCTTTTCTATCCCGAGTTTTTTGCTGTCGCCAGTTCTACGCTAAAAATAAACAACGGCTTTAATTTATCATCATTTTTTATGGCTTTAACTAAGAATCTATTCTTCGTTTGAGTATGTTTTTGCTTAAAACAAGTTTGTTGTCTTTATTCTTATATCCAATTTTTAAATTTTATTTCAGTTTTTCAATTTATTCAATAATCTGTTTTTTATCTTCGTTATAAAAATGAAGAGCAACTCAAACAATATTCAAATTCAACATTTAAAAATAAACAATTGCTTAAAAATACTGCAGAAACCACAACGTTATTTTTTAGCCTACACAAATATGCGCAATTTCAAATGTTATTAAAAGCAATTTGATAAACAATAAAATGAATTGCAGACAGCTCGTCAAAAGATACAAAAACAGTTAGAGATACAGATACAGATGCACATATAGATACAGATACAGATACAGATGCACATATAGATACAGATACAGATACACTTAGCTGTGGCCATTACTAGTTGCTGTTGTATCTGTGAATGTTTTGTTAAATGTTGTCCACATTCGCAGCCAGGCAAAATTTGGCATTTTCCAGATGCCAATCTTGAAAACATATTACCAATAAAATACACACAAATATTGCAAGGACAGCAAAAAAAAAACACAAATAAAACTGCTGCTCGACTTGGAGATACCCTCTATCTAAATACATGCATAATATGATTTAATATTAAATAAACATTTTTATTATTTTTAGAGCTGTCAAGGTCTAAAAATACCCATGTAAAAAAAGTAAATGTATATTTAAAATTGTGACTATCGATTTTCATCGATTATACATTTATCGATAGCCTTAAATAAGAGCTTCATCAGCGTATATGCCAAATTTGAAGTCTGCAACTGTTATAGTCTCTGAGATCGGCGAATTTATAGAGGCTCACAGGAGAACTCTTCTTAATCGTCTACTATTTTGTTGCTGATCAAGCATATATATACCTTATGTATATAGCGATGCTGCCTGTTGCATACTTTTGCACAATTTTAGTATACCCGTCTCAATACTCTCTTTTGTCCAGGGTACAATAAGAGAAAAGGCAAGGAAAATGCTTCGATGTTTGGCATTGAAAAATGCCCACACACACTGAGAGAAATTTATTAGTGCACTTCGCGAAAAGAAATTTTTAGCTTAAAATATGTTTAACAATCTCAAATTAAAAATGTGTTCGTAAAACTGAGAAATATAATGAAAATGAAATAGGAAGCAAATAAACTCAAATTTTTAATATTGAATAAACAGATTCAATATGGAATTTATGTATATAGAATAATATTTATTCTAGTCCCAATTAAGTCAAAGTTATATTTTGGATTTTGCTTCGTTTTCTCCTTTTTTTTAATATGTTTTAATTAGTACAAATGAGTCTTGATTCTTAAGAAATTGAAGAAATTTGAGATTATAAATTCTTAAATTGAATAATTTAAACACACAAAAATACACGATTGTTTTGCTCAGTGTACGTGGGCACAAACAGAAATTTCACTTTGAATTTGTGCCGAAAATTTAATTTGATTTCATTTTCATCAAATAGTGCAACAAATGAATTTTGTACGTGCCACAAATGCCAAAAATGCTGTCTGTTGAGGTAGACGCAGGGGGTGTAAGGAGTTGGAGGAGGTGGAGGGGGAGGGGGAGAGAGAGGACATCAGAGGAGCCACATGTGACTGAGCGGGTCTGAGATTTGTGAGCATTTTTCGTGCGTCTGTTGCGTGGTTGCCCACGACACTCGCACACACACACACACACACACGCGCAGCATGCCACATGCGGCATGTGGCAGCGGAGAGTGTAGTGAAAGCAGCATGCCGCTTGCCGCATGCCGCATGCAGCACGAAGAACCATAAATTCCAGCCGCTCAATAAACTAATGGCAATTTGTATCTGAAACATACATGCGAGTTAAGTCCGACTTCAGACCTCCCCCTCAGCTACAGTGAACGCTCGATAAGTGGCAAGCTCGAGGTCTCCACAAATCTTAGTGGCATAAATTGTAAACTATATAAAATTACTTTTTTTATGCCTTTGCAGAGGCTATAAAAATTATATTGTATTTCATTTAGATTATATACTTTTTTTAATATTCTGTTTCTACAAAAACTATTCTTAAAGTTTTAAAGATATCTTTATAAAACTTATCGTATATTCGGCCTTTTGCTACAGGTGGTATATGTATGGCTGGATCGGAACACTATATCATATAGCTGTCTGAGAAAAGATCTGTCGAAAGATGAGTTTTTGTTTGAAAACTTTTATTTAAGAATTAGAATAATAATTGAAAAATACTTGTAACTTTTCTTTATCTAATTTTAACTACTTCTGTCAAGCACTATTATTTTTTTAACTAACATTTTTTTGATAGTAAAAATAATAATTCATAAATAGAAAACATCAGCCAACATCAAAATAAGAATTTTGTTTATTTATTTGTTGGATCTTTGCATTCGGATGTTAAATTAGTGCTTGTTCTCGAGAGACCACTGTACAATCTGTGTGTGCGTTGCGTTATTAGGTTTTTCTTTTGTCATTTCTTTGCGCTTTGGTTTCCCATTTCCATTCTCGTTGCCCGCTCCCCCTCCTCCTCCTTCCCAATCAAAATCCTTGCGACACTTTTATCACACACGTTCGACTCATCAAAAAGTTAACGATGATAATGACAAACATTTCAAAAGCAAACACTCCGAAACAGGTTCCCCAACCAGAACCAGAACCAGAACCAGAACCAGAAACCAAACGAACATATCACTCGCCTTTTCTTTACCTTTTCCACCGACCCCTACCTCTTCACCTATTCCCTCTCCCCTACCCCCTACTCCTAGCCGTGTGTATCTCAGCCACGTCTGTCCAGTGCTGGATAAATATCTCATTTATAAGGTCTGCCTTTGTTGTTGTTGTTGTCGTGGCTATCCCTATTGCGGACAAACACCTTAATTAACTTTTCTTTTTTTCGTATACCCTGTAAGCATTAGGTGCCTGGCCATGGGGTATATTCGAGTGGAGTGTGTAACAGGTGAATGGAGGCAGATGTGGTTTCTTAACTGGGAAACATTAATCTCGCAGCTGATATTATTCCTGAGCTGCAACTTTTATGCAGTTCCTAATAATATTAATAACTATAATAATAATTATAATACTACTTATATTAAATTTAATAGCAATAACTTTTAGAGACCCAAGCCTTTGAGTATTTCCATTATTCACATCAATATCTGTTGCAATTAATAATACTTAAAGATAGGGATTATTAGAGGTATTTCCAAGCTATTTTTTCTCTCCCCCTTTCACTCTTTTCCCCTCTCTCTCACTCTCTTGCAATATTTTGGATCTGTCAGACTTTCAGTTGTTGTAGTTGCTGCTTTTATAGGGTATCTTGAAGCGGTTCCCACTCTCTATCGTTCTCTGTCTTATCGACTATCCTTCCACCTGCTGCATGCAACATCATTGGGCTGTGTGGCATTTAGTTGTAGTAGTTGTTGCCCCAACTGCCAACATGCTCGTATTAACTTATAGCCTCGCTCGAGACTTGACTTATTTATTAGGGTTATTTGGCTAGTTATGCCTCGGCATCTGTACCTGTATCTGTATGTGTTTAGCTGTGTGTGTGTGTGTGTGTGTGTGTGTGTGTGTGGCTGTCCCTTATGCTCAACTACCTGCTCATTTTCAGCTGAGTACGTGTTAATTTCGTCTATTTATCTTTTCTCACATTTCTCTTGTGAATTGAAATTCCAATTAACAGTCAAATGTATCTGTATCTTTAGCTGTAGCCTGTGGCTTGACTTACAAATTTTGTATCTGCATCTTTTGTGGCACAGCTGACATTCTCAACTTTGACGTTGACTTCACGTTGACATTACGGAAAAGTCTCCTCTTTCTTTTTCCTCTTGGCCACAAACACTTTTTATTTTTGGGGCAACGTGGGAAATGCAAATGCCAACTGTAGTTTTCGGGCTGAGAGAGAGAGAGAGAGTGAGAGAGAGTGAGTCAGGAACAAACAAATGCGTCGATTTGTAACTCAAGTGTTGAACAACAACAACAACAACAACAACATCAACAACAACAATTTGAGCCTTTGTTTAGACATTTGCCTGTCCCTTTTTTGTTGTTATTATTATTTTGGCTTTTGTTTTTTCTAAGTATTTGAGCTGCTGTTTGTTTTTGTTATCTGATACGATTTCAAGTTGCTAAAGTTACTTGCTCCACTTGATGCTGCACTGAGAGAAAAACTGTATCTGCTTCCGTGTGTTTGATGTAGATATTTCTCTTTGTTTTCTGTATTTATCTCTTTATTTCATTTTATAAATATATTTTTTGTTTTTTATTTCATTTGTACACAAAATATATGCAGAATACTCAGTAAATCAATATTGATTTCAGTTTTGCTGCTAGTCAAAACTAAGCTCAAACTAAGCTCAAACTAAGCTCAAACTAAGCACCAAACTTCTCAATCTCAACTCAGTCTGGACACAAGAACTTGGAGGCCTCGACATCACAGAGGATATGGAATGGTTTGGCAATGGATACACCATATACGATATATAAATATATATATATATATATATATAAATATATATGACCCTGATTTACTGGCTTACTCATCTCCAAGGCATCTTCTAGCGACAGTGGAAGATTTATCTAATTCTAAGCTAGCCAATTCAACTATCTATCTATCTATCTATCTATATGTATATATCTATCGTCGAACTAACTATTTATCTATTTATCTATGAACTGTTTACCCATCTATTATCTGCATGTAAAATTAATATATTTATCTATAGATCTGCATCTTTTTGTCTATCTATCTTTATGTATATATTCATCGATCCATCTACCTATCTATTTATCTAACTGTCGGTCTATCTATCTAACTGCCCATTTTTGCATATGTATATAAATATATCTATATCTATCTCTTATCTATCTGTGTATATATGTACATATTTATATAATAATAAATATATATATATATCTTTCTGTATATCTATTTACATGTATGTACGTATCTATCGATCTAATTAATTAACTATCTGTCTATTTATTTATCTGTTTATCTATCTATTGATCGGCCTACCTATATTCCTTACTGTATACATATCGATATTATCCATCTATCTATCTATCCATCTATATATCTATCTATCTATCTATCTATCTATCTATCTATACATTTGTATATCCATCTATATATTTTCCCATCTATCCACCAGTTAATGCTCCCCTTCAGAACTCTGATATAAACTAACTAATAATAAATAATGTAATTAAACTACTAATATTAAGTTCAGCATTTACAATCTGAGTCTTCACATCAATGTTTACCAATTAATTTTCCAAAATTCTCCGACTTCCTTAAAGCTGTGATGAAAGCACAAAAAAGCAACAAGTTTTCAATTTAATTTTTACAAATTTAAGTCCATAACAGCGAAAGAAAGAAACAAGAATTAAACTTTAGAATATCGGAATCAGAATTGAAATTTAATATAATTTAAGAAGCAACCAAATTTTGGTTGTTATTATTTTTGATTGTAATTTTTGAATTGTTTTTTTCATCCAGTAAATCTATAAATTTGTTTCGGGTGAACGCCCTGCTGCAAACACCTTTTACAGGCTCTGGTTTTGCGCAGTGTGTGGTTGTTGTTGTTGTTGTTGTTATCATTTGAGGCGTCGACAATGTGTGCCACACCCATTGTCTGGCGTCTCAAGTGGCCGCTGAGCTGATTTGAGCAGCATAATATGTGTGGCATGTGTGGCAACAAGCAGTTGGCCGTTGTTGTTGGTTGCAGCTTGCTCGCTTGTTGCCAGTTGGCAATTGGCAATTGTGTGGCCGGAAGTGGAGCGTCTTCTGTGTGCACGTTGCTCATGCCTCATGCCTCATGCCTCATGTTGCCGTAATGCAGCATGCCACACAGCTCTTGAGTTACTGGCAATTTATAAATAATCTCTGACAGTGGCTGGCACAGCCACAATGCGAGTGTGAAAAATATGCAGAGTCGGAGCGCGGCGTGCAACAGCGTGTTGCATGGCCACAGTTAATTCAGCGGCACATGCAAATTGCCAACAGCACTTTCTTAAAATTGTTGCCAGGTCATGCTGTGTCTGTGTCTGTGTCTGTGTGTGTGGGTGTGTGGGTGTGTGGGCGTGTGTATGAAATGAGGCACATACGAGTTGCAGCATCTGCTGCAAATAAGTGAGAACTTCTTCTTAGCAGTGCAGTTGTTGGTGCCACAAAAACCAGTCTAAGCCGGTTTCAGATGCGCTCAGAATGCATCGGATAACATTTTTTGACTAATTCAGTTGGAATTCCTTAGAATGTTTAAGGTTATTTTTTACGAGTTTCGTTCGAGTTTTCTTTAATAAAAGGTCAGTTTAATCCAAGTCAGCTTCAGCTTCAGCTTTTTTGGATCAATTTCTAACTTTAATAATTATTTCTGCGCTCAACATGATTGCTTTCGTGGACTTCAATAATCCTTTAATTTCAAGACATTAGTCTAGTTATATATTTTAAAACAAACATTTGCTTGATTGTCTGATTAATTTTTATTCAATTTCCCACATTTTGACACTATTTTATTGAGTGGCAAAAAATCCACAACCCAATCCATTAGTAGTTTGCTTAAAAATATACAACTAGATAAAATAGAAGTATTATTCAAGTTACGAGATCAATCAATTGTTGAGAAAATGAATTTATTATAAGAAATTTATACTTTTGGAAAGGTATTTTAATTACTTTCATATACAATATCTAAAGATTTCTTAATTAAAAAATAAAGAAAATACGAAATGTTTTTTATCATTACTAATTACTTAATTCATTATTATAATAAAGCCACTTAACACCTTCCTTAATATCAAATAAAACAATTTGGCTTCATTGGAACTGTTTCACATATTCCTGGATATATTAGAGAGATACAACAATAAGGATATGGTCCTCTTCACAGGCATTCCTGGCAACGAATTGGTTGATGCTCTACACAGATTGGGAGGCCTCTTTTGGAGCTGGACAGAGTAAGAAACCGCTAAACAACTATGACTATGAATATGACTAAGAGCTCTACACAACCTAAAGATTGTGTAAGCTGTCATAAATAGAATCTGAGTTGAGATGAGAGATTAACACCAAGAGACTAGGCAGACTAAATCCTACAGAGAGACGTCGTGGACCCACCTGGTCGCAGTGCACAGACTCCATCAGTAAATAGGTTTATTTATATTTGTATTGTCAGCAATTAAGATCATAAATTCTTACACTATATGCATATAAAATAAATAACACGCTCAGCTATAAAAATGCCCTCGACACATCTGAAGCGAAGTATAAAATCTGAGTAGCCATCAAACAATGGCACACAATAATCGAGATAATTGCCAGGCATGGCTAATTCCAGCACAAGTTGCAGTTAGTTTCATTAAGTGCCGCCTAATTTAAATGGGACTCATAAACATCCTGCCGCGTGGCAAGGCACAGCATTTACGGCATCTTTACAGCAATTAGGATCTCGTCAGACAGCCATAAACAAAAAAAAACAAAAAAAAAAAAAAACAGAGAAATAAACAAAATTCAAGGCGACTTTTTTCATTTCATAAATTGTGAAATGCCTAATTGATGTTTCCGCCGCACTTTCGGAGCGAAGATCAAGGCGCATTTGATATAAACATTGACAGGACCAGGAGCTGAAGTGGCAACTGCAGTAATAAGAGGGAGCAGGAGCAGGAGCAGAAGCAGGAGCAGGGGAAACGGATTGTAATTTATATGAAAATTTATGAAATCAAATTGTGAGGCACGCCTCATTTGGAGAACGCGTTCGTTGTCTGTGCCACAGTTTTGAAAATAAACAAAACAACAAAAATACAAATCGGAATGTTGACTTTGAAATACCCTTACGGAATATTAAAATTTCAGTTTCTTATTATAATAATAAATGCGTCTTAATAATTGTCCAATTTATTGCTATCGGAGATCGATTTGAATCGATATTCGCGAAATGTGGCAGCTATCGATAAAGTGAACTAATCTTTATATGCCTGCGGTATCCGAGAAATTCTATTTTATAGATCTTTTAGTCTCTGAGATGACTTGGCTTTTCATCCTTATCAAAAATATTTATATATGCATTTTACAACTTTTTACACAACATGTGTAAAAGATATATCCTTGATATATATGTGAGGATTCATTGAGAAGGCTTTGCCACTGAGGTAGTCTTCAAAGTTAACAGGATAGATAAATGGTTGGGATTCATATAGGGAGACTCGGCTTATCGTGCCGATCAAAGCTATATATACACTATAGCATAGTTGAACGTTTGCTTGCCAACAAAAGTGAAATACCCTTCGCGAGTGCATCGAAATAAAGGCAAGATTTGCTCGAGCGGAAAAGGAAGGGCAGTCGAAGGTAGTCGAAGACAAGCAGCAGCCGGCGACGCAAATCCGCGTTGACATCATTTGTGCCACATGTGCGTGCAGCAAGCAGCAGCAGCAACTGCAGCAGCAGCAACTGCAGCAGCAGCAACTGCAACAGCAGCAACTGCAGCAGCAGCAACTGCAGCAGCAGCAACAGCAACAAGAGCAACAACAACTTTTAAGGAGCTTCGGAGTTTTTCCAGTGAAAACTGCGACTAAAGAAATTAAAAATAGAAAATGCGCTTTAAACACGTGCGAGTTGCAGATGCGTGGGGCATGAATCCACTGATCCGCTGTTGCTGCAACCAAGTCGCTGGCTCACTTCTGCCTCCCCACCGCCAACGCCCCTCTTGCAACTGTGCTGTGTCTTTGTTGGCGCTGTGGCTGCCACTTTGACTGACAATTAATTTCAATTGCGCATTCGCGTTAATCGCTCCAAAAAAGGGACGGCAGCAGCAAATAGCAACAACAATAACAACAACAACAACACATGCAACATCTATTTATATGCGAGAGGGTATATCAGTTATGTAACCAATTGTGCAACACAAACGTATTTTTGATTTGATCTTACTCAAAACAAATAAGTTAAATAACGAAAAATTATTTAGATTTTATCTTATGAAAATTGTCTACTAAATTTAAATAAAATTAGAAATAAAGAAAAATTCACTTAATTCAATATTAAATGATATTCGATTTAGGTTTTATTGTATACATATATACATAATATATACATTAATTTATAGTCATTGAACAATAGCTATAAATATAATAAGCTGAGTATATTTCTAAGAAAAATACTTTTCTTGAGAAACTTAATGTAATTAAGTTCTTTAAAAACACTTTTGTGTTGCATTTTAAAATCAAATTTTTAAACTATCTTGCTGTGATGATTTACCAACTTTTCACAGAGTATTGCACCGTCGGATACACTCAACTGCAACACAGTTACTCTTATTTGTTTCCTTTGGCTGCTGCACGCAAAATGTTTTTTTTTTCCTCCATTTTTTACACGCTGCTATTTTTAATCATCTTTTGTTTTTCAGAAAATTTTCAGTGTGTCGTCTGCTGCATGAGATTAAAAATAAGAGTGACAAGCAGTCACAAGGCAGGAGAGCAGTGGCAGGCAGTGAAGGGATGAGGTGAGGGATGAAGATAGGGATACAAAAAAAAGAAGGAAAATGTCAAGTTCAAGAGTCGTTACAGCTGCTGCTCCATGTGCTCCAACTGTGAATGAAGTGCGACGTATGGCGACGTGGAGGAGAGCCCTAGACGACGATGATAAGACGAGGAAGCCAAAGCAGACCCAAGTCGGCAGATTAGAAAAGCTGGGCAAAGTGGGAATGGCAGCGGCATCCACCGGTTGGCAGCTGGAAGTGGATTAATTTTGACATTTATGATGTAGGCTTAAAGTGTTTTAATTGCTTGAAGGTACTTATGACGTCGATTGCACTGCAAACGTAGCAGCAACAACAACAAGCATTTCAGGAGTGCTGCTGCTGCTGCTGATGATGATGATAATGATGATGATGATAGTGGCAAGTGGGGCACGTGTCTAGACAATGGTGCCTCAAAGCGGAATTCAATTGAATTAAGTGCATTGGCCGCATAAAAATCACGCACAGCTCGCCACACAAAAGTGCACTGCGAGAAAAGTGGCTAGCAACAACAACAGCAGCAGCAGCAGCAGCAGCAGCAGCAACAACAACAGCAGCAGCAGCAGCAGATTTAATTTTACATACACTCTGTAAATTGGAAAGTTAGCAAGCTGAGTATTATGAACTTGAGTAGCTGCATGTAACACATATTTCTTATTTAGTCTACAGTCTAGCATAAATACTATTAAAGAGAGCAAGACAGATAGAGAGAGAGAAAGGAATAAAAGAAATATACAAATATAATATGAAAAATATAAGATGAGAAGGGCAGATACAGTGAGAAATCGAAACTAGAAATGGGAGGCAAGAGAATATATAGAAAAATAAAAAACCAAATTAAAGAGGGAGATGGAGCGAGATAGAATACTTTAGAAGATAAGAATGAAAATGAAAAATGAGTATTAGAGAGAAAGAGAGTGGAATAGAGAGACTTAAATGTATACAATGAACGGGAAATATGGAATAAGTGAGAGAGTTAGAGACAAAGAGAAAAGATTGATTTATAGAAAAGAAACCAAAAAAAAAGAGACAAATAGAGAAGAGGCGGCAGAGAGAGAGGGATACAGAAGGAGCGAATGAGAGAGAGTGGGACAGATGGTGTTTTTTAGAGAGACAGAGACAGGGCGAGGGAAACAGAAATAGAGAGAGAGAGAGAGAGAGAGACATTGCGAGAATAGGTGAATGAGACAGAACGTGTTTTAGAAAGAGAATCAACACTTTCTTTAAATGACTCCAGCTCATATTTTTAGTACGTCAATTTATGCAACAATTGGGTGTACAATACTTGCAGCAAGGGTATCTGCTAGTCGAGCATTCTTTTTTCTTCTTCAACTTCGTGTTAAACAACCTCTAAGTGAACACATTGAAAGTGTTGGCGAGAAAATTCCTGTGACGTTTCATACAACACATACACACACGAAAATAGTTGAAAGTGTAATATTTGTGCTGTTGTTTTTTTGCAGTGCAGCTGCTTGTTGTTAAGTCATTGGCGTTCAGGTGCACTGTACTGCATTGTGCTGATGTGCGATGTGCGACGTGCGTGTATTTCTCGCCGTTTTTGGTTAGTTTTGGGAATAACACAAACGATGCTGATGCTGATGCTGATGCCGGCAATGCCAACGCCTGCAATTGTTTGTTTTGGTGTCCTGTCTGGGTTTGTCCTGGTCTGTTTCGGTTCTGCTGCATTGGCATGTCCTTTCGCCGGCCTTTCACTGATGCCGTAGGCAACCTTTCCACTCGTGGACCTCTCCTTGCAGTGCGGCTCACTCACGTTTCGCGCTGAAGTCACGTATTTTCCAGGTAATTTACGTTGGACTGAAACTGTTGCCACCAATATTTTCTGGTACCGTGTTCCGCCGCTGGCCGTTGATTTTAGTCATCACACTCAGCGAAAAAGCACTGTTCGAAGTTTGAGCAGCAGCAGGCTGAAAGCATAATTGTCACATCAAGCGATACAAATAAAAATTTGTTTTGGTTTACGATTTTCGATATCGTTTGTACTTTAACTTTTGATTCTATTTCAATGTCTAAAAGTCTTGGAATAATAGTGAATTAAAGCAATTCATTTATAAAAACATTTATTTAAATTGTACACTGAAATTGCTACGTTTTACTTTAAACCAAGTAAATAGAAGTGTAAGTTGAGCTTAGCCAAGTTAGCAGCGCTTACTTGATTAAAGAATTTAATATCTCAACTGAAGCAAATTTTGTTGAAGAATAAAAGGAATTGTTTACAGAACTGAAGTACTTAAAATAGACAATTTTCTGGCAGTTAATTTCTGCATTTTAAATATTTTAAACTAAAAAAATCGTACCTAAATTATTTCGAGATAATCTCAAAAACAAACAGAAATCTTTATTAAATGAGAAATTTGTTTTTTTTTTCTAGGATTTTTGATTTTGTTTGATGTTTGACAACATTTGTACCTGATTTTTATATCTGTGTTTTTCCAGTGCGTTTTCTTCTGATGTTTACGCTGTTGTTGTTTTTCTTTTGCCGTTTTTCTTGTTGTTTTTCTAGTTGGTGTTGCTGCTGTTGTTTTACCCGGTGCTATGCATGAAATGCGTTTTTTGGCCTTTGTACGTGCACGTTGCGCTGCCCTTTTTGCGGGTGCTGTCTCCTTTGCCCCTCGCACTGCTCATCCTGTTCCCTGGTCGCTTATTGTTTTTCATGCTCCTGCTCCTGCTGCTGCTCGTCCTGGCTGCCATCCGTGGCGCAAGTGCAGCGAAATGTGCATAACGTGACCGGGTTTCTTAGTTGGCTTTATCCAGGCGAAAGTGCTGGCCAACTTCGGCATTGGACTCCCCCTTTTTGCAAAAAAAAAAGAGGGAAAATGGAGAAGAAGTGCAAAGTGCATGTACCCCCCCAACCCCCAACCTGCCCCACTACTGTCTACTTTACCCATTTGCTTCCTTTTAGTCAGTCATTCTCCCGCTGATATTTCACTTGGAAAAGTTTTCAACAACTTTCAGACAGCTGCAATGGATACAGATACGGATACAGATACAGTCACTGTTAAGCATGCCGAGTTGTTGTTGTTCTTGTTGTTGTTGTTGTTGCAGGTTGTTTGCGGTGAATTAAATTGCGACCATTGAAACTCCACTTGAGTTAATCGTTTAATTAGTGGCTGGATCTGATCTGCCGCATTACCTTCACCAGCTTCAAAAACATATATATAAAAAACTATGTTTTTCCTCATTTCGGAAAGACAAACAACTTGAATTGAAAATACTTCAAGCGAGCTTTTCTTGGTTCGTGGTTCTGCTTAGTTTAATGTTATTTGTTAAAAACTAAAAGCATGAAAACTTTTCAGAAATACCTTTGTTAATGTTACATCTAATGATTATTTGAAAACTTTTCAACTATATATATAAACAAAATGGAATATTTATATGAGACTTGCCGAATTTGAAACACCCTTGCAGATCAAAGTCGAACTTTTGATCGATAGTTCCGATGGGAGCTATATGATATAGTTATCCGATGCTAATATTTTTTTTTTTGTCAAAATGTTAGGTGAATAATAGCAGCTATTTCTGGTGACTTTCGTTAAGATGATTTGGTAATAATATAAGAACTTATCTATCGACAGATTGTTGCTATTGGAGATATGCTATATAATAGAAAATAATAGACGAAAAATGTGATTTGTTGTCCAAGTATCAGGAGCATTATAATAACTGATGACTCTTGTTTGGATATCTTCGAAAATATGAAAGTTTCCCTTTGAAGAGCTGCTCTTTCAACCAATTCTTCCTATGAAATCTAATTGACTTAGTAGTCCGATCTTAATCATTTTTCATTCGAATATTGGCAGCTTAAAAATACGCCAGTTGATGAAGTTTCTCAACTACTAAAATGCAAACAGCATCAACATGTAATCAAATAATAAATAAACCAGAACAGCCACAGAAGACTGGAGCAACTTTTGTTGTTTGATTTCTAGAAATGTTAGAACAATCGAGGAACAAGAATAATTAAACATATTTTACTATTAAAGGATTTATCATGCTGATGCTGATGATGAACCCAATAGAAATATAGCAACAGAAACTTTTCGGTTTGTACATCAGCATCAATCTTAATTATTATGCTCACAATTTGTGTGCTTGCCACACATCCGCACACCCACACACTTTGCACACACTTCTGGTGTGTGTGTGTGTGTGTGTGTGCATGTCAAAAAGGCAACTCATAAAAACTAAAAATGTCATTTTGTTGGCCAAGTAAAAATTAAAATTTATGGCCTGTTGTTGCCTGCCAAAAACTGAAACTGAAATTTATTTTACGAGAATTGCAAATAAAAATAAATTAATATTTTATTTATTTTACTGCCCACTTTGCCGCCCACAAAAAATCCTTTGCTGGTTCAACTAACTTTGTTATATAACCAACTGATGTTGGCCAATCCAGTTTCCTGCTCTTGTTGTTGTCTTTGTTGTTTTTTTTGTTGTTGCTGTTTTGTTTTTATTTTACGATGGCTACGTTATTTATAAATGCATTTTATATGAAGGTATTTATGTGTTTTGGCAGAGTTTGCTTTTAGGAGAGGAGATGGCGCTCAAGTGTTTTTAATATCCAGCCAGATTGCCTGCAACATGGCAACAAGAGGCGAAAGTGGGGCATCCACTTATGATTCGAGGAATCCGTGCAACAAAACCATTATGCTGAAGTATTGTTGTACAAATTGAAAGCAATTGCTGTGTTGGCTGCTGCAGCACACCTATCATTTAGAGAAACATCCTAAAAATCGAGAATCATATTTCTATTGATAATGGGAGCAACCAAAAGGGGGAAAAGAAAACAAGAACTTTTGAAACTAATTTGCTCTAAGTTTAATTGTTTGTATTTATGCAAGATATTCAAACAGTTTTGTTTTTAGATTTGTATTTATTTTTTTGGGAGTTCATTAGAAGAGTAAGCATAGATTTAGAATATTTATTTATTTATATTCAACATTATATTATTAAATTATATTAACCAGTTATGTATTTTTAACTGTGGGCTGTATATATTTAAAGGAATTCGGTACAACAAAATTATAAAGTAGATTCTGTAATAAAATTAAATAAAATAAAATAAAAATATTTAATTATTTAAAATATATTACGATGGGGTTTACGGCATAGGTAGTCAGCGCAATCTCTAAATTTCATAAATACTTTCATAAAAAAGATCCGCCTTGCATTTAAGATACCCTATAAAAAGTGATGCCTAGTTAAAGCATCATGCTTTAATAAATATTTATTCCAAAAAACTGCACACAGCGCAAATTCACAGTCGAGATTGCTTTTCTACCCACAGCAGTTTTTGGATGTGTTTTTTTTCTTTGCAGTTAAATTAAAGTGTAATGTGTACACACTGGCACACCGTCACACACACACACACACATTCACATGTATAGAAGTTGACACGGACGTGAGCTCTTCAATACGGGGATATCGATATGAATTATACAGGTGGCAAGGAGTTGAAGCGAATGGCAGCTCTTGCCATCTGGTATCGCATCAAATATTTAAACAATCAAACTGCGACTACTGTGGCTAGACGGTGGGGGCGTGGCCGTGTGGGGGCGATGGGCGATGGGCGGTGGGCATGGTTGTCGGTACAAGAAAATGGGATTGCAGCTGGTTTAATCATTGTTTGCACTTTGCACCTGCCAACTGCCAAAGCAGTCCACGCTGCTATCGTCTTTCTTTCGTTAGCTGTACACTGAGAAAGAATACCAGCTACTTGGTGCTTAAGTATACATTCATGAGTAATCCAGCCTTACTTTTCATTTGAGTAGGAAACGATTTTAAATCAAGAAATGCTGACTTAATCCTTTTAATTTTCTTTATCTAAAAGTCTGACTGGAGCAGATATATAAAAAATCTATTCTTAAAAGACTAACTCGATGAGGAAATTATTTGCACCCGTTTAAGATGGCAACCTGAAATGAAAATTAATGTATAAAAATATCGAAAATAAGAAATTTTATAGCGGAACTTGAATTTATTAGATTATACAAAAATATAGCAAATATAGCAACAAGAGCATTATTAAAGATTTCCTACTTATTTCTAGCAAGTCAACAAACATACTTCTTTAAAGGAATATTAAGTGCTTAATTTCAGCTTTTATTTTGGTCATAAATCGATTTTAAATCGAGTATGGCTTTCTTGGAACTGCAAACACTTGAATCGAGTTCAATCAAGCTTAAGTCAGCAATGAAATGTTTTTGCTGAGTGTGTACTTTTGCTTGTGAGTGGCAACGTTATTTAGCAGTTTCCGTTTCCGCTATCATTGAACACAGCTGGCGCATCCTGAGGCGCACTTCCTGGCTGTCTACCTAACTGGCCGGCTGTCTGTCTGGCTGTCTGGCTGTCTGACTATTCCTTGTGCAAGTTTAATGCATTTAACTCTCTTACATTGTGCCACGAAATTGGCAAAGAGAAGTTGGTTTTCTTTCTTCTTCTTGTTATTTGTGTCGAAAATCCACCAGGTAAATTTGAAATGCACTCGAATCGTATTAAATTCGCATTCGAAAGGACTTTAAAAGTACTCAGGAGTCCGCACTCTCTGGCAACTGTAAGAATTGAAATACTCAGCTCGCAGTTCATTGGTTTCCAAGCTCATCTTGTGGCTGTGTTTTGTGGCTAGTCCTCGTTGACAGTTTTCGCCCCAAAAAAGGACACCCGCTGTCGTTTTGGCATTGCCAAAATTGTCACAGCGTGTGGCCACATTCTGCGTGCCCAACAAACACACACACACACACACACACACACATACTCAGGGGGTGTGTGCGTGTGTAGGTGGGAGTGGATTGGGTGGGGGGGGGGGGGGTCTTGCTGTTAAGCAGACAAGCCAAAGTGGGCGTCGAGGTCATTGTACTTGGCCAGACACACACGTCGAGACACAGAAGCTTCGGCTGAAAAGGTCGAGCCTCAATTAAATTCCAGCTGGTTTACAATACCCTGTACTTAAGTACTTATCAAAAATGTGTATTCTAAGCTTTCAGGCAGGTAGGTAACAAGTGGCAGAAGACATCTCTATGCAAAGTGGAATTGGTCTAATTTGAAATCTAGCTTGAGCAGCCAAAGAATAAATTTGTCTCTTGAAGTATTCGAGTTAGAGAAAAATTATAAAATAAGCGAAAAATATTGGTTATTATGCAAGAATATTTAGGCTATATTTAATATTATAAACTTGCAATAGTTGTAGATACAATTAAGTTATTGTACGGTATTGCATTTGGTGCGATTAACAGAAATTTCCACTTGGAAAAGTTTGAGATTATGAAACTTGACTGTATCCTTATCCGACGAGCTCTGTCGATGCAGCCAATCCAACTTTATGATTATTAGGACTAAAATGACAAATTGAGCTGAAATTTTGAATGTGTTTTTTTTTGACAATTAAGTTATAGAAAAATATCGCTAAGCATTTGATGTTTGGGCTGAGGAGACAATAATGTGTTTAGTTTATTACGATTAGCAGAAATTTTGTCTTGGACAAGTTCAAGATTGCGCAGCTTGACAGGATAAGAGATTTCAAAGATACTGATAGAAATAAAATTTGGTATGCAGTTTCTTTTAGACGACTGCCTGACAGATAGATAAATATCTAGATTTCGATTTACAAAGACTGTGTTGAATTTGATACGAGTAACAGGAATTTCCATTAATAAATTAGTTTGACTATATTTCAAGCTCAATAAGAGACTAGTGGAATGAAGGTGATATAACTAGAAAAAATATCGCCAAGTATCTCGAAGGTAAGCGAGAGTAATCACATTTGATATGCGATTGTTTTAAGCCTTTGTGAATTGCTTTTTCATGGTAAGAAAGTGTCTGATGGACGAGCACTCTCGACTCGCTGTCAACTTATCAGTTTTTCCATTATTCCAGTCTAATCTGCTAATGGTTGGTCACAGTTGGCAAGTTCATAGTTTGATTTGCAATCGGTTTTTGTGGCAACTTCTTTCCAATTATGTCCGTTATGCGTTGTCGTCCTTAGACTGGCTAAGGCCATTTGTCATTTTCATACAGATGCCCCGCTGTTTTGTGCAATTTCATGCCCCATGCTCGACTCCATCAGAGAATTTCATCAAAATTGTCCAAGGCAACTGTCGGAAACGGATCGCCAACAAATATGTTATAAAAAGTTTTTCTTTGCCCAAAGCCACTGCACGCAAATGTGAAACAGGAAAGCGGAACTTAAACGATATTTTCCGCTCAAGCAGCGGAAATGATTTGTTAAACGGAAAATGCGAAAAACGAATGAAGTTGACATAGTAACAAATATAATGTCACAGATAAAAGCGATTGTCACACAATAAATCGCTTCCACAAACATCAAGAATATATTTTAAAATATATATACATAATGGATAACAAAATATGTCATGCAATACCATCTACAATTACAGAGCAGCTGAGCCAAGTGCGAGAGGGGGTGGTGTTTGCAGAGGGGGGAGGGTTGATGGGCGGGTGCTTGGTGACAGAGTAACGAGAAACTCTGCTCTTGACAGTTGCCAGCCTGCCGACTAATAGCCAAAGTTGACGAGCTAAAAACGAGAATGCTCGACTAACAGTTACCCAGTAGCTACACCTAATATTCCAGTAGATAACCAGAAAAAATCAGTCATTCTTTTGACTGTTTAATATTCTGAGAATATATTTCTAAAACACAAAGTTGTCTTATTATTTCTATTAATTTCGGTGTGGATTTTTTAAAATTAGAGAAAAATGTCTAGGGTATATCTTCTATGTGTGTATACCACTTTAATTTATTTACTCATATTTCTTTCTGAAATATCATCTGAGCTCATATAGTTGCTGAGATCAATTTAAATAGATACCAACATTTCGCACAACAACTTTTGTTTATTTTCAAGATATACTGAGAGCGAAACTTGAGTATGGATTGACAATAACACACTTTTATAGATTTACAGGGTATAGCGAGGAGCAAACTTGAGACTCACAAATTCATGAACTTAGAGATTGAAAACTGAACAAAGTTAAGCAAAGCACAGAAACTTTGCACCCACAGCCGAAAGTGGCAAGAGCTGACACAAAGTTGGCAAAAAGCTGGCAAAAGGTAGTTTGAAGCTGAAAGCCTGCGACGCATTGTAATTTATAATGCATGTTGCATGCAGCAGCGAGCAGCAAACTTGGCGAGTAGCAAGCAGCAGGCAGCAAGCAGCTTGAACTTATCCAAATGCAACAGAAAAGTGCTGGGAAAACCAAAAGCCAAACAAATGACGATGTGGGTGCTGGTCCCCTCCTCCCACCCATCTACCACTCTGTCTCTGAATGAGATTGTGAATGTGATGTGTGAACCAGCATCCGCATCTTTGAAACACACTCGACTCGAGTCCCAACTGATTGCATCAATTTATGTAAGCGGTATTTGATTTTGATTTGAATTTGAATTTGAATTGGCCAACTTTGACTTCCGTGCGAGTGCATTTTGCTACTTGGCATCAAGTAATTACGTTTTATCAATTAAGTATCGCGGCTCTGGCTGGCTGGCTTTCGTAGGTATTAATGTGGCATTAGCGTTGCTTGTTGGTGAGTGCCCCCCAAAACTTCCTGCCACATGCCACACATGTTTTCACTCAGCGCGCCAGCAAATGCTGCCTGCCACTTTTACATGTTGTTGTTTTCTCATCAATTAGTCGGAAGTGTATTTATCATTAATTACTCGTTGAGCTGCGCCCACGCAGCACACACACACATACACACACCCATACACACACACACACAGATATAGAAAGCAATACAGATACTGTGTAGATTTTTTCTTTACTTGTTTCTTCTTGCTCTGCTTACTGCATAAACAGCACAGCAAGTGGCACTGAAATTAGAATTCCTAAGTAGTCAAGACAGCTTCCGAGTTTCGATTTCGTTTGAAATTTTGTGGAAACTATTATGGGAAACAATTGTGCTTAATGGCTGTTGATGAAGTTGGGCAAAAGGAAGCATCTACGACCTCTTCAGGCTTATACATATTCTTGGTCAGCCTTAACAGCCATAAGTTACCTCAAATATGTAACAATATAAGCTCTCCTATATCAAAGGCAGTTCAGGTTTATTTCGTATTATCGATAACTGCATCCGTTTCGCGTATATCGATACAAATCGATTTAATATAAAGATAAAGTCTTTGAATATATAATATACTCAAACAAATTATTAATAAATTGTAGAAATTGTATCCATTTTGAATCTCAATGCTGTTACTATCTCTAAAATTTACGAATCTTGGAACAGGCCTGTGTGCAACCTGAATTCATGGCATGCTGATAAACTAATTAGCAGCCAAGAAGTTGTTGCTGTTCCTGCCTTTGGGCTTTGATTAGAACCGAGTCGAGGAGCAGTAGAACTGGGGCAAAGAGGAAATGTGAAGAGAGAGAGAGAGGGAGAGGGGGGAGGATGTGAATGTATATTCCCAGCTTTGAGTGCATACACACAGATATGTGGGTGGTGTGCGAGTGTGCGAGTGTGTGTGCATTGTGCATTTGCCAACTGCAGTCATAAGACATTAAAATGCCACAGGCCGCACAGACGAGCTAATAAATTTCACTATAATCTGGCATTGTTGCACTAAGTACTTTGCATATTCATACAAAATATATATGCTAGGTACGAGATTTAGCCTCTCCCTGTCTGTGTGTGTAGCTTACATGACCGCAAAGGCAAACGTCCTGGGCCGCACTGAAAGCCTGGCCAAGTGTATAGTTAAGGCCGACAGCCGCATGACAAATGGGTCAGAAGCAGAAGACGTTGCTCGACTAACTGTCTCACTGTCTGTCTAGCTGTCTGTCTGCCTGACTGTCTGTCTGTCTATCTGTCTGTTTGTCTGTTTGTCTGTCTGACTGGCTGTCAGGATAGACTGTGCCTGCTCGACGTTAACCACATGTGAAAACAAAACTTCCGGTGACATAAACACTGACAAGAAGCTTGCTTAGAGTGCCCCTTGCACCACAAACTCTGCCATAAAATCCCAGACGGTTGAGGAAGTAAATGCAGCAGCTAAAATATTCAAATGAACAACGTAAGGCAAAGCTGTAAGCAACTCTTTGCCACACACACGCCCACCCACACACGCATAGATACACTCAGCCAAAATTAAAGGGAATTCAGCACAAAATTTGTTAGAAAGAGAAAGAGAGGAAACTAAATTTATATTTTCGGAACGTTTTTTGTTAATCCGAAAAGTCAAAAGTAAATAATTATTTAGATTAGATTACTTAAAGATTACTTATAAGTCAAGAACTTAATCAAAGTATTTAGCTGTGAGTTGTTACCGAAGTTCTATATTTATATAAAACTAAATTCATTTGAACTTTAAAGTGTTGATAATTAATATTTATTATATGTTTTCAATCAGATATTATTAAAATCCAGAGCTCTGAACAAAGTATTTAGTTGTTATTTGTAGTACTCAAGTTTGATATTCTTCCTATGAGATCTTAAAGTAAAACTTCAAAGTTCTTAGATAAAGACTAAGGTTTTACTCTTATTTTAGGTAAGTATTTTGTAAGTTTTATTCTACTTAATAAGGCATTGAGGATAATAGATTTAGACTTGTTGAAACTCATTCATGAAAACATCAACATGCTAAGTCTGAACAACAAAACGGAACGATTTTTATTTCGAATTAAGAACACCGCTTTTCTCTCAGTGCCTAAATTGACTGTGGGTGCAGTGGGTTTACTTTGGGCAGGACCACAACAGAACAGTTGACTGCTCCATGCGTTGCCACAACATCGTTGACAACAATACGAAGAGTTGCTTCAACTCTTGCCACTTGCAGCTTGCCGCCGCATCATTCTTTTCGCCCGTCGACCTGATTGTTGCCACTGTGCTGAACTTTTGAACTATTTCCGTTTAGATTCAGGACACTCGCACGCATCAGAAGACACTTCCACACCACAACAATAACAACAATAACAACAATGCCAACGGGCAACGGCTTTAAGTAGTAGCAACTGTTGCCTTGCAGCAATGGTTTTTGACAATCAGCAAGTCAAGTTTTAGTTGGCTCAAAACTTTTAACGTGGCTCAATGGAATGAAAACAGCTTTTCTCTGGCAAACAAATTATCTTTCCAGCAAACGAACTTTTGTTAGAAACGCCTCAAACTTTAATAATGTTAGAAATGCTTCAAACTTTAATATTGCGTTCAAAAAAGAACACACTTTATGTTTGTTATTTTTTTGATATGATAAGATAACTAATGGCTGATAGCTCATTATTGAAGTTGTGTTAGGAAAGTAAGCGTATTACACTCAGAATAAAATCGACTTAAATTCATGTTATTATTATTATTGGGAAGTTGCACCGCGACCTGTTGGGTCTATTGTGCCCCCTTCTGAGCCTATAGCTCTTCCATCAGCCCCAGATCCTGTACGAATGCTAGCATCGTTGTTGGGTTGAGGTCCTCTATGTCTCTAAAATTCAAGACATGCAACCCTTGGATGCTACATCTTCTTCTAGCTAGTGCGACACATTCTGCTAGGATGTATATCGAGGATTCCTCCTCTCTTTCACAGAACCTGCAGAGATCGCTACTATATATACCTAGTCTAGTGAGGTGACTTCTTAGTCTACAGTGTCCCGTCATTAGACCGGTAAGTAAGTAAGGAGGCCTACTCCCTACGACCAGCTCTGCTGCCGCATCTGTTCCTCTTCATTTCCGACTACCAGCCAAATTCATGTTATTTAGAAAATAAATTTATGAAACTAAAAATTGTAGTTATCTAAAAACCAAGGCTTTCATTTCTAATTTGTTTCTTACAATTTAGAAAAACATGACAAATTTCCAGGATATTTTTTCTTTGGATACATTGGAGAATAATTTTGAAATCACATTTCTTAAGAATTAAGATTTCAATTATACAAAAATTGTACACAGTTTATAAAATTCATATCCTTAGCTTAAAGGCAGGCAACAGTTAAAGGCTAATATGAAAGCTGACTCAGTAAATTTTAGAAAGGATGTTTTCTAAAAATGAGGGATTGCTCTACTTTTTCGAAATTTATTTTATAATAATAGAAAATATTTCGAAATATATGGAAAAACACCATATTTTTTAGATAATCGATTTCTAATTTGTTGAAACTGTTTTTCTTATTTTAAGAAATTATTTCTAAAATCAAGTAAAACCTTCTTACTCATATTGAAGAAAATTCTTTAAATTTAGGGAGATTTCTAAACTTAATTTGTAGTTTTCGAAATCAAGTCAAAAAAAAAGTGTCCGTTTTCCCATAGTCCATTGCAAATGCGAGAAGCATTCGCCATATTATCATTGGCTCTTGATTATCAGCCAAATACAAAAAGGCTGCCATCTGGCTGCTGCACATTATGCTGGCAAACTTTCAACTTGCCACTTTGCAACACTTGCAACTTGTGGAATTTGCAAAGTTTTCGCCTGCATTTTGATTAGCAATAATGAACATTGAGTAGGGTTAGAAGTGAATTGAACCGATTCGATTTTATCTAGCCAACATGCCATGTGGCATGTAGCATGCGGCATGTGCACTTTGAGTTTATGGGTCACAGCTACTTATAAAGTCATTTTGGACGCTTCAAAATTAACTCACAAAAACAGTTTTACAGACTCTTCAGCTTGTTGGCCTACTTTAAGGCGTCGCGACGCTTGCAAGATTCATTGGCATCGATAAGAGTAAGACAGGAGAGCAGGCAGTCAGAGATTGACAGAGGGGTTGAGAGCACTCCGGGCTGAGTGGCACCCAGTCAAGTGTATGCAACTACAAGATGCCCTGTAACCAGCTCAAACTGAAAATAAAACTTTCAACAAACAATGAACTTAGAATACTGAATACCTTAATGGCTTCTGGCCCGATTGGCATGAAATTTGTGCTTCCTAAGGTTGGCAATGGAAAGTAATTGGTGAAATACCAATTTTGTTGGAAACTAAAATTATGTGTCCTCAGTTATAAGGGAGATCGGGCAGAATATCAAAAAGTGATAGCTTCTAAGTCTGTGGAATGAAAATTTATTTTTATCGATTTTGGAAAAATGAGTTAGCCATAAAAAAAAATAAATCAGAATATTCAAAAAGTGATATTGCTTATATGCGTTAGTCTTTGAGGGAAAGCGATTTTTACCAATCTTATAAAAAAGAGTTATGGATCAAATTACCTCTCTATATTTAACGAAAATATATATTTTATATTTAATACCTTTAACTCTTTTAAATTTACAACTTTTATAAATTTGTATATGCTTAAATAACCGAGACAATATATCGATATTTATCGATATGTATATACATAAAAGTTTGTACTTCATAACTGCCTGGATCTACCCATTCCTACTGATTTGCAGGGTATACATGAAAGCAAACATTTTTTGCCTGTGTCACTTTCAAGTCTCTTTGGGCTAAAAGCCGCTTAGCTGTGCGCCTCGTTGCCTGCCACGCCTGCTTGCGCCCCAATTTGGCAGAGCGGTAGAAGGAGAGCCAAAAAGAGAGACAGAGAGAGAGAGAGAGAGAGAGACGGAGTGAGAGAGAGAGAGAGAGTAAGATAGAGAGAGTTGGGGGTAGGAGATTGGGGGTGGGTATTCTGAAATTGTTATTCCGAGACGCCTGTCGTATTTGTGCCGCTTTACCGCAATCAAAATTGTTACTTTCTAAGCCAATATGTTTTATGATGTATGAAATTTGATGTTGCGATAACATTTTACACACTTGGCTGACTTTTTATTTTGTGCTGCGAAAGACCGACCTTCTTGGCCAAGCCGCACAATGGGCCTACAGACGATTGGACCTTTTTTTTTGCTCTTGCCACGTTTTATTGTGAGTGTTTGTTGGTTTGTCTAAAAGGCCCCTATTAAAGAGTGCTTTAAGCAGCTAAACTTTTTAACAGCCCAAAGCAGGCAACGCTTTTTTCGTCACGTTTTTCCTCCTTTTTTTTCTCGCAATCAACAGCAAAGTTCAATGGGCCAAAACGGCTGCCAAGCTGCAAATAAATTTGCCTTTTGCCAATGTGAAATATTGTCAATTTCAAATCTGCCAACTCTTTTTATGTGTGTGTGTTTTTTGGGCGATTGGGTGTGGGGATAGAGCGATGCAGAAGTTCAATTGCATTGCCACAGTTTTTGTGCACATTGCAATTGGTTTTGGGTATGTCGAATAAATCATTCAGCTTGCAACGCCGAACAAGCTGACAACCCTGAAAAATATTACGAAAGCAATTCAAATAACAAACTGAATGTGTCATCTTCCAAAGCGTTCATTTACCATGGGAAACATTCTTTACATGTTGCAACGTTCACATATGAGTGACAAATTGCCAGGCAGTTGCACGTTGCACGTTGCACGTTTAACAGCTGTTTTGCTGGTTTGGGATCAGACTTGTCTTCAAAACGAAATATCTCATCCATGTGTGTTGTTTTGCTTTGAGGTAAATTGCAAAAATGATATTTGAAATTTAAAACTCCCTTAAGTCTGTTGAAGATAAACCTTATGCAAATTGTGTCAAATGCTTGCACAGGGATTACTTAGACAAAAATGATTAATGTAGCAATTTATTATTTTTATAGATTATAAAACTGAGTTTTCGTTTATAAGGACAAGCAAAAATCAAAATAAATAAATGAGAATGTTTTGCATTCATCTGGCTGAATCATCAGCCGAATCGTTTCTCGATTATTAAACATATATATATATATATATATATATATATATATATATATATATATATATATATATATATATATATATATATATATACTTATGTGATAATGAAAGGTATTTATTAGAGCATTTTAAAGTCAACTAGTGAATATATGTTCCGATGTTTTTTGTGATTTTTATACACCGAATTCATTTAGAATGCGTGCAATGGTTATACCCATTCAAGTAAGTAATCGGCAAAAGAAAAAGTCGATGACTTCATAAAGGATATAAATTCTTGACCTTAAGCCACTCTCAAAGGCTGTAATAGCAAGTGACTTCTAAGTGGAGGTATAATTTCTCGTACACCATATACAGTGCAAGTTTATTTAATTTGTTTGATAACTTCTTCGATTGCGCAATTGTCGATAAGAATCGATATACCATGACAGATATTATCTACCATTTGTACAAATTTCATTAAAACCGCTTGGGGAAATGTTATATTCATGCTTACCAACTTGTTCAGCAGCAAGCTTTTTATGTTCTTTAAAATATCTCAGAGATGTTCGCTTATGGATAGTTAAAGTCTGTAGTTGAGGGTATTTGCCAGTCGAGCGCACTCGACTAGAGCATTCTCACTTGCCTATCGAGCTATCTCGGTGCTTACGTGTTTGTTGTTAGCATTGTGTGCTGGCAATTGAAATGTGATGCCATTTCGTAGGTTTTTCTTTTATATGCCAGCCTAGAGCCTACGGCTATAGCTTTATGGCCATAGTCAAGCACCACATACTGCCATATAGCAGGCTCTTATCATCAACTTCTCTTCTCTTTTCCTGCTTCTGCGTTTAAGCTTAAGCGACTGCTTTCTCTCTCTTTCTCTCTCTCTCTCTCTCTCTCTTTTCTCTCTCTCTCTCTCTGTCTCGCTCTCTCTCTCTCTTTCTATCTCTCTCTCAATGTGGACCATTCTTTGTAATAGCTCGGTATATATATATATTTTTTATGCGCTTATGGCTTAAATGCGCTTTGGCCATTTTGATTATGCGCTCGCCGCTGCTTTGTGCCATTTTGTTTGAAATTCATGAAGCGCGGTTTTGTAAGCGACTCTTTGGTTCTGGCCATGCTGCTGGCCAAGTCATTTAAGCGTATTAAATACAGCACTTTATATTACAATTAGGCAAGTGGCAAGCACGGCGAGGCATCTTGAAAGTGTTTTCGGCTAAGTGCGGCTGCAAGCCACAAGATAACACGGTTCGACCCAAATTCTTATCCTTAGGTTTACTGCGTGAGTTGAATTTTCCATTAATGGACACAGATTCTGATTCAAATTAATGTTAAATGTTAAACCAACCGCACTAAATTTTAATTATTTACGCATGTCTCTTGTACATAATTAAAAAATGATAGAAGAGTTTTTATTTTAGATTTTCTTTTTCAAAATTCTAATAAATTCATATTTCGATGTATGGAAAGGAAAGCTTATATATCCGCGATTTGTTCAGTTAATTTAACAATCAACATAAAAGATTATTTTTAACAATTATTTTCTTTTCTTTTTTATAGTTTTATCTTTCAGTGCTGCAATCAAACGTTTATTAAATTGTACTAATGAAAAATTAGTTTGACTATTTAAAATTAGTTTTTACCCTTTTTCCATGTAATAATTAATGTCAGAAATGTTTAATGAGATATTTGTGTGATTTAATTTAATTTTCTTATATTTTTATTTATGTATTTTCAAATCTTTTTATCAATTTTTGTAGGTGTTCTTCTGAAGACATAGAAATATACAATATTTATAATATTTTATTTCTTTTCAAAGCTTAGTAATATGAATTTATTAAAATTCGTATACGTTTTCATACTTGTATCTATTAAAAAAATAGAAAACAGCTGGTTTCAAGCGCAGTGCAGCTTGAAAGTGTTTAATGGTTTTAAATTTTAAATATTTCTGACGCGCATTACTTGTTTAACGCCTCGTTGCGAGTGACTGCGAAATGAAATGTCCTTGATTCGATAAGGATAAAGACGTGGCAGGCCGCTGCTGCTGTAGTTGCTGCTGATGTTGCTGTTACAGCTGCTCCTGTCACAGCTGCTGCCTTCACCTGCCAGCCTGCCTGTCTGCCATTGTTTATTTATGTAAGGCAAACGCGTGTCTGTCGGCCTGTCTCTCTGTCTCTTTCTCTCTATCTCTGGGTGTGTGTGTGCTTTTCGTGTGAAATTGTCACGTCAGCGGCAAGCTGCGACATAAAGAGACAGAAAGAGACGGGCAAAGTCAAAAGTGTGACAAGGCGAGGTTAGCAGCAGGTGACAAGTCTTTTGCCATTCGATGTCTGCGCCTGGCTTTGACAAGAAATCAAATTAACAAGCCGCACAACACACAGGGAATGCGGTCGAAACGACTTGCTTACATTGCTAGACGGCTCGACTTGGCTTGCCTGCCTGCCTGACTGCCTGGCTGCTTGACTGGGACAAGGTTGCCAGACCTGCGACATTTCTACACTCAGCGAATAACATGCACAGCGAATTTGATATGCAAAGTTACAGCAAATGTTGCGTTTTAGATTTGAGTCTGACTTTATTTTTTCTTACTTCTTACTTCAAAACAGATGTGTTCTTCAAATTGCCGCTGTCATATTTGAATTTTTCATTTAATGTCGATGTTAAAATCAAGAATAATTTATACCTTAACATAAATAAATAATAGGCGTGATAATAAAAACAAAATGCTTGCTATTTTCACCCTTTTATTCTTTTGATATTACTAGAAGGTGTTTCTCCGAGTGCATTTCTTGTGCCAGTCACTGAAATTACTCATACGACGTGTATTCTCGCAATAGCTTTCGAGTTCTGCTACTGCTGCAATCAATGTATGTCAATGTATGTATTTGAGTGTGCGTGCGTGTATTTGTGCACTGCAATTGACTTGTGGCCGCACGCAAAGTGCCACTTGGCCAAAATGCCGAGCACTCAGCGCCGGCCACTCAAAATACAGCAGCTCAAACAAACACACATAGTGAAGAACAATCTGAGGAAGAACATCAAATGCTGAGACTGAGGCACAAACAGACTGATTCCGATACAAAACTAGTGGCATAACTCGACTTTCACATACAGACCGAATTATTTCAGAATTGGCATTAAGTGAATTAATTATGTAAATGATTAATTGAATTGCGTTGCAATCGCATAAGTCATCGATTATGCAAATACATATGACACACACACACATACACACACACATCCATACACTTTATTCATTTTCTCTGTCATGAAAACTTCATTAAATTTTCTTCTGCAAGGAAGGGAAAAGAGAGGAATGGTGTGGGTTAAAAAACTTTTCTTAAAAAGCATATTCTTTACTAGCAGAATGTCAAAGAAATTTCACGTGCCAAACAAATTTGCAGCATAAATAATATATATAGAAGATTACGTATACGTTTAGTAAATCTGCATTCGTTAATTATAATGCACATCTAAAATTGACCCCTGGAACCCTTAGACCCCCTCTCAATATTTGATTAAGTTTTCGGTTAATTACTTGCAAGTTAAATTTATTTTTTCGTTAAACAAATCAACAAATGACATTTTCATAATGTAAACCAAACAAGTTGTAAATATTGTGCATAAGAAATATAGTCAGAAGATGTTCTTTACGGGAGCACAATCTTTTCCTGCTTAAAAAACTTTCTTTTGAAGAATCTGACAAAGTCTAGGTACGACACTGATGGGAAAGGTCGACACATGGTCATTGTTAGCCAACAAGTTTGCTCTCAAATCAGTCATGAATTAATCATGAATAATGGATAAAGGTTAAATAGATAAAGGAGAAATATATTACATTGGCAAGCGAATGTCCGCAATATTTATTATCTAATTGTTGACAAAATTTCACTTAATTGTGCTCCTCACCTTTGATTTTTTTAATCCCTAAAATTTCGACATAATTGCCTTCAACTAGCACAAATCATATAAACTGCTCACAGCAACTTTAAACGGCAAATACAGTGGAAAGGTGAAACTTACTTGAAGTTCCTTAAAATGCTTTTTATTTTTTTGAAAGACTGAGCGAGCTACATGCAATCAATCTATTTCCCATTCAGGTCGCTCTAAGCCAAATCTTAATGGACATTTTGTGACTTTTCGACTTTTCGTTGTTGTAGTACTATTTCAATTTTTTTTCTCCGTTTTTCTGGCTTTTTTTTTTTGGCCAATTGCCAATCGGGCACATTGTTAACTTTACATTTTAAGCAGATTACAAACAATGGGCGATGGCGAGTGCTCGTTCGCATTGAACACGTTGTCCGAGTCAAGCTGTGATCTATGCTATGTGGATGCCACCCACATGGCCAAAAGGCATTTTTATTTTATTTTTTTGTTGAGCCTGGCACATGTCAACCGTGTGTTCTGGCCATCAGCTTTGTCCAACGGACTTTATCTCTCTCGCTCTCTCTCTATGTGAGTGTGGGCGTGTATTGAAAAGGCTGTAATTGTTTTGGCAGTCACTGTCAGTGTCATGGTGGCTGCAATTTATGTACTTATTTTTTTCTTTTACGTCTGGTCGCAAATAGCAGAAAAAGAAAAGAAAATCTTGGGCATGCCAAAGTTTAAATACCCTTTGCATAGCCTGAATATGTTGATCGTTTTTTGCCCAAAATGCGAAGAGCATTAAATACACACATACTTGGAGAGCTGATTTAGGATAGCTTGGTAACCAAAAAGTGGTTCATGTAAACTCCAAAGCTCAATCGGTTGCAAATCTTAACTGTAATACTTACTACCCTCTACCCTCAGCTAGAGTATTAAAAAAGGGCAGACCAAAAAGAACTTAATAGATGTGGTTATTTTGGCATTCAATGAGTGTTTGAGCAAAGGTCCTGTCACACGGCAGCTCTAATACATTCGCCTATCCCAGATAATTGCTTAATTACTCCCATCAATCGCTTTTTTTTGGTTTTGGTGTAGATGGTTTTTTATTTCGATTTGGCTAACTAAACCGCAGCAACAGTAACTCATCATTTGATTTTGATTTCGACCTATTTGTTTGATATTTGACATTTTGCGGTCTGCTCGCCTTAAAAATGCTTACTGCATAACAATAAAACCGAATCGATGAGACCGTAATGGCAACATCGAGGTCCTGGCAAAAAATACCGCAAATACCTGATTCCCATTTCATGCGTATTTAAATGCTTACTTATATCCAATTAAATAAGCCAATTACAATAATTGCACTTTGTGATTTGATTTCAGTTGACAACTTAATTGATAAAAGCGGCAAAATTATGTACGTATTCAATTAACATACCGTGTAAATATTTGTGTGAGCGGGAAGAACTTTATTATGAAAGGAATATTAAATCTAAATAAACTAAATATACAAATATGAAACATATTTTATTAAGTTATTAATTGTAATTAATTTTAATTATTATCAAATACCGACAGTAATAAATAAAGGAAATATATAGGGAATAAAGTATATAATTTCTTTTTAAATACTTTTATAACAAATATAAATTGCATTTAAATTTATTGTTTTCTATATAATTATTATTCGTAATTATTGTCAAATAAAGAACTGTAAGTCTATCTACCAAACTATCCAATTGTATTTTGAATAATGCTGATATACATTCAACTTCTCGCCTTATCCTTTTAAGAGACATTTACAAGTCCAGCCAATATAAAAACTTAATTCGTTGGGCAATTAAATATTTAATGTCATTCAACGCCTGTCATTTTGATTGGTGCTTTCAGCGACTGTCAAATCGAATATTTGCGCGCTCTTCAATTAAATGTTTTATGCCTCACATAATTTTTTGGCAAACTTGTGCGCGGCATACGATTCAACCACTTTAAAATGCAATGAAAAAATAATTATATTTTTTAATTTGATTGCATTCATATGTCATCAGTAATTTAATTATTATTGTAGTGCGAGCTGATGAGTGTGTGTGTGTGTGTGTGTGTGTGTGTGTGGCACACAATTATTAATGTCAATGCTCTCAGCTCCCATTCACATTCCCTTTAACATATCCAACATATTGCGCATTGTTTCGGTTTGGTTTGTTTTGTTTTGAGGCTTTTGAGCGCATTACTTAATAATTAGTGTCTCTTTGTTAATTGGATAATTGACAAAACATAAACAAATATCAGAGAAATGCAAGACTATAAGTTGTCCTGCAACGCAGCACTTAATAAATGTATATGCAAAAAGATTATTTTCTTTTGTCTTCCAGATATTCCACTGGATTAAAATGAAAATGAATTTATTTTAATGCTAATTTCTTTTTATGTTGAATTATAACAATTTTTAATTGCTCTTGTAGATCAACCTTTTCACATTGTCTTTATAAGATTTAATTTTTTTCTAGACAGAAAGAGAGTTGTAGGAAAGTCACCAGTTATCCTAATACGCATACCCCATTCAAATCAATACAGAGTATATACGATAGAAGCAAGGCAAATATAGATGCAATGCATATTGGACTAGCACTAATTAAATTACATTTGTTTATTTGTATCTTTTGTTGTCTTGCATGCAAATGTGGCAAAGGTACAAATGTAATTTGACTGCGAACAATGCAATTTTTCTCAGAGCATTGTTTCGATTGAATATCAAAGTTAATAAATATGAATTTGGCATTTTGAGTATTTTTATTGTTTCCATGTCTGTGTCTATACCTACAATGAGCGAACACCAACTCGAATGTGTTTTTGTCTAATTACAAATATTTACATAGGCGCTGTTGCTTTAAGCCAATTTAAACAACAGCTAAAACTTGTTGCGCTGAAGTCGGCAATTTCTGGTTTCAATTTAGCGAAAACAACTTTAAATGGAAAAATGAAAATGGTTATGGAAATGTAGCTGACAATGGCAGCTACCAACAGTATTTTTACCGCCGTCATATTGCACATTTAAAAAACAAAATGGCGCCAGAGCACAAGAGTGCGTACGTGTCTGAGTGTGCGTGGGTGAGTGTGTGCGTGTGTGTGTGTGTGTGTGTGTGTGTGGCTGTGTGTGTGTGAGCTGCAATAACTGCCCGCATAAATTCAACTTGTGCGAGTTTCGAGCTCCGAGCAATGCCAGCGATTATTGTCCGGCTGCATAAAAACGAGAATAAATATTTTTGCTCCGAACTTTGAATACCCTTACATAATGAAGTGGAGCTGTGGAAATCTAAAAATGATTCATATGAGGCTAGATAATGAACATTTATGGGTACAAATATATATAAATATATAATAAATAAACTTTGTCCGAAAGTCTTGTTTAGCAAGAAAGTATCTCAGACAATGATTTATCTGAATCGAGATTGTTAGTGTTTTTAAATTAGATTTTTATTCATAGCTTGACGATATTCGATTTTTATTAGAACTTTAAGTGATTATATTTAGTTATTTATTTATTTATTTTAATTTAAGTTAACTTATAGTCATAAGCTTTAAGCTAACTTATATTGCAGAGTAATGGCAGCAAAAGTACACAGCCAGTTTCAATTCAATTTTCAATTTTCAAATTGATTACACAATTAACGCATTTAGAAATGAATGTTTCATAATTTAATTAGTTAGCTTAAGCTAATACCAGCTTTTTTGCATCCCGTTCATATATATTTGTAGGTAGATGCGTTATGTAATTGGTATTATTGTTAGATATGTATGGATAAGGAAGAGCTTGCAAATATTCATTATTGATGCATAAATCAAGACTCGACTGTTATCGATATGTCTTCAGCAATGGACCCATTGTGAGGGTATAGCAAGCAATTCGCCATAAAACGACACCCAACACGGGTTGCTGCCACTGCGACTGTGGCAACAGCAACCGCATTGCCCACGACTCCTTTTTGCCACTGCAACGTGCAACAAATGCCAGCGGCAACTGTATATTTGTGTTAGCTGCAAGTGTGGCTCGTGTTCATTTGTGTGTGTGTGTGTGTGGATTTGTGTATGTGTGTTTAGCCAAATATTGGCACTAAATGGGCAACACCATGAGCTGTCGCACGGGTCAGTGGGGCAGGGCGTGAATGAAGCTCATAAATAAACATATTTAAGTATTCATAAGCAGCTATAAATATCTCAAGAGCTCTTAAACATATAAAGAACCCTGTCAAAATAATTTAAGAAAGAATTTTGTTTTGTTGTACAAGTTTAGTGAAATATTTTGTTTACGTCCTGTTAAAGCAAAACTTTTTAACAACCACGGAAAGCGTGAAAGAAAGATATCAATTTAATAGTTGATTTTCTTATGCGCGGTGCCTTTAATGACGGAATAATAAGCAAAGTATTTTTAATAAATTCATATTTAAAAAGTATCCAACAAGAAAAGAGAGTTAGTTGCTTATAAATTTCCCCTTGTTGTTAACTTTTTAGTCATAAATTTTACAATAACTCAAGAAAGTTTTGAAAGATTCAATAATTGAAATTAACAAGACTTAGAAGAAAATTAAGATATACCAAACAATGTTAAACTCAAAAGTATAAATAGCTGAAGGACTGATTATAGATTTCTGAATAAATATTCTAACTACATCAGATCACTATATCATATGGCTGTCATAGAAACAATAAGTCGACAGATGAGTTCTTGAATATTCTTGAAAAAGTTCTTTACCTATTCTATGCTCCAAATATTAGGACAGACAATTGTCGGACTCTTATATGCAATAGCTTTCTTTTAAATGCATAGTGAAACTTAAGATTTTGGCAGTTTGATATCAGTCTGTAAGCTTTGCGATATTATATTCAATTTAAACTATAGATAAGCACAGAATTGTATTTTTTGTTTGCTAACCACTCATCTGTTGTTCATTTAGAAGAAATTCATTATTAAAACTGCCAGATTAATGCACTGTAAACTCAATAGAAAAACAGGAGGACATTAAGCACAAACAATTAAAATGTCAACTGCATTTCAGATTAAGCTTCAAGTTGTCACGAAAATTTAGTCAAGTTGAACATGCAACCCGTGTGTCTGTGTGTGGCATAGAACTGAGTGCTTGTGGCGCTTAAATGCTGCTTCATATGGTGCTTAATTGCAGTTAAAGTGTTTTCGAGTGAAAGTCAATGAACTGCTTACAAGAAATAAAAACAAAACTGAAACACAACTCAAGCAGAGCGGCAGGGCTCGTCTGCCACACATGCAACACACATTTTTGCAAGCAATTTACTTCAGCATAATCATATTAAATAATCTCCACCTACTCGGTTAGCTACAGTTTCACTTGCTACCTGATATCTCCTACTTGCTACTTGCTACTTGCTTCCATGTTCCATGTGCAACATCCTGGGGGCGTGCTCATCTTTTTGTCTAGCATTTTATACCTGTTCCCGCCTCTATCTCGTGTCTCTCCGCCTGGCTTAGCAAAATTATACTTAAAAGCTGGGCGCGTCCTTTTCTCCACACACACACAGAGAACACTTGGGCGGAGGCAGAGACAGTCGGCAGGCAGCATGCGTGCAAATGTCTACACACACCCAACTTTTTAAGCTTCAAGCCAGGACTTACCCATACACTCAGAGAAAATGTCTAGAACTTTGTATTCAGACTAATACAAATTCTAGATCAGAGTATGAAATTCTTATTTCAAGAGCGTTTTCCATTCCTGAAGTTTTTGACTGTTTCGAGTTAGTTAAAATTCAAAGAAAAGTTATTGAAGAAAAGGTATTTAGATATGTTTAAGTATTCCTTATGTAAAAACTTGGAGGAAGCCTTTGGCTTAAAATTAAAACTCAAGCTTACACATATAGAATTAGTATTAATACCTGTAAGTACAATAATGATTGATATTGTAAATATTAAATAAATAAAAATATATACAAAATAAAGATATGCGCTACATAAATTAAAGTACATTTTCAATGTTAAAGACAAAAGATAGAATATACTTAAATATGTTTACTATAAAATACTCATTTAAAAAAAGATTTTCAAGCTGTACATTTTTGTTTCTAGTTTCGGTTATACTTGACATAAGATGCATTTAGATAAACATTGCCGTTGCTTTAAAATCAACCTTTAATTTGACACGAATAAAAATTCTTAAATTAAGCATAGTATACTTATCTCAAGAGGAAATTATGTGGTTGTGCTTGAATTGGAAATCCGGCTTTTCTCTCAGTGCACTGTTGCGGTATTCGTCCTGTGGGCCAACTTCTCTTTTTCTGTTTTTGCCAGCAGGTCGTTGGCTTTCTGCCTCACATGGGCGTTTTTATTTTCTTGGCCCGCCCGTCGGCCAACTGCAAAGGCGTTCAAATTACATACAATTTCTTTCATACACTCCCAATTTGCCAAGGCTCACATGTTTTAGCCATATCTGGCTGGCCCTCTGGTTGCGCCGTTTAGAGCTGCACTTTCCACTTTAACCTATGCGGGCATATACTTTTCAATAGCAGTGTTTTGTATGTGTTTGCCTCAGCAATTATTATTTCTGAAGGAGAGACTAATTAAATTTCTAATCAGATAAGGGACCAGACTTTGGCTGTCTTTGACTTTGGCTTTCAATTGGACATGCTGGCATGCTAAGTTTCCTCTGCACTTTTGGCAGCCAAAACAAGTACCCTCAGCTGACATAAGCATATTGTAATCTATGGAATAGATTTACGTGTTGGCCTAAACAGAAATTTAATTAATCTGATTTAATGGCCAGAAGCTAGTTATTATATACGTAATATTTAAACGTATAAGCTTTTGTTAGCAGGCTCTATGAATTTGCACAACGTCTGATGAAATTGTAAACTAACAGCGCTTGTCTAATGAGTAAATTTATCGGCAATGTTTTCACTTGCCTCGTTGGACTGATTTAACCTTTTGCATATCCTCAACTCGAAATAGTTTCACAATTAAATTCCATTCACAAAAATGTAATAATAAATAATTTGTTGCTGCCGCAAAGGTGGCAATCAGTTTGATTGCCTTTGAGAGGATCGCTTAATTGTCAAACAGTTTGGCAAAACCAATCAATAAACTGTCAATGAATTTGCTTGTTGCCAATTCTGCAGTTATCAGTAAAATTAATTACTAAAAGGTTTACGTTGTTTAACAACTGATTAATGCAGTCAAGCATACACACACACACACACACCCCCACACCCACATAGACACAAAGGGGCACACATACAATTGCATTGCCACATGACAGAATTTCTTACTTACACACACTATATGAGTGTGGCAGCAATGAGTGTGCGGTCGACCAGCAGCCATTAATAAAAGCAGCAATTATTTGAGGAATTGAACGACTAACTAGATACCCTGCTTATCTGAACTTAATAGGTTTAACTAAAACTGAGTTAAGACGTCGATTTATTTAAAATGTTATATCCTTTTGAATATATATTTACATAAATATAAATATAATGTGTCAATAAAATACTTGGTCCAAAGAATGTAGAATAATTTTTTAAAGCATAAAAAATGTACTAGCCCACTGTCTTGTTTGGCAAACTACAGGGTATACAATTTAAGAATGAAAAATATACAAGCTGCCTTGGGCTTGGGCATACGAAACCACATTAAGCTCATAAATGGATAAACATTTATTGCACTTTATTGAAAAATTGGCTTCATTCACAGAACCTGCGACAGCAAACAACGCTCGAATTTTCTGCGCCAGATAAGCGTTTAAATTTCACACAGGAGATGCACTGTTTAATGCCCTACAGTCACTAGATTGGGGCATATGGGGTAGGTCTACTAAGTTTGTAGATAAGATACTGCAATTTGAGAAAGCGAATAATACTTTTAATGCTCTGAGGTGGAAGAAGAATTTTGTCTCAATGCACATTGAATTAGATGCAAATATTTCGATATGAACAATTTAAAGCTTTCTGATTATATCAGAACAGTAGAAACGATGAAGAAAGGTTAGTAAGTGTGAAAAACCACAGTAGTTTATTACATTTTATTTTTTCTTACCTTTTGCCTTACAGAGTCTTTTCATCATTGCAAAATTTCACACTAACTCACTCTTAATTCAATTGTCAACAAAATATTAAAAGTATAAGCAACTTTGGCAACGTAAAGTCAAAAACATTTCAACAGTTGAGCGACAAGTTGACAACTTGTTTCGATAAATTATCAAAATTTAATTTAACTGCAAATTGAAATTCGAATTCAGACTACAAAAGCGAAGTGCGTTGCAATATAGCAACATTACAAATCTTATTTCTCGTTAATAAGTTAGTCGTTAAACTATCTGTAAGGCTCATTGATATGCTTCCCTTATTACTTAAAAAATAAAACAAATAATATGAAAATGACAAACAAATTTGTAATCTAGCTTAACATAAACCCAACTAAAGAATAGATAAACCTACACATAAATTAAATAAATCTTCTGCTTAAGTGTTCTTTATATTCATCTGCCCCTCCTCTCTCCCACCCACCACAAAAAAAAAGGTTCTGAATAAATGCTGATTGTGAGCAACAACTGAGGCATTAAAAATACATGTATGTCAAATGTGGCAACAATGTCGATTCAATGATTGATAAGATCCATTAAGCTGAACTAGTATGTGTAATTTATGCGACTATAAATCTATATACTGGCCAATAAATTGCAAGAGCATTATCCAAGCCAGGCAAACCGACCTCCCAACTTACTATACAAACCCAAAAATATCCTGGTTTTTTCTTCTCTTTTTTTTTTTTTTTTTTGATTGCCTGGTTTATTTATTTAACATTTTATATTTGTATTGCCTGCATTTTATGGCCATACACACACACACACACACACACACATTTGTGAGGCGCTTCGGCATGCAGTAAATTAAGTCGTTAATATCTTGTTTATCACGGTGTGGTTGTTGCAAGCTGGAGCATGTGGCAAGTTGGTTGCTGCACTGGGGCCATATGCGCATGTTAATTACATGATTTATATGCTCACACAAACACGTACATTATTATATGCATTCCTACTGATTTATGAAATTAATTTAAAATGAATTTATGCAGTCCGCTTTTGCCCGCCTGCTGTGCGCTTAAAAATGTATGCGTTGCATACCCAAAAGGCGCCGGCATATTGAACGAATTACCGTTATTAGCAGCAGCAAAACAGGCACAACACACAAATACACACCGTAGGCAATGTTAATCAAATTAATAAGCACGAGCTCACACACACACCCTTAAACACACACACACAAGCACAACCACTTGCCTTGCCAACTTTTATCTCATTTTATTGAGGCGTAGTTTGTCTGGCTCTTCAACTCGTTACGGCCAAACTCATTATAACAGTTTTATTAGTAGGCACTGCTCACAATACACTGTGAAAAAA